>NC_043709.1:17988807-18070855 GCF_006229205.1 Suricata suricatta | reverse complement strand
CTCAACTGACTGAAATCACCCAGGTGCCCTTGAGGTTAATTTTTTGAGAGCTGAGTCTACACCAGATACTGTGCTGGGCGCTTCACTTCCATTGTCTGTTTAAATTCTCAAAACATGCTAGGAGGTAGACGTTACTATTTCCATCTCACTGAGGAGCAAACTGAAGTTCAAAGAGGGGAAGGGACTTTGTCAAGATCACGGAGCTCACTGGAAATGGGGACTCTGCAGCTCTCCTACTTAACCGCTGTGCTGGGCAGGCTTAGAATAAGGTGGGGGGTGGGGGTGGGTGCTGTGTCTTGGATTCCTGATCTTCCACCTGGAGAGGGAAAGGAGGTAAGGAACTAAAGCTGGGATCTAAAGCGCTGAAGCAAATCCCCGGGACAGCCTCAGCGCCTCCCCGTCTCCCATCCCAAGCCTCCCTGGATCTGGGGATAGTAACGCTTTAGTTCACTTAAGTTCTCAGCTCCTCAAAGACACCTTCACTTTTCTACTCTCTTCTTCAGGGTCGGTGGTGGGCCTCCGCCTGACCCCGGCACAGTGCTGGGAATAGAGACTGACCCCAGCGACCCACGCCTCTGTCTTGAAAAGTTAAATCAGATTAGCTCATTAATGACCTTTGCAAATATCTCCGTGGTGGGCTGGCCTCTTCGGGCCCCTCAACTGCCTCACGGGCCGCTGGGCTCAGCGTTAATGAATGACTTAGGCAGGCTGGTGCAACAGAGGCCCTCTGTGAAGTCAGAGGCCCTGGAGGGGGGGCAGATCATTAATAAATATTGATTTGGCTCCAAGGGAAGCAGCCTGCAGGAGAGTCGGCCCTGGACACCCACGTCGTGGTCTCATTAAGTTGGGGTCAACTGCTCAGCCCGGACGCCAAGGGGTGGCTGGCTCAGGAGTGTTCATGAGCCACAGGCCCCCACGGGCCTGGAGGGGGGGAGCCTGCTTCCTGGCCAACGGGTCAGAGAAGGCCTGTTAAATTTATAGCAGTTCAAGGTGCAGGCTGGGTCCCCGGAACCCCCTCCAGACGTTCACAAGCCCCCAGGGTCCAGCCAGTGAGGCACCCAGCCTTGCCCCGGACTTCTGCCTCCAGCCTGTCTCAGGGAGGGCAATAAATCCTCCTTTCCTGGGCCCAAAATAGAAGGGTGTTTTCACTCCCTCTCCCCAGGCTCCTGGGTGTCTCCTCTGAGGCCACGGCCAACAACGTCGGAGAAGCATTGATGTGCCCATCCCAACCGCTCCCCCAAAGAAAGAAGGTGGGGTGCTAACACCCTGCAGGAGGAAGGCATTTGAGGGTTTTATTTTTTCTCTTTTAATGTGCTTTGAGTTTCCTTCCAGAGAAGGAACGCCCCCCAGAAAGGTCTTGGCAAGAATGGCTGAGCCAAATGGTGGCTGATGGTGTCCAGCTAGTCCCTGCTTCCGGTGGGCAGAACAGGGCAGCGGCGGGCCCAGGGGGCACTTGTGCTGGTGACATGATGACAAAGCATCTGATCTCTGCACCCACAAGTTAAAATGAGAATGAGAACCAGACAACTAAAAAGACCGTGGCAATAAAGTGAAGGGGTGAAAGGGGATGAAAGTCTATGGAAATACATCAGTGATGGAAGGGGTGAATGGATACATGTGAAATCATGGATCAATAAAAAATGACCTGCAGCATCCTTTATTCCAATCTCCATCTTAGGCTGGAAGTATCTTCTCAGGGTCCTTTCTCAGATGTCATGCATCTTACAAACATAGCTGTTGGCAAGTTGCCTGCTGTATTCCCAGATACTGAATCATGTTTTCTGAAAGCCTTCCATGCATACCCATCTACCTTGAGACGAACAGAATACAACTAAAACCTCTTCCATATTACGTCTGTCTCCCTCCAGGTGTGCCTCCCTGACCCTGTTCCCCCTTCTCCCCACCACACCCCAGACTGGCTTCCGTGTACCTCCCAAGTGCTCCTGATGCAAACCACACTTCCCTACTCTGCATGCATCAAGCCACAGAGGAATGACCTACTGGATTATGAGATACGTGAATCTCGGCACCACATGTCCTTTTCCCCTACTGTCCCTGTCCTGTGACACCGAATGGGTGCTCAATGACTATAAATTGTGCAATTGAATGATTAACTGAATCAGGGCATACATGTGAGTGAAACAGAAGAAGGTGGCAAAGTTGACTGTGGTTTTTGAGAAAGAGTGGTAAAAGAATATGAAAGAAAACCCCAAGAGTCAGGATTTTAATAAGGAAGAGCCACATCATTTATAAAATGCTAAGGAAAGAGAGGATGCCAAGGTAGCATGGTCACATGAGACACAGTTTCAAAGAGAACGAAAACAACAACAAAGAAGAGGCTACTGGTTTGGGTAATGGTGTTGTTAGAATGGTAAGGAAGAAGAGGAAAAGAAGAAGGAAGGAAGAAGAGAGGGAGGGAGGGAAAAGGAGGGAACTTGCATGGGAAGCTGGCCTTCTGTCTCTTAGAGCAACGTTTTTTCCAGTGTAACACACAGCCAGGTGGATAATGGTAAGCGTCCCAATCATGTTCCTAGGAAGCGATATCTGGAAATGAGAGGTCATTCCTAGCACCCCTCATATCATCCCCCACATGAAGTTGTCTCTCTGGCTGCCAGGTGAGGCCGGACCCAGGGAGGGGGTGGCGGCTACCAGCTCCCTATATATTATTAGCCTGGCAAGTGTCCATACCCACGTGTGGTGTCAAATAGCCTGAGAGTAGGCTGGTGTTGTAGATTACAGAGCCCCTTCCTCCCGAGGCTTAAGGACGTCTAAGTTCAAGGGCTATGCAACTGAAGCAAGTTCAATCCATCAAACACCATAACCTTCGGAGTATCTTGCATGATCTTCCCCATAAGTTCTAAAAAGTGGGCAGGTAGGTCTCAGCTCTACATCACATATGAGAAAGAAGAGGTAATGAGGCCTTTCAGCTGTCAGGAAGTCAGATGGGATTCACATCTAGCAGGCAGTGTACAGAGTAAGAGCCCAAATCCTAATTCTTGGCTCTAAATTCATGGCTTTTACTGAGTCGCTATCATGTTCCCTCAAGCCAACATGAACGGCAAATCAATACTGTTACGATCATTTCATATTCTCTTATTACCTCCTTCAATGGAGGGAACACACTTGCCACACAGAGAAAAGGTATATGACAGGATAAACTTGAACAGTCGCATGGATTGTGGAATCTTCAGTGTTCCGAATGAGCACTGTGTCTCATTTCGTAATATGGAAAATGACAATAATGTCATCTGCTTGCTCAAGCTGGGTTGGCCATTGCAAAGCTTAACTGAAACAACCAGATAGGAAAGAATTTTGAAAACCCTGGACTTGGCATGGAAGTGAGGGATCCCTCCTTAGAAAGAGAGCCTGCTTATACATTTCTGATCTTCGTTAGCTTGAAGCCCTGCAGCCTGGCAAATGGACTGGGCTGTAGAAAGAGCACCTGCCCTGGCCCTTCCCTCACCAGTGACGGGAGCTGCCTCGGACACACTGCACAGGAGCCAGCCCTCTACCCACAACACCAAGAGCTTCTGCTTTCCAGCTCCAGACTCGGGCCCCACCCTCTGCTTTGCTTATTCTCTTAGGAGCAAGTTGGTTTGTCTCAAGAAGGCATTCTGCTGAAATAGGTCTCATCCCCAGCTGCCATGACTTAGGACAGCATCAATGCACCAATCCTGTGTGTTTGTACAAACATGCAGATCCTTGCTCTTCTGCAGACCCAGAGCCACAAGCACCTGCAGCCCTAAGATGCACCCCTGAGGGCGGAGGGAAATGCACCAGAGGGCATTTGGAATAGAGAAGGGGACAGAGGGAAGGCAGAAGCACAGATGGACGAGCAGAGGGAGGGAAAAAGGAAAGGCGGCCACGGGCAATGGGAAGGGGGAAACTTCCAGCCCTCCAGACCCCCCCACCAGCCCTAAACTGGCTTCTCTTTATGGATCCTCAACTCCGCGGGAACCATAACCCTTTTGAAAATCACTCTTGAAAAATATGCACCCACACGTTTGTGTACCATCTTGCCCACAATCCCAGGGGCTTGTCAGACTCCTCCAGGGAGTCCCATCCTTTCTCCGCCCACAACTGGTCTGAAACCTCAGGCTTATCAGGGCCCTTAGCATCAGAGAAGCTCTGCTAGGAGCAAGGGGACTGGAAGAGGCGGGAGCAGGGAGCAGTGTGTAAAGGGGCAGGAATGGGTGATAACGCTGCTCTTGTCTTCTCACAACATATTCTTCCCTTAAATCGTTGCTTCAGGCATTGATCCAAATAAAAAAGACAAAATCATAAACGCCCCCAGGTCAGAGAGGTAGAAACATAGGTAAACAGACAGATAGATGGACAGATGAATAAATATATAATGGCCCTTCTACTCCCCACAGAAAATACAGCTGTACTGGGAGTTTGGATTCCCTCTGCCTCCACATCAGGACTCCCATAACTTGAACAAACACACCACATGGCCATTTGCTCTTAGAAAATAACTCCAAATGGATATATTTCTCAAAAGGTGATAATCCTATACCTCCGTCTAGCCAAGACACTCTGTCCGTCTGCTTCTCCTGGCTGCAATCTGCCTCCATGTAGGAATTTCCATCCCCCCTAAATGTAATGTCATGCAGAAGACTCAAAGGGAAAGGTAAAAGGATTAGTAGATTGATCGATGGAAGATATTAATGCTCTTTCATGTTGGGTTGAAGAAGGATTTGAGGTCATCAGGAGAGAGGGTAGCAGGAGAATAGACCTCAAGTATTCAAAAGACTCTCTGGATTAAAATCCTATTAAAGTCACATCAGCTCCTCCAGGAGGCATTTTAGAAGGTTGGGGTTTCTTTAACATGTCACCATAATTAACCTTCCCTTAAGCTGTTTTGGGTGGGGAACTTTGGCAATTAAGAAACTGGAAACTTTCATTTTCTATCATCCACATGCCCTTTTGACTGGTTTAAAAACTAGAGTGGAAAGTGGTTTAGCCTAATTGATTCGAGGGGTTCGGATCTCCCTCTTCAACCTGCTGTCAGACTCGCTCCTGAGACCTTAGCCCCTCAAAAGAAAGGGCATTCTGTCGAGTGACAGAATGAAAGGTTCAGATCTACCACGATGCCTTTCTTCCTCTAATCATTCCCCCACTGAGTTCCATGGCAAGAACGCCTTTAAAAAGGGATGGTTGTTTTCCCTAAAAAAATCTTTCTGGGCCCAACCTGCACTTCACAAAACTGAGAAACCCGAAGAGCTGCCCCTCTCCGCAGGGGGAGACTGTGCCGCTTGAGCAGCACCAGCACCCTTGGCAGCCCTTCCCTTAAGTGGACTTGGGGGTCGGGAAACTGTCAGGTACGGGCAGCCAGCCTGGGATGGGATGACCAACCACATGAATAAATAAAACAAAACACATGTTGTTGTCAAGGGTTAGTCCTTCCAGAATTGTCTTCGCAGGTCAGATGTCAGGCCAGTTTCAAATGTCAACACCCTGCCGGGTTCCGTCACCTTGTCCTCATACAGAACCTGTCCCTGGACTGTATTTACCTGGATGTCTTGTCGCCCTTGCCAGCCCGAGAGCGCCTCAAGAATGGATAGTGTTGAACCCCTCCTCCCCCCAGCTCCCATCACAAGGCCTGATGCAGAGTAGCGCTGGACACCTGCTTACCCACAGAGGCACAGAATGCACTCTGCGCCTTAAGGCAAGTCACGGCCTCAGTTTTTTCCAATGAAAAATTATTCTGTTGGGCTGCAACGACCTTTGAGGTCATTTGCCAGTTCACAAAATCTCCGGAAAAGTTGCTGGCTTTTCGTGGCTCCTGCGCGTGGGTCATTATTTATAATAAGAGTTATTTATAATAAGAGTTATTATTTATGATGATAGCAGTACTAATAGAGACCATGTCTTAAGCCCTTAAACATGCTCTGCACCATTCCCAATGTTCCACCAATATTGTTTCATTAATCCTATGAGGCAGAGACTCTTGTTACTCGCATTTGATGCAGTGAGAGATTGTGGAGGTAAGTCATTTGCCCAACATCACACCAAGTGTGGTGACACCAAGTGTGGTATGCCCAGGTTCGGGAGTCTGGGCTCCTAACCATTGTTGCACATCCCATTAAGAACCTCCTTTAAGATACTCCAGTTCAGGCTGCCTGCCCTTCAGCTGATCTACATACATCTTCCCTGGCTCCCCAAGGGGCTGCCTGCCTGCTTGTCAATTGCTTTGATTTCTTACCCCAGGGCCCCAGCCGGCCCAGCCTCCACCTGCTCCAAGCAGAGGCAGTTAGCCCCAGGATCCAGCAGGCCCTTTGTCCTGAGGGCCTGCAGCTCCTGTCAGGAGCAGGTGGCCGGAAAAGCAAGAGAAGGCGGTCAGCAGCACAGCAGCTCAGGAGGTGGAAGGGAAGGAAGGCAAATAGGGTTGATCAGAGGAGGAATTCCAAGTGCCTGCCCTTAGTGACCTGAGCCCATGTGCATGGCTGTCTGGGCTCCACAGGGGCAGAATCCAAGGAATAAACTTCCTGTCCCAGTGATAGCCACAGGAGGACAGGGGCAGGAAAAGAAGAGAGGTCTCCTAGGAAGGCCCTGGGGGTATCTTTTAGAAAATGTTTCAAAGGCCCGTGCAAAGAGGTGGGTCTTGTCACATCGAAAGCATCTCTGCCAATTCAAATTGTTATTTAAAATAACATTTTAAAAAAATAAATAAAATAACATTTGAAATCCTCCTGACCTGACTCCTTCAGTTTAGGTGAAAACCAAAAAAACAAACCAAAACCAAAACTAAAACAGAACTTTTGACTTTACAGCAGAAGAAAGTGTTCTGATTATTTAGGGGAAAAAAACTAGTTAGTTCATCTCCGCAATCACACTCCTAAGTATTTATCCAAATGAGTTTAAAAGTTCATGGCCACATAAAACCCTGCGCATTAAGGCTTATGATAGCTTTACTCATGATCACCAAAATTTAGAACATATAAAACTTGCAGCAAGAGAAAGAAAATTACTAATAGAAGAAATCTCTATCTTGAGAAAGTGAGCAAAGAACTAATATTTACTAAATGTCTAAAATATCTAGGTACTCCTCCAGGTCCCTAACATACACTTTCCAGATTAATCCCCCCCAATAGTCTCCCAGAGCAGATAGTATTTTTTGCCATTGTTTCTTGAAGAGAGTGTCAAAGTGCTTGTGTTGCAAAATCCCTCTGTCTGTTACCTGTGTCTTTCTTTTTATCCCGGGAAAGCTCATGGACGGTGGCGCCGATGTCGTGCCTCAAAATCTTGATGATGTTTGCCAGGACAGGCATGCTACGTTTATCCAGATAGGTAAAAAATTCATACTCATCTTTCTTTAAGCGCGAAGGTCTGGATTCAATGTGGGTCAGGTTTATATCATTCTCCTAAAAGAGAGAAGTAGGAGCGTGAAGGGGCCAGTCAGTGGAATTAACACAAAACACACAAAACCAGAGCAAAACACAACAACAACACGATACAGTGCAGAGAGAGAGGAGGAACGGGATTTCTGTTTTATATGTAAGAATAGAAGAAAGTCCTTCAAGGAGAAAAGTTGTTTACTTTCCTTCGGCAAAACCAAATACCAAAAGGTAGGGGAAACAGTGCAAATGTCACAGGATTTAATCACATGGAAATTTGTTAAAAGCCTAGTGCTGCAAACCTAAGATTTTGGTTTGGTTCAAATAACTAGAGCAGCGGTTGCCAAAAATGTTTACATAAGGAAACCTCCTTTCTTTCCCACATGAAACCCCATAGAATCTCAATAAAAAATATCTCATTAAATTAATAATACAGAAGCAACATTGCCTGGTTTTGAATAGGGTCCACAGGAGTCAGACTTATTGGGTTTAAATCCCTTGGTGTTGGGAAGTGAATCTTTCTCCTTGATTGTTAGTAGCATGGGGTTGAAGAGAAAATATGGATAATTACAATGATGATACTCTTCATTTTGAATTATAATTTGTTTAATGTTTACTTATTTTTGAGAGAGAGAGAGAGAGCGTGGGCAGGGAAAGAGCAGAGAGAGAGGGAGACATATAACCTGAAGCAGGGTTCAGGCTCTAAGTGTCAGCACAGAGTCCGATGCAGAGCTTGAACCCACGAATCATGAGATAATGACCTGAGCCGAAGCTTAACCGACTGAGCCACCCAGGTGCCTCAATAACATTTTCACTTTGGATATCACTTCTCAGTTTAGAATTATGTTCTATGACCTTCCCAACAAACCTTTGAGTAGGTTAAGGGGGATGTAAGAAATGAAATCAGACATGATGGTGCTTTGCCAAAAGCGACTGGAGAGAGAGAGAGACCCATTTTTTTTCAACTTCAGAGTCATGGTGTTCTGACTACACTGCCTTTCCTGCCAGAGATACAGTGAGGATTCTGCAAACACTAGCCTCTATCATTATTACCACTAGTGTGGCAAGCACAAGAAATGGAAACCTCTGGAAACAACAAGCACAACAATAAGTAACCCCATACCGGTCCTCTTCCTGAACTTTCTTCCTTATAATCCCCAAAGGCACATGATGGAGTCATTGTTTACAGGCACCAGCTACAGAGAATATACCTCTGGCAGTGATGGCCAGGTAACCCAATTTGAGGGCCGCAACTAGAGAGTGAGAGAGAAAGAGTGAGAGAGAGAGAGAGAGAAAGAGAGAGAGAGAGCTTATTAAAGGGAAGGCCAGAGAGATAGCAGTTGCTCTGAAGCTTTCTAGACAAACAGAGGTAACTTTCTAAACAAAGCAAAGAGCAATGTCATCCTCTTGGCTCAGAAAGAAAGAGAAGGGATAAATTTCACCGACTATTTGCCTAAGTTGAAAGTTTAAAAGAAGAGATAACAAATTCCTGCCTTGTATAGAGTAGAAGATACATAAAAGCCAAAAACCAAGAGTGGACACACCTCGGGCAGGCTTATTTACAAGAGTACAGCAGGAGTGGAAGGGGTGGGAAGAGGTGAGAGGTGGAAAAAGGGCTGGAAGGCCTGGAAGGGAGACTATAGGCTATTGATGTTCAACACCCACACTCCACCCTCAGCAAAATTGCTTCCAGAGAGAAGCCTCTCACTTTAGCAATAGCCATGAAACAATGTATGCCCCATGACTCAGTTTTTATAATTCTGGAGATCTAACATATGGACAACTTTCATCAAAAGCATAAACTAATCTCCCACTGTAGGAGAATGATTAGGTGAATTGTAGTGGAATCACTTGGTGGAGATTATGCAACCATTGAATAACAAGTAACAATCACAAGCCAATCAACCTGATACACCATTAAGACATTACAAAACAAAGGATGAAAATCACACAATCATTTTGACAAACATAGAAAAAGCATATGACAATATACATCCATTTATCATAAAATCTCTTAACAAAGTAGGGCATAGAAGGAACATACCTCCACATAATAAAGTCCACATACAGCTAAAATCACACTCAACAGTGAAAAACTGAAAGCTTCTCCTCTAAGATCAGGCACAAAACAAAACATGGAAGTCCTAGCCAAGCCATTAGGCGAGAAAAATCATTAAAAGGCATGTAAATTGGAAATGAGGAAGTAAAACGAACACCATTTGCAGATGAATATGCTGCAACATGTAGAAAACCCTAAAGATTTCACCCAGAAACAACTGGAACTAGTAAATAAATTCAGTAAAATGATGGAATATAAAATTAACATTCAGAAATCAATTGCATTTCCATATGGTAATAATGAGCTATCAGGAAAAGAAATTAAGAAAACAATCCCATTTACAATTGCATCAAGCAGAATAAAATACTTAGGAATAAATTTAACCAAGGATGTGAAGAACCTGTACTCTGAAAACTATAAGACATTGATAAAAGAAATTGAAGAAGACACACGGAGAAATGGAAAGGTATACTATGTTTATGAATTGGAAGTTAATATTGTTAAAATGTCCACACCACCCAAAGCAATCAACAGATTAAATGAAATTCCCCTCAAAACACAAAAGTCATTTTTCACAGGACTAGAACAACAAATCCTAAAATTTTTATGGAAGCACAAAAGACCCTAAGTAGCCAGATCAGTTGAGAAAGAAGAACAAAACTAGAAATATTTTATTCCTTGATTTCAAACTATACTACAAAGCTGTTGCAATCAAAACAGTATGGTACTGGTACAAAAACAGACAGAGATCAATGAAAAAGAACAGAAAGCCCAGAAACAAACCCATGCATATATAGTCAATTAATCTATGACAATGAAAGAAGAATATACAATGGGGGAAAGAACAATCTCTTCCATAAATGGTTCTGGGGAAGACTGGATAGCCAAAAGCAAAAGAATGAAACTGGACATATCTTACACCATACACAAAAACGAATTAAAAACAGATTAATGACTTGAATGTAAGATCTGAAACCATAAATCTCCTAGAAGAAAACTTGGCAGTAAGCTCTTTGACATTGCTCTTAACAACATTGTTTGAACCGTCTCCTCAGGCCAGTTCAATAAAAGCTAAAATGAACAAATGGGACTACATCAAACTGAAAAGTTATTGCACAGCAAAGGAAACCAAACAAAAAGGCAACTGAATAGGTGAAGATATTTGCAAATCATATATCCAGTAAGGGGTTAATATCCAAAATACATAAAGAACTTATACAGCTTAATATCAAAAAGCAAATTTCCCAGTTAAAAAGTGGGCAGAGGACTTTAAAGAACATGGTTCCAAAGAAGACAAGAAGCACATGAAAAGATGCTGAGCATCATTAATCATCAAGGAAATGCAAATCAAAACCACCATGAAGTATCACCTCACACCAGTCAGACTGGCTAGTATCAAAATGATAAGAAATAAGTGTTGGCAAGGGCGTGGAGAAAAGAGAATCCTTGGATAGCACTTGTGGGAGTGAAAACTGATACAACCACTATGAAAAACAGTTTGGAGGTTCACCAAAAAATTAAAAATAAAACTACAATACAGGCTAGCAATTCTAGCAATTCTGTATTTATCTGGAAAAAAAACCCCATCAATTTGAAAAGAAATATGCACACTTATGTTTATTGTACTATTATTTACAAGAGCCAAGACATTGAGCAACTTGTGTCCATCAATGGGTGAATGGCTAAAGAAGATAGGGGCATGTGTATATATGTATATGTGGGTGTTTAAGAATATATATAAGAATGTTACTCAACCAGAAAAAAGAGAGAAAAAAATCTTGCCATTTCCAATAACATGGAGGGACCTGGAAAGTATTACGCTAAGTCAAATAAGGCAGAGAAAGATAAATACCATACGATTTCACTTATATGTGGAATCTAAACAAACAAAACAGAAATGGACTCATAAATATGGGAAATAAAATGCTGGTTACCAGAGTGGGGAGGTGGGGGGCAGGAGAAACAGATGAAGGGGATTAACAGGTAAAAGCTTCCAGTTACAAAAAAAAAAAACATATAAGTCATGGGGATATAACGTGCAGTATGAGGAATTAGTCAATACTGTTGTAAGAACTTCATGTTAACAGTGGTAGTCTACGGGCAACAGGCCTACAGACAATTTTGTTTCCTTCCTTCTATTTTTTTAATCATAGTTCAACTTTTCTAAAATCAACACATTACTTTTACAATGGAAAATTAACTTTATTCCTGAAATGATTATAATCATAACTGTAGTAGATAATACTTATGCTGGATATAGGTATGTGATCATTGAAATATATTTTTAAAATTCTCAGGCCCAAAAAAGAGAAAAATACTAGAAAAATGCATCAAAATGAGCTTATTATGAGAGAATATATAACTTCTATTTATCTGCCAAAAGTTTTATAATATTACACATATAATGGGAGTGGGGTGCCCAGGAAGCTCAGTCAGTTGAGCATCTGACTCTTGATTTTGGTTCAGGTCATGATGCCAGGGTCATAAGATCGAGCCCGGCACAGAGCCTGCTTGGGATCCTCTTTCCCTCCACCCTTCTCCCCGATTTGCACTCTTTTGGTCTTTCTCTTTTAAAAAATTTAAAAATAATTGAAAAATAATAGTATGCACATAATGAAAAGGAAAATATATCTTTTAAAATGTGAGTGAAGTTTTTGGCTAAGGACACTCAGCCTAATTCTAAACCATTTCTTTCCTATTTGAATCAGTTTGTTAATAATTAACTCTCAAGTTTGGCATGCAATTTCCTTATTGGAGTTTTTCCAGTTTATCCACGTGGATCCTTAGATACCAATAATTTTGGTTGCTAAGAGAGGCTTTTGAAATGAACCTCCAAACCTGATTATGATCATAATTACCATTTAGTAAATGAATTTTTATTTTTAAGTAAGGGGTCCGTGTAGGTTTACAAATCAACCCATCTAACATTCACCACATTTTGGGTGAGGGGCAAAGAAAGAACTCTGTTAGTCCATATGGAGATCTGGATAGAGGCAAGAAAGGCTTAGAGTTAAACATTTCAAAGACGATTTCATAATTTGTTTAAGAATTGACTGAGGCATTAAAGATAGCTGTGTAACACCTTAATTAATCAGGACTCTTGAGTAGAGGCTGAGGACTCAGAGAAAAATAAATAGAAATGAACAGCCTATTTCAATAAGGATTGGCCAGAAATCCCTTTCTGTTCCCTTTCTTGAGGAAAATCTTTCTAAAGGGAGTTTGGTTAACCAGTGAATAACATTATGATGAAAAATGGATCTGTCCTTCTGGATCTTTTCAAGCATAGGGCCGATTCTTTCCTCCTTAATTTCATTCCTCAAGAAAAGAAGAATGGTATGGTGAAGAGAGTGTGGGCTTTAGAACCAATCTGAGTTCAAGTTCTGGTACAGCAGATCACCACCTTTGAACACATTAGTTGGTCATTCTAAACTTTTGTTTGGTTATGTTTAACGTAAAGATAATCATATTCCCTGGCATCTCAGTAAGAAAAAGGGGAAAGTCCCTTCATACAATTTTGGCTTCACTGCTGGATACCTAGTAAGGACTCCTCTGCCTCTCTCAACTTGGTGTAGATACACATATTCCTGGGAGGCAAAACACATTAGGGGCTTTTTTTGTTTTTTTTTTAATAGTTTATTGTCAAGTTGGTTTCCATATAACACCCAGTGCTCTTCCCCACAAGTGCCCTCCTCCATGTCCAATGAGTTATTTTACCCTTTAATATATACTTTACCCTATGTTTTTTCTCAGGTTCTTTCCTGAGAGCATGTTTCGAAAAGGAAAAGAAAAAGCTGAGGGTATTTTCAGATGGGACTAGACTGGAAAAGGAAAACCTTTTGGACTAACTACATGCTGTTGCCTTAGAGTAAACTTCAATGAAGTTATTTTCTGGCCTATTGCAGAGGTTTTTGGGGGAAACATGAAAGATGTTTGCAAAGAATGCCCCAGATCATTGGTCTCAAGCAAACAGACAGGAGTTTTCAAGATCTCATTTAATCAAGCACCTTCCACGTGCTAAACACTTCCAGGTGTTGGGATACAATAGTGAACAGAGCTGGAAAAATCCCTGCCTTTCTGGAGCTTATATTCTCAAAGCAGGAGATAAACAGTAACTATGAAAAATAAGTAAAATATACATCTTCAGATGGAATGGGGAGAAATAGATCCAGAAAGAGGGATCAGATATCCCAGGGGTGCCATGAAGGTGCTATTTGAAACGGTATGGTCAGGAAGTTCTCAAAAAATACACAAGTGACATTTAAGCACAGACCTGCAGCTAATGAGAGACAAACCATGAGAGAACAGCAAGTGCAAGGGTCCTGGGGCAAGACAGGATACAGTATGACCAAGGAACCCCAAGCAGGCTGGCGTGACTGGAACAGAACAAGAAGGAGGGCAACAGGACCTGGGGCAGAGCAGTAACCAAGAAGGACCTGTCAGCCATTACCCGACTTTTGCTTTTCACGCAGAGTGAGATTAAGAAGCTGTGGAAGGTAATCAGGCAGAGAAGATAGGTTCTGGCAGCTGTTTTAAGAATAGACTGTACGAGGCAAAGGCAGAAGCAGTTTGGAGGCCACTACGCTATTTGGGGTAAAAAACGAGAGTTAGAAGCTTAGACAAGGAGCCTCGTGGAGGCACAGGCACAGCTGTCTATGTATTTTACTGGTCTCTTGTGAGGCGTCTGGGCTCTGGTGAATCAAGAATCTGGAAATTAAACCCACTGGGGTGAACAGGAAACCAAAAACATTTAGCAAAGTGAGCTCCAGATCCTTCCCCACTCTGCTCTGGAGGAAAATTCTCGGACAGGTTCAAGCTGGACCGTTGGCAGGATTCGTCAGCAGAGACTATCTGTTGGGACCCACTCTTGCCTTCTCTGGAAGTATCTCTGTTGTCATCTCGGGGCCTTTTCTTCCTTCAGCCTTCTCCCTCTTTGTCAGATTATTTCTTCTCCACCCTCCCCTCTTATTGAGTTTACGTCCAACTCAGAGGAGACCCCTCTCTGGGGAGAACTGGGGAAGCCACTCAATCTGGGCTTTTCTTGAGGATTTGGAGAAAAGAGTCTTTTTGTCTGTGCGTTCCTCTTTGCATCCCTTTCTTTGCCACCAGAGTCATAAGATCAAAAAGACCTTGCCTCCTGTTTCAGCCCAAGCTACTGAAGACCAATCACAACTCCTGTGACATAGTGTGTCATGGCACTCTTTAAATTGTTACCATGGGAGATCATACTTCATAATAAAAGTTCAAAACGTAAGCTCTGTGTTGCTATTTCTCAAACACGTCCAGTTCTAAACCCCGAAGCAGCTAAAAAAACAGCACCAATTTTCAATTAGAGGCTCTTCTAGTCAATACAGTCATCTGACCTGAACAAAAAGTTTAGTGCAGCACCATTTGTATGGATAAACAATGATCATGACCCAAATATTCCACCAACAGGAAAGGTCAGGTATAGTCACCCACTGAATATACAGAAGGCAGAAATAAACAAGCCAGAAATCACAGGCAAATCTCTCAAAAACAATGTTTGCCACTCTCTCATCAGGAAAGAAAACTTCAAAAAGAGAGTTGCAATATGATTGCAATTTTATGGAGAGTCAAAGCTTGCAAAACTATGCCGTAGATCACTAATGGGTGGCTCCATCCAGCAAAGCAAAAAAGATAAGTGGGAGGAGCATTGAATTCAGATTAATAACTACTCGCAAAGAGGAAGTTCATGGGGAAGGGTACCCAGGGGCTTCAGTCATTTATGCAGTGTTTCATTTCTACACATTCAGAGAAACTTCTCTAGTAATGGACTATAGAAATGATCCCTTTGCAATGTTTCATTTCTTAGGCAAGGAGTGAGTTACATGGGTGTTCTTTACATCAGTATCTGTACTGGGGGCTTTAAAGAAAATTCTAAAAGTCATCTGGGTGGTAGGAAGTTTTTTCCTCCAGTGGAACTCAAAGCTCATCTTATTTTGATGAAAGAAGCAATGTTCCAGTGAACACTGGACTGCTCACGACTGCTCCGGACCTAAGCCCAGAGGGGTAAAGGCAGCCCTTGTGGCTCATTCTAGATCTACTCCGCTCGACAGGCCCAGGGGTCACAGACGTGACCGTAAAGTCCAGACTTGAGAGAAGTAAACATTGAATATCTGCTTAGATGTCCCCTCTGCACCAGCCTCCGTCCCCAGGAATGCTGAGGCAGCGAGATGGAAAGGATTTGAGGATTCTGTGGCCAGAACACTTTGTTCACTCACGGCCAGTCATTTGTTTCTTTGTTCTAGAACAAACTTCTCCTTTCCTCTCCCCTGGTCACCCCGTTCAAGATTGAGCTTAAACATTATGTCTGCAAGAAACCTTCCCTGGCTGACTCTATCTCATGGAGCCCTGAGCTTCTGTAATTTCTGTGAGGGCACAGAATGACTGTCTGGCTCACCCCAGTCTCCCCAGCACCTGTATAGGGTCTGACAACGGTAGATACTCAAAAAATATTAATCGAACACACAAATGAGAGAGGATGAGCTCACTGAATATCCGATGGGGAAAAGGCATGGGTCAGCTGGGCAGAGGCAGAGCACAGGAAGCGAACATGACAAACACTGACTAGGCCTTTTCATTTGTTTCCAAAAGCCTGGGCTACTGTGAAAACCGAGAGTGAACTTTGAGGCACTTCTGGCTCTGAGTATCTGGCCTTGGGCAGCTGGCTTAGTTGGAACCTCTGCATCTCTATCAACTACATGATGCTAAGTGAGCATCCCCATGAACTTCAGTGCTCTAGATATCCATGTATCTGCTTGTTCCCTTCCCTAGAGGATCATGGGTAAGGTGATTTGTGGAAAGCTGGCCAGTGGAGGGAGACCTCTTTGCAACTTCCCCAGGGAAGGCATCTAATTTTATAGCCCATTACTAAGCTACTTGCGGCAAAGACTCTCAGGAGACTATTTTTCTAAGAAGGCGCAGGACATGAGCTAGTATAGGCTACAAATACAGAGAGCTACAGAAAACATTTAAATAAATGCATAAAGAATTGAAAGTTAGAACAACTGAAGACAGGGGATGCTGGCAGGGCAGCAGGTAGAAGCTTTGGTATTTTCCTAATTGTTGGACCCCATTCACCAAAGTATCTGCTTTGCTCCTTCACCACCCAGACAACATATATAAACACAGTACTTCTGTATCTTTATGATAAATCCCAAACCGATTGTGTTACATTCTGATGTAGTTACTGGCTGAGGTTTACAAGGACACAAGTCCACTGCCGGGCAACAGCTTAATGGAATGGTGACTTTGGTGCTAATCACCTGAGGAAAGGAATAGGATCTCCAGCAAGGAATGAAGCCTGGCGATGCTGGGACAAATCTGCCCTCACTCTGCAGATCTCGCTTCCTGTTAGAGGGGGTGTGATGTCTGTATGTGCTCTCGGTCACTCGGGTTAAGAAAGTTTTCACCCTATGGAGTCAGGCCAGGGGGCCACATGGTCTAGGCTCACATGACTGTTAGTCTTTCATTTATTACTCTGAGCATATAAGATTTAGTTCAAAGTCCCCGTTGCCTCTCTGCTACCAGGCGTCAAAGGATTAAACATGGACAGGACCCCCGCAAAGGATTCACAGGGTACAGGTGATTCTTCCATACGGAATGTTCTTTCTCCACTGCCAGTCCTGGGAGAGCTGGAGAGATATTTATCCTTTGTCTCTATTAAGGAAAGGTAGGTTTATTTGTACCATCACGTTTGCTTTGATTCTGCCCTGCCTTTTGCTGGCTGTTTTCATAGTAGTAATGCTTGAAACTAATGCCTTCTAGCACCCTTCTACCATAGAGATACTGCCTTTATGTGACTTGAAATATGCTTCTTGTAATTTCTACACCTTGCCCTCTTACCTCGGAAGTAAAGTAAGTAGGATTTTTCTTCCATAGTCGTCCTTCAAATATTTTGGAGGAAAAAAAAGAGACTTCATTGGCTCATCTTCCCTCTTCAAGACAAACAATCCTAATCTTTTAACTCCTTTTCATATTGCCAAGTATTTAAGAGTCCCTGAAGTTCTAAGCACTCTAAAAATGTGGTGCATAGAATGAGAGTTAATATTTGGGATTCTCTCTCTCTCTCTCTCTCCCTCTCTCTCAAAACAAACCTAAAAAAAAAACAAAACAGCTTGTGTTTAAAAAAAATAAAAATAAGGAAACAAAGCTACCAAGGGATAAATAATTTTTTCAAGGCCATCCAGCTCATAGGTGGTGCAATGGGGTGTTGAACTCAGTTTGGTTCCCAACGGTATACCCTTACCCCAGTCTTATTTTTTTTAATGTTTTTATTTTATTTGCAATACAGAGAGAGACAGAGCATGAGAGGGGGAGGGGCAGAGAGAGAAGGAGACACAGAACCGGAAGCAGGCTCCAGGCTCTGAGTTAGCTGTCAGCACAGAGCCTGACGTGGGGCTCAAACCCATGAACACGAGATCTGACCCGAGCCGAAGTCGGAGGCTTAACCGACTGAGCCACCCAGGCACCCCATACCCTTACCCCAGTCTTGTTCTAGTCCTCAGGGCCCCAAATCTAGGTTACAACTGACGGTCTGGAGCTTATAACTCTAAAACAGCATAAACTTAGTGGAACACTCGTGCCTGCAAAAATGTTAATAGGCTTTCCTTGAACAAGACCTCCTGGCCAAATACATTTGGGAGATACCAAGCAACATAACATTGGATACATTTCCTCTCTGAAGGGCTTCTTGGAGTCTTTAATATGTTTACATGTACAGTGGATTTCCAAAATCTAAATGGAGAATTTTCCAGACATATTCACCCTCAGAACTCATTTCTACTACAACACCTACTAAAGTGTAGAATGTGACAGACTATTGTTTAGGAAACACTGCAGAAAGGATACATTTCATTGGCTTTTCTTTTTTTTTATGTGTGGGTTTGTTTTTTTTTTTTGAGAGAGAGAGAGAGAGAGAGAGAGAGACAGCATGAGCAGGGGAGGGTCAGAGAGAGAGGGAGACACAGAATCTGAAGACAGGTTCTAGGCTCTGAGCTAGCTGTCAGCACAGAGTCCGATGCGGGGCTGGAACCCACGAACCGTGAGATCATGACCTGAGCCGAAGTCGGAGGCTCAACTGACTGAGCCACCCATGTGCCCCAGCTTTTCTTTTTATTACCTTTCATTTCATTATACATGGTCCAGAAGTTCAGTGTCAATGACACAATTTAGGGGGTTTGTCTGTATTTCATCTAATACTTGTTCTTATGCCTCATTCACAAAGATATCATGAGCGATATAAATACACAAACATGCTCTGGCCACCATAATCTCTCTGCTCTACCAACCTACTTTGCTTTTCTTTAATGGCCCTGCCCCAACTCTTGGTCATTGTCATTTGCCTGTGAATACTCACCAACTATATTAAGTCATTTATTCTAGATTTTTAACTTTGTTTTGGAGAGAAAAATTAAAAATCAAGGCTCTGACTCTCTCTAGTCTTCTAACAGCCTTCTCATCACTATTCCTTTCCCAAGATTTCTGTAGGATTCATAGATCACACATGGAAGGGATAAAGGAAAAGACATTGTATGAGCATCTTCTGTAGACTCAACTCGTATCATGCATTTTATGTAGCATGTAAAATTTCATAGCCCCCTGGAGGTGTAGATCATTAGCCCCACTTTACAGATGAATAAACACAGGGACTTGTGTTAAATTATCTGCCAAAGTCAATGATATCTGAGACCTAAACTGCACAGTACAAAATTGATGTTCTTTATAAGCTTTGTATCACAACATGTAGCTAGTATGCTAGTTGGAACTATAGATAGGAACTCATCTAAAGGCAAATGAGTGAGCTCTTGAATTCTCATGAAGTCTTGGCCCCAGAAAGCTCCCTAATTAGCCTGCTGGGAAGTACCAGATGGATGACAGGATAAAGTGACTTCGCCAAGGACCCAGATCCTGAAATACTAAAGCCCAGCCATGTTTATCTTGGTTTTCAATACTTTATTCCAGCATTCCCAGTTCAAAGACCATTCTCTTGAAAAGAGTGCATGCAAAATAAAGACCATGTTGTTTTGTTTTCTCATAAATATCTGATAAAAATGGTAAGCCTGGCATTTTAGAATCCTCGTCAATTTCTGAGGTTCTACCGCATTATGTGTTTACCTTAGACAAGCTATTGCTCTCACTGAACTTTAGTTTCCTTGTCTCCAAAATGGGTACTGTATCACCCACCTCCACCAGATTATTTAATTTATGGGAAATATGAAAACATTATGTGTATTAAATATGATTTATTTCATGGAAATAGTCCTTGGTGACAGTTTCCCGGCAACAGCTTAGAGCACCGGTTCTCATTCCTGATTGCGCATCAGAGTCATCAGTGGAATTTAAGGAAAACTCAAGAATTAACAAACAAAATCTAAAACTCATAAAGGAAATGACTGAACATATTAATCACAGTAGAATTTGGAAGTTCAGTATGACAAATAATAAGATAAGCACAAGAAAAACAAAAAGACAGGGAGAAAATATTTGTCACAAACAGGATGGTATTCAGAGTACATAAAATGTTAAGAAATCAGTTAGGAAAAGATAAATTTGCAGCAGAAAAAGATTAAAACCTGAATGGAGAAATCACAATTTACAAAAGAATAAAATCCAAATCATGGAAAATAAAAAGACACCCCATCTTTTCACTCATAATCAGAGAAATGAAAATTGAAAATTAAAACAATAAATTACCACATTCCATGGTGCCTGGGTGGCTCAGTTGGTTGAACATCCCAACAACAGCTCAAATCATGATCTCACAGTTCATGAGTTTGAGCCCCACATCAGGCTCTGTGATGACAGTCGGGAGCCTGCTTCAGATTCTGTGTCTCCCTCTCTATGCCCCTCCCTTCCTCACACTCTGTCTCGCTCTCTCTCTTTCTCAAAAATAAACATTAAAAATTTAAAAAATAAATCATCACATCCCACCCATTATACTGTTCATATTTAAAAAGCAATAAAATGCAAATAAGTTTAGAAGTATAGAGAAATACATATTCCCTCAGTGAACTAATGGGAGCATAAATTGTTAAAGATCATTTGGAGACCAACTTAGTCATTTCTTTTAAAACTAAAAAAATGTCCATGACCTAGGACCAGCAATTGAAATTCTAGCTATCTACCCTAGAGAAATATTTTCACATCGTATCCAAAAAAAAAAAGAGAGAGAGAGAGAGAGAACAAAGTACCGCAGAATGGTCTGTGACTTCAGAAAGTAAGAAACACCCATAGACACCAAAAATCGAGGACTGGATAAATAAAATATGGCCCATGCGTTTTAAGAACTACTCTTCAGAAGTTGTTCTTAACCTAACTCTTATAAGTCTCAAAAACACTGCATTCAGAAAAAAAATCTATAGCAATTTTTCTCGGACACTTAGTGTGTAACGTCCCTGAGGGTTTTACATGTATTAAGTCATTTGATCCTCAGGTCTGCTCTTTGAAGCAAACACTATCACTTTTATGAGAAGCTGAAGCACAGACATGTCAATCGACTTTCCCAAAGCCAGAGCTCTCTCTCCAGAATCCATGCTTTTGACGGCTCTACTCAACTGACCCAAAGAGGCTGCAAAACAGTGTGCACAGGCCTTACGGGTTAGTACCAGTATCACTTTGTAAAGGACTGAAATACGGGAAGAAGTATACTAAACTCATATGAATGCTGCCTGGGCCAGGAAGTTTGCAGCACGATGGGATTGACGGGAGAGCAGGAAGGACTACAGCAGTAACGTTTATGTTGTATTTCTTTTTTTAAGAAACAGTAGGTTAATTTGTAATTTTTGAAACCTTAATCAAACATGAAACAATGAAAGTGAACTTGTCAGAATGTTAAAGTGGTTGACATGGATGAGGGATTCTAAGGGTAGTTATTCTTCTTGCACTTTGATACACTTTTCAATTTGAAAGAAAGAAAGGATACTTGTCAGGGAGCCTGGGTGACTACCTTACGCGTCTGACTTCCTCTCGGGTCATGATCTCAAGGGTCATGAGTTCCAGCCCCACATCGGGCTCCCTGCTGTCAGCACAGAGCCCGTTCAGAATCTCTATCCCACCCTCTGTCTGCCCTTCCCCTGCTTGTGCTTTCTCACTCTATCTCAAAACTAGAGAAACATTTTAAAAAAAGAGTGACTGGTGACAGATCACTTTCCCCAAAGAATAGGAGAGAGGTGCCAGGATATTTGCATTTAAAAAACTTCTGGAAGTTTTCAGGTGTGCAGGGACAGCTGTATTTGGGAGAGGTGTGGGGCGCTAGAGACAGCTCATGGCTTTGAAATCCAGGATCCCATGTCCCTGCACGTTTGCTGTGTGATTTTGAACAAATTCCTCAGCTTCTCAGAACCTTAGCTCCTTCGTGCATAAAATGGAGTTGAATGGGAACCAAATTAAGCATTTTCCATATCTGGTTTATCACAGACTTTGGTTCCACAGATACTAGAATTTGATTTTCTATCTTCCCTCAACACTTTGAATAATTGTAACTTAACTGTGCATGTTACCAGGTTGTTAAGAAGGGTAGAAGGAATGCTGACCTATATAATGTCTAGAGCAACTTCCAAAATATATTTGGGGGAAAAAATGGACACACATTAACAAAAAAATACCCTTCACCAATCACTATACAGAGACCTCTGTTTCCTCTTCTGTGAATGTGAAGAATAACATCACTTTTTGACCATGGTCTTTTAGATTTGGGACAATGCTTTAAAAAGTTCACCCAGAGTACACACACACACACACACACACACACACACACACACACCCTTTGGGTGCATTTTATCTAGTCCTGGTAACTTAGTTACTTGTGGTTTATTCATTATGAAAACATCTTGTTAATTTACTATTATTTAGTTTAT
This sequence comes from Suricata suricatta, assembly GCF_006229205.1. Lineage (NCBI taxonomy): Eukaryota > Metazoa > Chordata > Mammalia > Carnivora > Herpestidae > Suricata > Suricata suricatta. Next base: position 18,048,581 of record NC_043709.1, on the reverse strand, counting down.
TAACTGATTAAGGCCTGACCTCTCAAGGGGAAAATGCTGATTAACTGTAAAACACAAAGGCTAAAATGTTGCATAAGAGCATTTTACGGATGCATTCTCATGAACAGTTTGTCATGTAGAAAGTCCTCTGTCTCTCTTCTCTGTACTCCTCTCTTGCTCTCACCAGGCAGACCTTCCCCTACCCAGCCTACCCCTGCCTCCTTTGGATAACCTAGTTCAGTGTTTTCAAAAATAGACTTTAGATTTTAGATTTATAGAAAAATTGAAAGGATATTTTGAAAATTTTCCATACACTCTGTACCCAGGTCCCTCTATTATTAGCATCTTATGTTCATGTGGACTGTGTTACAGTTAATGTACTAATACTAATGCATTTTCATAAATGGAAGGCTATAATGTATTTGAATCTTTTAAGTTTATACCTAATGTCCTTTCTTCTGTAGTAGGACCTCATTCCAGACACCACAGTACATTTAGATGTTACATTCCTTTCGGCTCCTCTTGATTGTGACAATTCCTCAGACACTTATTGCTTCTGAGGACCCTGATAGTTTTGAGGAGTACGGATGGGTCAGGTATTTTGCATAATGTCCTTTACCTGATATTTCTCTGATGTTTTTCTCATAGCTAGACTGGGTTATGGTTTTAGGGGAGGAAGACCACAGAGGTAAAGTGTCATTTCCATCATGTCCTCTCAAAGGTTCATACGCTCTACATGACTCATCACTGCTGATATTGACAGCATCTAAGGAGTGCGTGGACTCTTCTTCAGTGAGTACAGAATATCTACTTATATTATTTGTAATTTTTCTGCATAAGACACGTGTCTATACCCCATTTATTTATTAACTCAGTCACCAGATATGATTTTATTAAAGGACTGGGGGTAAAAATTAATTCGTTCAAAAATATGCCTTCTTCACTCTTCCCCGCTCTCTTTCCCCCTTCCTCTCCCCATGGTCCCCTGCCAGGTCTCTCCTGTTAGACCTATGAATGCAAACATATGGTATCTATCCTTCTCTGCCTGACTTATTTCGCTTAGCATGACACCTTCGAGGTCCATCCACTTTGCCACAAATGGCCATATTTCATTCTTCCTCATTGCCATATAGTACTTCATTGTATATATATACCACATCTTCTTGATCCATTTATCAGTTGATGGACATTTAGGCTCTTTCCACTGAATACTGAAAACGAACCATGGACTGAAGAGGGAGGGGGAGGGGGGGAAGGGGTGATGGTCATGGCGGGGGGCACTTGTGGGGAGAAGCATTGGGTGTTATATGGAAACCAATTTGACAAACTATTATAAAAAATTTTAAAAAGGAATGCCTAGAAAAGGCAAATCGATATTGACAAAATGTATATCAGTGATTGCATAGGGCTGGGAGAACAGGAAAACTGGGATACTTAAGGAATATGGAGTTTCTTTGTGAGGTGATAGTATTGATTTAAAATGGACTCTGATAGTGATTGAAAATATACTATAAACTACTGAATTATACATCTTAGGTGGATAAATTATATGGTGTGCAAATCATGCATTAATAAAATTGTTTTTTAATAATAAAAAATATGCCTTCTTAAATTCAAGGACAAAAAAAATTTTTTTAAAAAGCCTAATTTACTTTGCTTGTATTTAAATTTAATTTCATTCTTAAGTGAACATTTAATATATATAACACTGGTCTGTAGAGGATGTAAAGATGTCTGAGCCCAGGTTCCTGCCTGAGGAAACAGACCCAGACAGAAAATGTGTATGTCTAACCAGGCAAATAAGTGCTGCAGTTAAAAGTAAAGTGCTTTGGGAACACTGAGAAGATAGTAATTAATTCAAGAAAGCTCGATAAAAGAAGTCTGAAATCAGGGCCAGCTTCCTGTGTGTGCATCCAGCGATTCTGAACGATTCTGACTATGAATGGAGAAACTGAAGCCCAGAGAGAATGAAAGACTTCACTAAAGTCATACAGCTGGTTAATGTGAGCGCCCGAGCTGAAAAGCAAATCTTCCAGTTCCAGATCCCATGTTCTTATTATCACTGTATCCAACCAGGAAATAACACAGAAGTTTGCTATGCATTATCCAAGGCGGAAATGAATACTTACCTCAAACAAGCGCAAGACTTTGGCGAGGGCCCCAACTTCCTCTTTGAGAGAGAAGATCAGTGATATGGCACCATTTGGGTTGGAATTGTCTTCAATATAGCTTGTTTCCTACAAGATTAAGTGCTCCTGGTTAAGAGGTTTTCCTGTATGATATGTCCCATTCTGAACATGGAGCCTGTTTGGGATTCTCTGTCTTTGTCTCTGTCTCTCTCTCTCTGTCTCTGTCTCTGTCTCTCTGTCTCTCTGTCTCTCTCTCTCTCCCTCTGCCCCTCTCCCCTGCTCACACTCTCTGTCCCTAAAATAAAATAAATAAAAATAAGATTTAAAAACATGATGGAAATATTGTAAACACACAAGAATGACTTGTTGGCCTTTGGCAAAGATCCCAGGGAAGCATTATGCTCTGGAAAGCACTGTCCTGTAAGCTGGAATCTTAAGATACCCAATTATTGAAAAAGTCACAAAATACATAAAAGTAACACAAATAACCTACCAGAAGAGGGATGTCTTAAACTATATAGCAAAGTATGTCAAAGACCTAGCACTTTCTACCTGCACATGACAGCAAACTAATGTGGGAGTAGGGTTGACATTTCAAGGTTTGCTGAAACCTTTAGAAATTATAAAATCAAGTTTTACAATAATAATATACAAAGCGCCATCTGTGCCGACAAATAAACAGCATGGACCTCAAACTAGGGAGAAAAAAACCATGCAGAACAATTATTCTCTTAAAAGCAAGTTAGTGAAATTAGTAGAATGGATGTTACATCATCTTAATGAGAAGGCTGTGCCAGGCGGATTCTACCAGTGACTTGGCATAATAAGCCTTGCATGAATACTGATGACCCTCCAGATGAAAGTCTTTTCATTCAGAAAATCCAGACTTTTCCAGAACCTCCCCCAAAACAAAGATATGGGGTAACCAATTCCTTATTTTGCAGATGGAGAAACCATGGGCCAGAGAGAGAAAGGTGTGACTCCTCTGAAATGGTGGAGGGCAGCAAGTTGATAACCCAGGCTCCAAAATTATCAGCAGATTTAATTAGAGAGGGCTTCAGATGACCTGGAAGGCTGAACTGTTACATATCCCTATATGGACCATGATATAACCTTTCTTAAAAAAAATTGTTTTGTCTTTTTAAAAAATTCCAGTAGAGTTACTCTACCATTTACTAAGAGCCTATAATGTCCCAGACATTATAATAAGCACTCAATTTGGAGTCTCTCATTTAATTTTGATACAATTTAGGAGGCAGATTTTATTATCCAGCACGTGTCTGCTTTTACTGATGACAAAATGAAGTCTCAGAGATAGGCGGTCAGCGATGGGGTCAGGGTGGGACCCCATGCATTTAAGCTCAGCATACATACATGAATCAGGGCTTCTTATAAGACTTTGTCCTGCCTCTCCCTCTTTTAAACCCTGCCACAGAAAAGCAGAGGAGTCTCTGACATTCCTCTTCTTCCTCCCAGAGAACGCTGAGCCCTTAGCCTTTTCTGGTTTCCTTGAAATGACAAAAGATTTCCATTTATGGTTCACTTGGCAACATTTTCTCCTGTTGGCCTCCAAGAAAGTAATACATTCCAGATATACCTCAACAGGTGACACCCATGACTGGGGCAATTCAGACCTGAATGTACCTGGGCTCCAAACTCTGTCACCACCGCCTTCCTGCTCCTGTACATGTTCAAGTCCTATCTGACCTCTAGAAATGACCTTGGAATTCAAGTCCTCCTTTTGTTCCTACTGCAACCATGCTAACCCAGCTTTTAGCGATCAGTATCGATCTGGTTCTAACAGAATTTTGCTTGTGTCTTTCTACTACTCAGAATTGCCCAAAAGCTCCCCAAGGCCAGTGGGAGAAAACACCTCTTTCTGATATTCAAGAGTTCCTTGGTACCTTATCTCCCGAGGCCCACCCATAGGCAAACTATCTCTCTCCTTGCCTTCTCAGCTCAGTAGACTATATGCCTACACCGGCCTCCCCTCTCTCCTTTCAAATATCTTGGGCTGCCTCTAAAGCCTCCTTGACCTATTGATTCCATTTCACTTCTGATGTCCAAGTGGGACTTGACCAGCAGAGCTGGCCCTGTCTTTAGTTCCACCCCCTTATTTTGTAGGTGGGAAACTATGGGCTAGAGAGAGAAAGATGTGCCTCCTCTGAGGTCACACGGGTGGTAGGGAACAGGTTAACAACCCAGGCTCCTAAGTATCATTCTGTACAATTCCTTCTGCTATGTGCATTATATCCATATTAAGGCCTCTGTGTCTTGCAGACCAGTTATCCAATACCACTCCTGAGAGCCTACACTAAGCCATACCTGCCCCCCTTCACTTTCCTCTTTCCCTAGGTTCACTTTCTAGATCAGATTGTCAATGAGTGTTCCTTGTTTCTCATTCCAAAATTACCTGAGGAGTCTTGGATCAAATGCAGATTCCCGGGCTTTGCCCTAAGTAGGATCTTAGAATCTGTGTTTTCAAAAGATCTCAGGTGATCCTTAACCATGGAAGATTTTGAAACCACTAATAAATACACAGCATAATTTTTAAAATTGTGACTTTTCCCAAATATGTCTGCAAATTCACTTTTGCCATGTGAAAAGGTACTACTCTTTATTGTTATGAATATTAATAATAGGATTTGGGATTGAATGAATCCCCACTATGTGCCAGGAGCCATACTTGGTGCTTTTTATATTTAACAAACATCCTCCTTGGCAGCAACGAGTGCTATTATAAAAATCTACAAGTAATAGCTCATCTGGTCTTCACAAGAGCCCCATGAAGTGGGTGATGTTATTCTGCCAATGAGGAAATAGAGTCTTGCAAGCCTAACTGGATTGTCCAAAGTCACGTCCTCAATGAGTAGCAGAGCCTGGATTTGAACATGGGCCAACAGTTCCAAAATCCTTATTCTGCCTCCCAAGGGAGACAATAAATATCTCCCCTTTACAAAACTTGAGGGACTTTAAACGAAAAGAAACTCAAGGAAGTTTGTGAAAGAAGGTAGCCTTGGGTAGATTCTGATTTCAACATTGCTGTGTTGATCCAGCATGAGACCTTGTGCAAGTCTCTTCAAGAATATATTTGCATTGGCTCATCATCTATGTCTTATTTGTTTCCAAAAAGCATATGAGTTGGCTTAGATACACGTGTAGACCCAGGATGGGTAAAGTAGAGAAAAGTAGCTCAGAAACTAGATAGGAAGAAAACGAACTTTACTAGCACCCAGGAAAGAAAGAATTTTGATCATTGGACAATATGTTTAATAGCAGAAATACATTCTCTATGGTTGTGTCTAATAAATACATTCTGTTATCTTTGGAAAAGAGAATTTTCCAAAATTGCAAATAACATTCTTTAGCAAGGCATTCTAGGAGCACCTTCAATCTTAGGGTCATGGCAGGAGGCCTGTATTTGCATGTGTGATTACATGCATACACATCCACAGTGTAAGACAACTGAAAACAAGACACAGACATCCTCCCATGGACACGCTATGCCCCATACTCCAGCATGTTTCTACAGGAGGAAGACGTGATGTGGACGAGCATCCAGGGTGTTGAAGTGAGATCTACATTTGAACTCTGGCTTCACCATTCAGAGCTATGATTTCTGAGTTCCTCTCATCTTGTATTCCACTGCCCTGTTTTCTTTTTCTTCATGGCCCTTTTTCTCCATGAAATTATTTGTTCATTTGATGAGTTTTGTATTTTTTTCCTCCACTAGAATGTAAGTTTCACTAGCACAGAAATTTTGCTGTGCGTGGCACACTGTAGGTGCACAGTGAGTCTACTGGGTGAATGAATGAGCCAAACGTCTCTTGCAGGGTTGTTGTGCCTGCTGCATGTATAGAACACCTGACATATCACACGCCCTGCAGCCTTACAGCAGCATTACCTCCAGCCCGTGCTGTTCGTCTAGGTCGGGAGCTTCGAGAAGGCATAAACTATGTCTTTCTTGCAGACTGTCAGAGGTGGAAGGAATCCTTAAGACAATTCCAGTCCAACCCGCCCCCCACATCCTCGGTTTTAAAAATACCAAACTGAGCCTCTTCACCCCAGTTAGATGACTTCACCAATACACAGCTCCAGTAAACCAAAGGCAAGAGCCCATGTCTCCTGACTCCGTGTCCAGCCCTCCACCACAGTGCAACTATCCCAACTGCTGTGCTTGATTCAATGCCTGTGTCTCTTGCCAATGTTCCCTACACATTTTGTTGAACAAATCAGTTCTGGCTAGACACTGTGTTCCAGGAACTGTGCTAAGAGCTTTACAGACACTATTTCATTTTATTCTCATCCTAACCCTAGGATGTGGTATTTTTATCCCAATTTTTCAAATGAATAAACCTGCAGCTTTGCAAAGTTAAGTACCCTGCTTTCAATGCAAAGGTATTGCCAGGCATGCTGTAAACTCTCTTTTTTACCCTCAGTCATCATAATCTGTGGTTCTCAATCTTCTAAGTGTTCTATGAATAAAGCTTTAAGCCCCCATGGCTCCCTCACCAGATCATAGCCCCTAACTTCCCCCCACAGTTGTGGGGGCCCCACTGCCAGCAACACCAGGACTGAACGAGGACCGGAGCCAGAATCTATTCTGGGGTCTGACATCCACACCGTCCCTCCTCAACACAAACTGTCTCTCAAGCACTACATGGCATTTTCAAAGGAAGTGTTTCTCACAGGACTCAATACAAAAGTCAGTCCAAAGTTCTGTGGTCTCTCTAGTTATACTCGAACATTAACCATCCTCTCTCCTCCAGCCTCTGTTCTCTCTCACTAACCCTATAAATGACAGGTGTTTGTAAACTCATGTTATCTCCCAGGGCCGGGCTTTAAGTCTGAACCCCATAGTCTACAAGTGTGCTAAGTCAATTAAAGAATGCATTCTGCCATTTTTCACCTCAAGAGAAAGGCAGCAGGGCCCGGAGAACAGAATACACCCTGAGCATTATCCCCAAGTCACATTTAGGGTTCTCTCACATTCCAAGTCTAGGGCTAAGTCTTGTCATTTTCCTCTCTGTTTAATTTTGTCCTTCCCCAGGCCGGAGTAAGTCCAAGACTTCTTCATGCCTCGGTTTCTCCCAAGGGTAAAAAAAAAAACAACAACAATTTTTACAATTTTGAAGCATGGCTGAGAGCACTTCATAAACATCACAGGAGAGAAGATCTAGAAGACGCCCATCTCCTGTACCAGATCATTGAGAACCAGCCCCTTCACTGTAGGAAAGAGAAAGCGGGCAACAGAGAGGGACAGTGACTTGTCACAAGACACACAGCTAGTTGGGGGTAGCTCTGGAAGCCATATCCCCAAGTCCTAAAGCAGTGCTCTTTCCCTGAAAGCCACACAGGACAGATGTCCTTCCCTCGGGAGGACATGTAGTCTCTGCTGCCTTCCTGGACATTTACATAGTCCTCAAATTAATTCAGGCTTCTCTGTGAGCTTAAGACAGTAGGAAAGAACAACATTTCTCAGACCCTTTCCTGCGTCCCTCCCTGCGGCAGCTGAGGCCAGCCCTGGCTCACCTGCCCGAAAGACAGTTTCCTGCCAATGCCTCGGTTTTCCAGGACCACAGCCGACATGCTGGCTCCCAGCGCCAGGGAGGTCTCTAACTCTGGGGTGTCGGAGTTTTGCAAACAGCACCTGCTGCAGAGGTTTTTAACCTGGTGTTAGGAGGAGAGGAGAGATTCCAAGGATGTCTGTCCTCTGCCACTTAACGGCCACAGTACAGCCCCGGGGGCGTTGTCCTGACGCAGTAGGCTCTGGGTCACCTGGCCCGACCGCTCGGAGGTGAGGGTGTGGCGGACACCGGGAGGCCTGACTTGGCTGCCCGCCCTCAATGGGGCATGGGGCCACCTCCGCGCTGGCGATTGGGCAGGGTTGGCACCTCCGGGACGCAGGAGCACGGGAAGCGGGTTCTCTGCAGTGCGAATAACCCTGCGATCTCCTGATGACAAAAAATTGTAAGAAGTAACCCTTTCTTCCCCACCCGCCCTCCCCATAGGAGCACAGCCAGGATCTCGTGGCAGGCGGGGTCCTTTCTAAAAACCATTAAGCCAACCGACTTTCTGTGCTTTGACTTCACAAAGCTACCTGGAGGTGGTGACATTGTGAAAGCTGAGCACAGCAGCTAAAGGGCAAAGCTAAGAGGCAACTTGGGATGACAGCATTCAGAGCCCTCGAGCTGGTAACTTCGGGGAGCGCCCAAAAGAGGGGATGAGCCACCTTGCCAGGATGCTGTGAGAATAGGAGTAAGAATACGGAGGCAACACCTTACACATTGAGTACGGTTCTTCCCATATAGTTAAACACTCAGTAAATAGAAGATCTTGTTTAAAAGTATGTGACAACAGATAATCATGGAGCACTTGTGCTGTGTGCCGGGTGGGATTTGAGGCACTGAGGATAAAGCAGTGAATGAAAGAGAGGACCCCGCCTCCCCTGCCAAGCTGCCATTCTGTGAGCGAAACAGAGAATACATTAATAAATAAATGTAGGCAGAGCTAAGCCTTCAGAAGACTAGAAAAGAAGGAGACGGGCTAGGACTGAGCTGGTGGGTATGGAAGACTGGACTCCTTCAAACAAGTAGGAAGATGTCTTTCACTCCCATATTTTCATTCAGGTCAGGAATCCGAGATGAAACATTCACTGCCAGTGGGAAAACAGAATAACAAGGACACAGTAACGTCAGAGGTTCAGAAAAGATGTGAAAAAATCAGGGACATCAAGGACTCGGTTGCCTGCCTAATATTTACCCAGGAGAGAAAACAAACCAATAATAGAGCTTGCTAGAGATCCACCCCCTGCTCTCCCATGATTCTGTGACAGAATGACCAAGCATCTGCCAAAAAAAAAAATATTTGAGATCCCAAACAAATGGACTAACTCCTGGTTCCACCACTGACTAGCTATGCTATGAGCTTTGGACAACTCCATGCCTCAATCTCTTAGTCTTCAAAATGGGGGGTTTAAGGTTGTTGTTTAGGGTTCCTTGAGCCTCTATGATGTGCCAGGCTTTCTACTGGCTGCTAAGAATACAGACATTATTAAATGTGACTTCGGTCCAAGAGGAGACCTTGAGTGTCTGATTGGGGTTTCCTATGATAAATTGGAAGATCAGTGTTGTTGAACATGGAAGGGCAAACCCCGACTTCCACACTCAGGAGAATCTGAATCCTTTTTCTGAAATCAATATTTTTTTAGTGTGGTAGATGTGATACGAAGTTTTCCTCAGCCCCGGGGCTGCCTCACAAGCATCATTCAGAGATGTTGCCGGCATCCAGTGACGCACCCACCATATAGCAGGCACGGCAATAGTAAAAGCAAACAATCACAGCTACTTATTTACAATCACACTGTGTGTTGGGCACTGTGCCAAGCTCTCCACACACATGGTTTTATTTCCCGTGCTCAACCACTCCATGAACAATGCACCCCCACTTTATAGATAAGGAAACTGAGACCCAAGAAGCTGAAACAAGTTGTCCAAAGTCAAACTACATTTCGCCCAATTCCGAGGCACTGGCTCTTAAATACCCTTTTCTTCCTCTTTGAAATAAAAAACAACAGTGATTTTTAGGACAGAAAAATAGTAGCCTATCTCTTTTCTCCTAACACCAGCTAAAAATGTAATTCTTTAATCCAGTCCTACATAAGAAATGCTCCAGACCTGGGTTGGGAATAGAGTACATTTAATTTTCAGCTACCTCAGAGAAAAATACTAATATCTTCTTTTTAATTATTCCAGAAAAAAAGAAAATTTCTTTATGCACACCCATTGGTTGTTATATAAATTTTGTAGATGATTTTTATACTCTCTTCTTGATTAATATACTTCCATTAAAACTCTCGATTGTTATATAAATTTTGCAGATGGTTTTTAAACTATTTCTTGTTTAATGTGTGCAGAATATAATGTGTTGCTCTTAATAACAAGGGTGTTGGTGGTGAGTCCTGAAAAAAAAAATTGCATTGGACCTCAGTGCAAGTGTAGAAGGAGCATCCAAGAATTCAGTCTGCAGACCACTGAGATATTGTCAATGGCCACAGGGAAGGCCACCATGTCGCAAGTTGTGCATATAGTACACTTAGAGCTGAACCTACCAGTTTGGAAGTTGAAGATTTCCCAACCACTGAAGCTTGTCAGTCTCTTTTATTTAAGCTCATATGCAGAGAGTTGAGTTAACCATAACCTATGAATTCATGGCACATAATCAAACCCTACAAGGTCCTGTCTTTTTTTACTTATTCATTCTTTCTCATCTTCATTCCCTGCCTCCATTCCCTCTCCCCAGAGGTATCATCCCTATGTTCAATACTTAGCCTTGGATTTTTATTTATTTTTTAATTTTTTAATGTTTATTTATTTTTGAGAAGGGGAGAGAGAGTGTGTGAGTGGGGGAGGGACAGAGAGAGAGAGAGAGAGAGAGAGAGACAGACAGACAGACAGAATTTGAAGCAGGATCCAGGCCCTGAGCTGTCAGCACAGAGCCTGACCTAGAGCTTGAACCCACGAACTGTAAGACCATGGCCTGAGCCAAAGTCTGGCACTTAATCAACTGAGCCACCCAGGTGCCCCGAGCCTTGGATTTTTTAAATGTATGGAAATATTGGTGCGTGTACGTACTTCTCATGGATATGAGTGACGTTGTGGTGTAGTATTACTATAGAACATAGATGGACTATAGATTTCACAGTTCCTAACTTTTTCTTTCACAAAGTCTTAGGATCTAACCATGCTGTGAATGTACATCTAGTTATTTGCTTTCCTAACTGGTATAGAGTACTCACAGTCCCCAGTGAGAGACACCTAGGCTGTCTTTAACTTGCCCCCACCCCAAACAATTCTGCAATAAACATCTTCATCCTTGTCCCTGTAGAGACCTGTGTGAGAATTTGTTTTGGATGGAAGAGTGGGATCCTAAATCATAGGGAACATGTGTTCTTAACTGCACAAACTACTGTCAGATTGCCCATTAGAAAGGCTTGTACTAGCCCACACCCCTACCAAAAGGGCCAAATAGTTCCTGTTGCTGGCCATCCCTAATATCTGGCATTTTCTAAATGTCCGATTCTTTGCCAATCTGATCAGTTTGAAAGAAGTATGCCTTTGCTGGGTGTTTTTTGCATTTCTCTTGTGACAACTGAGTCTGAATATCTCTTTAGATACTTATGCCACTTAGATTTCCCATGCTGTGAATAGTTCATTATATCATTTGCCTATATTTCTACTGGGACTCCTGTCTTTCCATGTTGACTTGCAGGAATAATTTGTATAGTCTAGATGTCAGCCCTATGCCTTTCTCAGTCATTAATCTATCTATCCTAATTTATCACCATAAGTTGTCAACTGGTGCTCTTCCTTGAGAAAAAAAGAAATAATTCTGATGTAATAAAGATAGATCTTTTTTAATGTTTGTGGTTTGTACCTTTCGGGTCTTATTTAAGGAGTCCTTCCTCATCTCTAAGTTACAAAAGTATTCTCTCCTTTCATCATCATTAGTTTTATCTTTCACATAGGGATTTTTAACCTATCTGTATGTCTTTGTGGGTGGGCTACAGTAATGACCCAGAGTTTGTTTGGTTATTGTTTTTTTTCTGTCTCTCCTCTCTTCATGTCATGAGTCAGTTTTTCAACAACATCGACAAAGACCTTTTTGTCATTGACTTTTTATGTCAGAATGTTCTCAATTGAGATGAAATTATCTCTTCCCAGAGATGCATAATAAGAGACACCCCTTTGACTTTTGGTGCCACATGTACAGTTTTCCAAATTGCCATTTATACTTGAGTCTGCCTCTGAAATTTAATTTTTATTCCATTGGTTTATTCTATTCTGTCTCCTCTTGTGTCATTACCATGCTGCATTTGTTGATATCATAATATGGTTAAGCAATGTATCTTAATATCAAGTTGGCAAGTCCCCTTTATTCTCTTGTTTTTCCCGAAGTGTACTTATCTGTTAATGCACATTAATTCTTCCATATTCCAGCTGAAAGTTTGATTTATTTGGTGCTGAATTTGGCTCTTATTTGGCTTTATCAGGGGCTACTTGTGTTAAACAGTAGCAGTAAGAGCAGACATAAATGCTAGACATTCCAGTTTATTATGAACGCATCCAAAGTTTCTCCATTACTATTATGTGCATTTTAGCGTTTTGGTGTCTGAACCATTATTAAATTTATGAAATCTTCTCTATCCCTAGTGTACCAATATTTGTTTTCATTACGAAATGTTGAGCTTAGCAATCACCTTTTTGGTATCTACTGAGAAAATTACATGATGCCTTCCTTCTAGTCTATTAATACAGTAAATTATGTTGGTAAAATGTTTGGATGTTAACCTCTCCTTGAATACTAGGATTAACCATTTTGTTACTTGTACCATCATTATTTTATTTTGAAATCAAGATTAGAGTAGCCTTACACAAGAAAATGTAAAATAATTTTCCCTGTTTTTTTTTTAATTTTTGGAACAACTAGAGAAGATGTAAATTATTTGTTTCTTGAAAATTTGGTGAATATAATGAAATATCTCTTATAAATACAATGGATCTAAAATTTGAAGGGCCAGGAAAAGTAGTAGATTATATTTCAATTTACTTAACTATTATTGACCTATTTATGCTTTCTATTTCTTCTCATTCTATATTTTCCCCAAATTAATTCAGTCCATCAAGGTCTCAACAAAACGGACATATTCCTGTTTATAACATTTTTTCCTTATTTTTAAAAGTTCTATTGTCTGTCTTTATTTTCTCTTTTTAGTTCCATATTCATTTGTGTCTTCTCTTATCTTGCCAGATGTTTGTCCATGAAGAGTCAACATTCATCAGACTTACCTTCTCTAGTGTTTGTGTTGTTTTCTACTGAATAGTTTCTTCCACTTTTCTTTATTATTTCCTTACTTGAGTTTTGCTTTGTTGTTTTGCTCCCAACTTTTTAAGTTGAAGACTTGGCTTATTTGTTTTCAAAGTTGTTTCCTGAGAAAAACATTTAAAATGAAATATTTCTAAGTATTATTAGTACCATTTTGGCTCTCCCATTAATTTGATACAGTTAGTGTTTTTATCATTGTTTGGTTATAAGTTTGGAATGTAATTTTCTCAATAACCCAAGAGTTATTAAATGTATATTACTTAAATTCAAGGTACTCAGGATACTGTTGGTTTTATTTTCTTTAATTTCTAACCATTTAACATTAGAGTTAAAGAGGCCAGTCTTCATGATTTTGCTCTTTGGAATTTATCAAAGCTTTGTGACCAGGCACATATGGTCCATTTGGGTAAATGTTCAGGTATACTAGCAAAGAATGGGTATTCTTTATTTCTCAAAGGTATATATGTGTGTTGTGTGTGTGTATGTATATCTATGATATTTAAAAATTCCTATTTAAGAAATTAATATACAAATCAGACAAAAAGTGAAACCTGCATTTATACATAGATACAAATTGTGTGTGTGTGTGTGTGTGTGTGTAACTTATATTTTAATCTAACCTGATAGTTTCCGTCTTTTTATTAGTAAGTTTAGCCCATTACTTTGTTATAAAAACTTTTATGGTAGTGTGTGTTTCTGCCATTTTATTTCATATTTTCTACTTCCCACACTGTCTATTTATTTCATCTTCTCCTTTTAAGCCTTCCACTGGAGGAATAGGTCATGTTTTCTTTTGCTGATTCGGAAGTTGTTTCTATTTTAGAATTTTTTAATGTTTTTTATTTATTATTTTTGAGACAGAGAGAGAGAGAAAGTGCGCAAGCAGGGGAGGGTCAGAGAGAGAGGGAGGCACAGAATCTGAAGCAGGCCCCAGGCTCTGAGCTAGCTGTCAGCATAGAGCCCGACGCGGCACTCGAACCCATGAACGATGCAGGGCTCGAACCCACGAACCATGAGATCATGACCTGAGCTGAAGCCGGACGCTCAACCGACTGAGCCACCCAGGCGCCCCTGTTGTTTCTATTTTAATTCCTTTGCTGGATGCGATGGACTGAAATGTTTGTCCCCTGACTCCACCAAATTCCTATGATGAAAGTATTATCTCCAGTGTGATGGTGTTTGAGGACTTTGGGAAGTAATTAGATCATGAGGATGGAGCCCTTATAAATGGGATTAGTGCCCTTCTCAGTAGAGACCGCTTGCTTCCTCTAGGCTCTCCACCATGTGAGGAGACAAGAAGATGGCCATCTTTTTTTTTAAGTAGTTTATTGTCAAATTATTTTTCCATACAACACCCAGTGCTCTTCCCCACAAGTGCCCTCCTCCATCACCACCACCTCTTTTCCCCCCTCCCCTTTAACCCTCAGTTTGTTTTCAGTATTCAATAGTCTCTCAAGTTTTGCCTCCCTCTCTCTCTCCCCAACTCTTTCCCTCTTCCCCTCCCTCTGGTCCTCCATTAGGTTTCTCCTGTTTTCCTGTTAGACCTATGAGTGCAAACATATGGTTTCTGTCCTTCTCTGCCTGACTTATTTCGCTTAGCATGACACCCTCAAGGTCCATCCACTTTCCTACAAATGGCCATATTTCATTCTTTCTCATTGCCATATAATACTCCATTGTAGATATATACCACATCTTCTTGATCCATTCATCAGGTGATGGACATTTTGGCTCTTTCCATGTTTTGGCTATTGTTGACAGTGTTGCTATGAACATTGGGGTACATGTGCTCATCAGCACTTTTGTATCCCTTGGGTAAATCCCTAGCAATGCTATTGCTGGGTCATAAGGGAGTTCTATGGATAGTTTTTTGAGGAACCTTCACACTGTTTTCCAGAATGGCTGCACCAGTTTACATTCCCACCAACAGTGTAGGAGGGTGCCCGTCTCTTCACACCCTCACCAGCATCTATAGTCTCTTGATTTTAGCCACTCTGACTGGTGTGAAGTGGTATCTCAGTGTGGTTTTGATTTGTGTTTCCCTGATGATAAGTGATGTTAAGCATCATTTCATGTGCCTGTAGACCATCTGGATGTCCTCTTTGGAGAAGTGTCTGTTTATGTCTTCTTCACTGGGTTATTTGTTTTTTGGGTGTGGAGTTTGGTGAGTTCCTTGTAGATTTTGAATCCTAGCCCTTTATCTGATATGTCATTTGCAACTATCTTTTCCAGAAGATGGCCATCTTAAGCCAGGGGGCCCCCTCACCAAATGGAGGCTCTGTAAGCACCTCGGTCTCAGATTTGGCAGCCTTCACAGCTGTAAGAAACAAATGTTTGTTGTTTAACCTCCCAGTCCATAGTCTATTTGGTATAGCAACCCACATTGCCTAAGAAACTGGTTGTCTCTAAGTCTTTATTCATTTTTTAATTTAGACATAATTTTATGTCATTTATTTATTTTTGAAGTTACATATTCAAATGAATCAAAAATTTTAAAAGTTACAACATACTGAAAATTCTCTTGCACTTCCTGATCCTTTAGATGCCTGATTTTCTTCCCCAAAGACAACCAATGTTCTCAGTTTCTTTCAGAGATTTTTAAGCAAATATACGTTTGTTTGTCTGTACGCATGTGTCCCTCTCCCTTTCAAATGGCAGCAGACCGGGCACAGTTATGTACCTTGTCACTTTAAACTTTAAATTTACGTATCTTGAGATTACCCTGTTTGCTACGTGCTAATCTTCCTCAATATTTTTTAATAGTTCCATTGTATTTCTTGTATAGATTAGCATGATTTAATCAGTACTTGTTAGCATTGTTGTTTCTGATCTTTTGCTATGATAAATAATGCTGTGATGAATAACTTCATATGTGCACCATTTCATACACATATAAGAATATGTCTGTATGAAAATATACTGTAAGCAGAATTTCTGGGTCAAAGGATATGGGCATTTGCCCTCTTAGTAGATATTGACAAATAATCCTCCGGAGGATGACCATATAATTTAGTATCCAAACTAGAGTTTTTGGAGAGTGAGAAGAAGTACTTGTGGTATATATAGTGAGACAATGGGTATAAATTGAGACTGTCACAGGCAAAATGCTATCTATGGTCTCCCAATACATGTGTTCTACCAATTTACACACTACAAGAAAAATGTGACACTGTCTATTTCTCTATAACTCTTCCACC
The DNA here is from genome assembly GCF_006229205.1 of Suricata suricatta. Classification (NCBI taxonomy): domain Eukaryota; kingdom Metazoa; phylum Chordata; class Mammalia; order Carnivora; family Herpestidae; genus Suricata; species Suricata suricatta. The sequence continues at coordinate 18,032,392 of NC_043709.1, read as the reverse complement.
CTGTGTGAGGTTGCTTACCTCAGTATTAAGAAATGTCAACAAGCTTATGTAGTGCTTTTCTGTTTAAAGAAAAAGGAAATGTCAACAGATCAATTCAGATACGCAAGAAGACATCACTTGAGTAAATCAAAGAAGCCTGCTGAGTCAGTAGTCACAGCAAAAAGATCATTGATATTATCTAAGGATAGTCTTAGTTTCCAGCTCATACCCTCACCAAGGAGTATACACTTGTGGATGGTAATGCCTGAGTGAATGAGAGATATATCAGACCCTCTGGAAGCTCAGCAGCACGACCACCCCCTTACGCCCAACTAATGGCCATGAGATTAAGGCGGTTCTGGACAGAGTCTTTTCTAAAATAGACGTCACTCATTAATCTCAGCCCTACATTGCACAGGCTGATGAAGACGCCATAGCTCAAAACTCAGAACCAATTTCCCATGTATCACATTCAAACTCCTAACACTACCATAAACTTCTTGAGCTAAGGATATTTATGAATTTATTGTTGTGGGATCAGAACAAATGTTAGATACCCAGACATGTGGTCTTTAGACCAGCCATGAGGCTCCTGCACTTACCAAATAAATCCTGGACAGTCTAGAGAACAAAAAGACTCATTATAGTTTTTGTTACAATATCTTTTATTTTGAACAATGTTTTCTGTCTGTTGACTTTTCTGTGAACCGCCTACACCTTGGGTTATATCTCCACCACTTATTTTTAAAATCATCAGGCAGGACACTGGCCTAGGCTTCATCCCTAACCCCCAGCCCAATCTCAGATACACTATACCAGGTCTACAGTCACAATATAGTATTGTTGTCCTTTGGTACCAAAACAATAGGTCCACCTTCTGATTATTTCTCTAATGGGGAGGTTTGTATGTGCCTTGGAGATTACTCACTGGGGACTTTTAAACATGGTTCTGTGATCCAAGCTAAGAGAGGCCCATCTCACAAAAAACTATATACCTTTGTCTTGCCAATGGTGGAGTCCAGCTTGTCCTCACTGTGGCCATCTGTCTGTATTTGATATTCAAAGAAGCTAGACAGTTTCTTGCCTTTATATATGAGGTAGGAATAATCCCTACATCCCTTAAATTTCAGAGGACATAGGCTGAGTTCTCCAATAGGTTCTTTTTACCCTCTTTAATCTGGTATAGGGTGAAGGAGAGGGATTTCTGGAAAGAAAAGAAAAATGTGACAGCACGCTAACAAAACTCTCCTTAATAAAATTATCTTTCCAGTCATTTGTGTTAGTCCCTTAGTCTCCTTTTATGAATCTTTAAAATAAGTGTGGAGCCAAGGATTGCAAAATGGGCTTCATCATCTTTCAGCATGTCCTGTATGGAAAGTCTCATATTCCAAAACAATCACATGTAACATGTAATTCGAGTATTAACTAGACTGATGGATGTTTTTAAATTTGAGATATTCCATTAAATATTTAACTAAGCTTATGCAAGTGTGCAGAATTTAGAGAAGGGGACAGTTGAGAGATACTTTCCTTGACATTTGTACATGTCTTGAACTACTTTTTCAAAGATATTTGCACAGAAACAGCTTGGAAGAGGGAGATGGTATCTCCTTCTGGGTCGAAGGACAGATTTGGCTCCTGATCAGTATGAAAGAGAGAAGATGTCCACCCCCTCCAAAAAATATTCCATGGAAATAAAGTCTTTCCCCTCTCCCTGGAGAAAATGTGCTTACATCCCAGAGTAAAGATAATGTCTCTTTTTGAAGAGAAAGTTGTAGAAGTTACCATCAGCCCCATAGAAAATGTGAGTTTCCTAAGCTCAGTGTTCCTCATCTGTGACACAGATCCAATGGGCACTCAGCATCCACCAGATCTACTCTGTTTTGACATCCATAGGACTTGGGGAAAGAGGGGAATCAATGTAAACATGACACACAGGTTGTCTTTTGTGCTCTGTGCAATAAACTGTTTACATCCGCTGGGCTCATTATCTCCTTGCTGGCCAATTTTATGGAAGTGTGGCAAGTCATCCCGGCAGTCACATGATGTTTAGGAACTACTTGACCTACCTGACAGAGAAAACACAGAGATGTGGCATATAATGGTTAGCATTTTCCTTTTTTTCTCTCTCATGGAAGTAAAAGCTCTGAATGTCAGCCAGCCAGCCCCAAGACTTCCCAGAATAAAAAACTACAATTCCCAGCCTTCCCTGAAGCTGGATGTATTGCAGATCTCATATTTGACCAAAGAAATGCAAGGAGTAGAGGTCTGTGCAACTTGAGAAGTGTCACTGCAGGAGACAAGCCCTTCTCCTTCTATTGTTTCCTTCTTGCAGGTTGGAAGGCAGAAACGCTGACTGGAATCGGAGCAGCCATCTTGGATTATGAGGTAAATGTAGGAATGGGGGCTGTGCTATTCAGAATAAAAAGAGAGAGGGATAAAGGTAAAAGAAGCCTGGCTCTTGACATCATGGAGCATCACTCCGGCAGCCTTGGCCTTCTGAAGTATTTGATAAAGGAAAGAAATAAACTTCTATTTTGTTCGAACCCTTAAATTTTTGTCACTCACAGCCAAATCTAATTCTAAGAATATGATAAGCATGGAAATGATACTTAAGATAAATTTCTCTGTCCAAGAACAACTCTTTTCTCATCAGAATTTAGAGAACAATGCAATGTCTCATTGGAAAAACAGGAAATTCCCACCCAACAAGGTCAGTAGGCTGTGAGCTTCTTCAGATCCTCATTTCTGTGACCCTTCATAGTCTAGCTTTTCCCACATAGACAATCCAGAAATCTGAAGATCACCCCCGACCAAAGCCCATACAAAATAAATGCAATTAGTACGTGAAGTTGTGTTTTTAACCAAAATAAAATTTAAAGCAGGCTCTTCCTGGAATTCTTAGGAGAACTTAGACATTTCTTTGGATTATAATAAAATCAGTTGGTAAAGCAAATGTATTTGACCAGACATTTATCAAGTTAAGTGTGTGTGTGTGTGTGTGTGTGTGTGTGTGTGTGTGTGTGTATGTAGCCTGAAGACCCTGAAGACATTGCATTAGCATTCCTTCTTGGCAACATCAAAGTAAGGTTAGTGAGTGTTGTCATTCATACATTCACTTACTCAACATATTTGTTAAGAATGTACTAGGTGCCAGACACTGTTCCACATAGTAATGAGCAAAACAGTCAATGCTCTCATTGATTCTATTAGGGAACATGACCAGTAAACAAGCAGAAAAAAAAAAGCTAGATGCACTGAGGAGAAGTAAAGTTTTAAAAAGAGGTATTATAAAAGAGAGTGACTGTTTTTGGAGAGGCTGATTTAAGCAGGATGCACCAAGAAGACCTATTCAGCAAGGCATTGTTTGAGCTGAGAACTGAATTATGAGAAGGTTTCATTCTAAATAAAAAGATCTGGGGGAAGAGACTCCAGTGGAGGGAACTTCTGTACAAAATCTCTGAAGTAATGAACATGTGGGACTCCTTTGAGGGGCAGACAGAAGGGAAGGAAGTGCGCAGTGACTTTGGAGAGGGGCGCAGAACCAGTTCATGTATGTATGACCAGTGTGTACTAAGGTCAGCTCATACAGACTCAAGAGAGCTGATTTTTCAGAGTTTTGGTGAGCCTGTCGCTAAACACATCCATGACTAAAAACTAAATATGTAAGCTTATAATTAAATAAAGTATATTAAAAACAAAGGTAGTGAATACTCAAAATTCATTATTTCACAATTATTTTACTAATTTCATTGTCCATATTCTTAAGGTTATTTATGCCTATTACATTTGTGTGGTAGAAATGCTATATGATGTTTTACTGCATAGCTCTTCTCAGCTTCATGTTCACATTGGTCGCTTGAAATCTGCCCTAGTAGGAATAGTTACACCATGGAAATCAGCAAACACTACAATTCAGGGGTAGAGTCAGTGGTTTGCTACACATTTACCACATCCCACTGACCATAACTATGGCAGCAAAACTACAAGTAGAACCGATGGAAGCCAGAAAAGCCCAAAGTCAAAGCCAGGGAAGGCATCTCAGTGGTGGGTGGATTAGGAGGAAGGATTAGGACTCCAAGTAGATAATTAGTACTTCAAGTCATAACCCAAGTACGACCTCTCCCAAAAAGCCTTCTCTCTCACAGCTCCCAGTCAACTCAGACAGCATGTTGAAATTTCCACTATAACTAAACTCATAAGACTTTCATGTCTTATTTTCTCTTTTCTGTCTCCTCCTTCTAGATAAAGAGCTCTCAGACCAGAGACCAAATCTTAGTCTTCTTAAATTCTAGGACTAAGTATGATGCCTGATGCATACTAAGTACTCAATACATATTAGTTTAACCAGAGATGTAGAAAAACACACACAAAAGCATTCAGGACAAAATAGCTTGGGGAGAAATTAAAACTTGAGCAGTAGAGGAATAATTAAATTACAGTTCATTGACATAATAGATGAGGCCATACTAATTAGGTTTTAAATCATTAAAATTTTGCATATCTCAAAATGTATGCATTTCAACTGGTGATTGATAAAACATAAAGTCTTGTGTTTCCCATCGTGTAAATACCTAAAGAGGCATACAGCCACAAAAAAAGAGGGGAGAGAGGTGTTTTCTATAGATTGTGGGATTAGAAAACAAATTTTTTTGTTATCTTTATGCTTTTACATTCATATATGTATGAAAGAAAAGTGGCAAAGAGAAAAAGTAGCGTGCCTAAAGAATTTGCCCAAAGCCATACTGGACTTCCAGTTAGCCATCCCTCAGCAATCTTCTTTCCATCTCATCCTCTGTGGGAAGAGAAAGGGACAAATATTTATTTAGCAGTTAAATATGTATTTAGTACCAAGCATACATCAGAGATTATCTTATTTAATCCTTTCTACAATCCAATGAGATAGACTTTTAATATTCTCACTGGGGGTATGAGGATATTGTGATCTTGTGGGATAGGGGTGGTGATGTTAGGGTTGTGAAAATTACTTCCTAGCCTTTCTTTCTGACTCTTGCGTGAGAGCAGAGCCCTCTGCAGGAGGAGAAGGTGGTATAAACATCCCTGTCTACTCAAAGTCCCTTGGCCCCTGCAGAGCCTCCTCAGGAGGTCTGACCATTTGAAAGCTGAAGTCTTGGAGGCTGCTGTCACTACTCGTTGAGTAATAAATCTTGGAAACATCTACTGAGGCACTCAACCCACCATAGGGTGCTCAGTTATGTGCTCTTAAGCATGGATTCTTTTTCTAATTCTTCCACATCTGTCTCATCAGGGGGCAGGTGGATGAACTCTAAGATAGTGAAGACATTTGGGAGACTAGAAGTGAAATTTACTCATACAACCTAAAAATATTATGAGGCTTGTGCTGTAAGACAAGCACCATTCTATGTTCAAGGATGTAACTGCCTTCCTGAATGTATGTTCCTTTTTAGAATAGATAATCTTTTAGAATATATATTAATCAAACCATAAGACTACATTTAAATTTACAATTGTAATCAATGGCATGAAGGAGACATACATGTTGTTGCAAGAACGTACCACAGGGAGTTTTCTGTCTAAACATGGGAAGTAGAAAATCCCCAGACAACAGGGGAAGAGAAGAACCTGAAACTGCTTGGCATCTCCAGACAAAATAAGCAGCATATGCAAAATTCATGTGGCATAAACAATGGGATTCATGGTTGAAGATGCCACTGGAGAACTAGGGAGAGCCTTGTAGACCATGTTGAGGGTTTTTTTTTAAGTTTATTTATTTATTTTGAAAGAGAGCAAGAGAGAGAGAGAGAGAGAAAGAGAGAGAGAGAGAGAGAGAGAGAGAGAGAGAGAGAATGAGCAGGGGTGGGGCAGAAAGAGAGTGGGACAGAGGATCTGAAGCAGGCTCTGTGCTGAGACCAGAGAGCCGGATGTGAGGCTCAAACTCACAAACCATGAGATCATTACCTGAGCCAGTCAGATGCGTAGTCAACTGAACCACCCAGGAGTCCCATGAGTTGTTGTTGTTGTTTTTTTAAACCTTTATCTTGAAAGAGTTGGGACGACATGAAGGTATATAATTAGAGGGTACTTCTATGCGATTTGACCATAAATGGTCATAAGACCACCCTGGTTTCAGTGTGGAGAGTGGAGTAGAGAGGCAGCAAGAGCAGTTAAGAGATGAATACGGTTATCCAGGGGAGAAATGGCCGTGGTTCCTTGGATTAAAGTGGTATTGATGACTGATGGTAGAGATGAAGAAATTGGGATGGGTTTGAGAAAGTTAGAAGACTGAAAAAAGGAGTCAGCTTAGACTTGAGGAGTGAAGGGGAGAAACGGGTCAAAGATGAGTCCTGAGCTGTTGAGTACACCAAGACATACCATTCTTAGAGGTGTTCCATCTCTGCTCTTGACGTGAGTTGACCAAGGAGATCTATCAGAGTTGGACTCTCCAACTAGCCATTGAGAAGATCCCTGTGGAACTGAAACTCATCGGGATATTAAATTAAAGGTGGAGAACCTAGATTTCCCTTGATGTGTTGTATTTCTAAAAATAATTTTTTCTATGTGTATTTTGCTTTTTTATTTATAGAGTAGTTTCACATACATTATCAGTAAGATATGAAGTATTCTTCCTGTTTTAAGAATTTAGGAAACAAACTGAATTTATAAGTGATTCGTTCAAAGTCACACAGACCATCTGAATCCAAATTCAATGCTTTTTAAACTTTGTCTCAGCCATTCGTTTATTCATTCATTCATTCTCTATGTTTACCACCCACTCACAGGCACCAAAGGCAGATTTGTCACAGAGGTAATGAAGCTAAAGATGCATCTACATTCACTCCTCCATGTCCCTGGAAGGGACCCTACCATAGTTTCATCTGGACATAAATGGGCCTCTATTCTTGTAAAGCTTTCCAAAGATACTTAAACTACAATCAGATAAGACTACTCTGTCTTTCTACTCTGCCATCCTCTGTGTCACACTGGTTATGTCCAGTGGCCCAGACATCTTTGAGATCGACCTAAGGAGAAGTTAAGATAAAGATGCATTTTATCTGCATTTGGTGGATGCATTTATTATCCTTGTGGTCACTTTCATGGAGATTTATTGCTGGTTGTCTAGATATAAGCAGGATTTCCAGGAACACTCCCACTGTCCATTGTCTTCGAGTCAGGGAGTCTTAAGGTTTGAGATCAGAAGTCTTAGGAGTATGTCCTAAATGTCCAGTTTCCTTCAACCCCTGGCCCAAACAATTTCCTTTCTGGAGATCTACTGTACAACAACATGACTATAGTTAAAAATACTGTGTCATAGGGCACCTGGGTGGCTCAGTCGGTTGAGTGCCCAACTTCAGCTCAGGTCATGATCTCATGGTTTGTGGATTCGAGCCCCACGTCGGGCTCTGTGCTGACAGCTAGCTCAGAGCCTGGAGCTTGCTTTGGATTCTGTATTTCCCTCTTTCTCTGACCCTACCCTGCTCGGGCTGTCTCTCTCCATCTCTCAAAAATAAATTAAAAACTTAAAAAAAAATACTGTTATATATATGAAATTTACTAAGAGGGTGGATCTTACGTGTTCTCAACATACACATACATACACACAAGAAAAAAGGAGAAAGAAAGTGGTCCACTATATGACACGATGAGTATGTTAATTAACTTGACTGTGGAAACAAAAACATCCGAGCATCAAGCTGTATACCTTTAATATACACAATATTTGTCAGTTATTCCTCAATAAAGCTGAAGAAAAATATTATAAGCCTGGACAATCCCTTGCCTAATTAAAAAAATATCAGAATTTCCTTCCTTATTAGAAATATACTTGACAGTAAAGCATGAAAATTATTAACACATGATTTTTTCCTTTTTCAATAAGAATTTTGTGAAATAAATTTATCAGAATTCTTGTGTTTATACACAAATCTACAGCCATTCTACAAGCTTTAGTTATAAAGTGATATGCTTTAAGCATCCAAACTATCAATACTAAAGAACAAATTTCAACCATATGTTATAGAAAGAAATGATGTGTTTTTTCATTTGCTCTAAAGGTAAGAGAAAACATTTTGATGAGATGATCAGGGTGTGCACCAAAGATATAGAACAAGTTGTAGAAATTAACCAACACTTAATTTATAAAAATACATTAATTTATCTGAACTGTGTGGCTTTTTGCTAGCTTTATATAATGTGTGATTTGCTTATATTTCTGCTCTAAAGGAATACTCATTTTTCTACATAATATTTATAGTCTTTTATCTTTTTCCTCAATAGAGCCCTGAAGTTTTATTGCATTAGAATCCCAAAATCTGGGTCTGCCCCCGCCTAGGAATTACGTGGTTAAGACAGGAAAAATACCCTGCCTGGATCCAACTTAAAGTCTAGTGAGAGAATAGACAATGAAACAAGCAGTAACTGCAGAGGAGTAGGGGTTGGGCTAGGTGAAGGCCAAGTGCTGTGGAAGAGCTTAGGAGGTGCCCTCCAGTGTCTAGGGTCCACGGTCATGGTTAGGAAAGGAAGGTGATGCCCAAGCAGCAAGGTGGGGTGAGAATTTCCCAGGTGGAAAGAACAGCCTGCACACACATAGGCATGGAATGAAATCTTCACTAACTGATCTAAGGATCATGAGTGGCTCTTAATGAAAGATTTGATGCCTTCAAACAGCTTGGGAGCTCCTTCTCTTTTATCGCTTTCCTGCGTTCCCTTGCCTAACTTCACCCAGGAGAGTCAGCTGACCCTTCTTTTGGTCTGGTCTTGCATTGAAAATCGCCTTTTTTGCTTGCCCTCTTGCAAAAAAGGAATATTATGTGAACTCTCAGAACACAGGAACTGAGTGTTTTTTCAAGTTTTGCATCCTGGAACATACTACATGCTTAGCATACAAGAGGTATTCAATAAGTGTTTTTGCAAATAATATTTATTCAGCTCCTGTCATGTGTCAGGCCTTGTTCTGGACACCAAAACCCACTAATAAGCAAAACAGGCATAATTCCTGCCCTCCTGGCACTTATATTCTAGTGTCTGTTGAAAGAAAGAATGAATGTTAGTGTGTATGTTAAAATAGCTCATGAAAGATATGTTAGGAAAAGGAGTTGAGCTAATCAGAGTTTGTCCTTGCCAATCTCTCTTCCGTAGCTCCACTGATCCCTTGGAGATGATGGTGTCACTCTCCTGTTTTAAAATCTCTCAGTCTGTCAGCCTACCCTTCCCAAACCAAACCGACCCAGCCCCTTCGCAGTCACCAAACCATGGCTCCTGCTCCTCCCATTCTTCCCCTTCTCACACATTTGTGGAAATATGCACGAAGAGTTCTGACAAGTTAATAACCCTTATTATGTGACACCATCAACGTCAACTGCACTGAATCCTGACTAAGTGCCTGCTGCATAGCAGGTTCTGGGTGCTCCTTGGAGAGAAGATCTGATTGCTTTCCTAGAGGCTAGGAAGCTATTCACATAAAAAGATCACTGCTGATCCTAGAGAGCCTACAACAAGTGGTAAGTGAGGGGACAGACCCAACCCAAAAGAAGGGGATGCTTTTTCTGAATCCTTTAAACTCTTCATTAAGAGCATTTTGCATGCCGCTTTCTGTATCACAGATGCACACATTCAAACAGCTTTAGTTCCACCTAGTCCATTCATTTGATCAACAAGCATTTATTGAGCACCTGCCTTGCTCCAGACCCCATGCTGGGCATGCAAAAGGAGGCTGAGCAGAATCCCCACGATTATGGAACATCCAGGCAAGAGGATTCTTGTCCTAAGAAAATAAGGAGGCTATTGAAAGGTTTGAATAGAGGAGCAATAGGTTACGTTACACTTTGAAAAAATGACTTTGCCTGAGCTGTGATATAAAGTACCATTTCTTTGCACTCTGATACCTTTTATGCATTTAACTGTCATCTACTTACATTGTTTTGGTGGCATAGAGGATATTTGGGGAAGATTATACTGGAAGCAGGAAAAAAAATGAAGCAGGATGACCAATTGGAAGACTATTGAAATAGGGCAATGATATTAGCACTAGACAGTAGGGAAATATTTATTTCTATAAATATATTTTTAATTCATATAAATATATAATTAAATATGTACATTGATCGATATAACTATATATAAATTACATGAACAGACAATGAGAGAAGTCATATATAGTTAAGCCTTGGCAATTGTGGAGAGGATGTGAAAGCAGTGAGAACATAGGACGACTCCCACGATTTTGTTTTGAGTGCATGGGTGGATGATGCCGAACCCTGAATTACAGAACAAAAAGGAGGTAAGGATTTGAGGGAGGCAGAATGATGGGCCCAGTGTTCACTACGGGAACACCCTCGTAGTGATGCTCGTCACAAGTTGGACTCTCAAATATGAATTTGAGAGTCAGGACACTTGGATGGCTCAGTTGGTTGCATGTTCCACTCTTGATTTCAGCTCAGGTCATGATCCCACGGTCATGGGATGGAGCCCTGCATCAAGCTTCACGTTTGGAGCCTGCTTAAGATTCTCTCTCTACCACTTCACACCTGTTAGAATAGCTAAAATTAACAACTCAGGAAACAACAGATGTGGGTGAGGATGCAGGGAAAGAGGAACGAACCCTCTTGCACTGCTGGTGGGAATGCAAACTGGAGCAGCCACTCTGGGAAACAGTAGGAGGTTCCTCAAAAAATTAAAAATAGAGCTACCCTATGACCCAGCAATTGCACAACTAGGTATTTATCCAAAGGATACAAAAATGCTGATTTGAAGGGACACATGCACCCCAATGTTTGTAGCAGTGATATCAACAACAGCCAAATTATGAAACGAGCCTAAAAGTCCACTGACTGATGAATGGATAAAATGGATAAAGATGTGGTGTGTGTGTGTGTGTGTGTGTATACATACATATATATATGTATGTGTATATATATATATATATATATATATTGGAATATTACTCAGAGATCAAAAAGAATGAAATCTTCCCATTTGCAATAACATGTGATGGAACTAGAGTGAAGATGGAACTAGAGTGAATTATGATAAGTGAAATAAGCCAGTCATAGAAAGATAAATATATGATCTCACTCATATATGGAATTTAGGAAACAAAACAGATGAGCATAGGGGAAGGGAAGGAAAAATAAGATAAAAACAGAGAAAAAGGCAAACCATAACAGCCTCTTTAAAATTTTCTTAAATGTTTATTTATTTTTGAGAGATAGACAATGCAAGCAGGGGAGGAGCAGAGAGTGGGAAAGACAGAATCCAAAGCAGGCTCCAGGCTCTGAGCCGCCAGCACAGAGCCCGACATGGAGACGGAACCCATGAACGGCGATATCATAACCTGAGCCAAGTCGGATGCTTAACCAACAGAGTCACCCAGGTGCCCCAAACCATAAGAGTCACTTAAATACAGAGAACAAACTGAGGATGGCTGGAGGGGTGTTAGGTGTAGGGGATGGGCTAAATGGGCGAGGGCATTAAAGAGGACACTTTGTGGAATGAGCACTGGGTGTTATATGTAAGTGATTAATCACTAAATTCTACTCCTGAAATCATGATTATCTTATATTTATTAAAAACAAACTTTATTTATTTTTAGATAAAACTAAAAATTAATTAATTAAATAAATTTAAAAAGTAAAAATCCAAAGACCTGAACAAAAAGAAATAAATGTTTGGTAGAATGCACCTAAAAAAATAACAAAGATTCTCTCTCTCCCTCTGCCCCTCTCCCCCATTCATGCTCACTCTCTCTCTCTCAAAAAAAAATTTTTTTTTAATAAACATAAATTTAAAATATTTTTAAACGTTTGAAAAGAATTTGAGAATCACCAGCAAAGGATGTGGAAGATAAAACCTACAGATAACATGTGCCATTGGGAGACTTACACAGGAAATGGGAAACTAAAAACTAGTACTGAGAAAAAATTACGCAAGGGATAAGAATCGTGGTAGCCAAAGGAGGAGAGAACACTAAGTAGAGGTGAGTGATCAACAAGGCAAAGGCATTGGGACAGTTAAATAACGTGGGACCAGAGGTAGCTATTACATTGAAAAGGGTGGTGTACTGGGGAGCGTGTTAGTCTGTATTCTTCGGAGAAACAGAACCAACAGGAGATACCTGTATCTATACATGTAGATAGACAGATAGATCCAGAGAGAGGGATTATAAGGAATTGGTCAAATGGTGCAAAGGCTGAAAAGTCCTCAAATCTGCAGTCAGCCAGCTAGAAACCCAGAAGAAAGATACTCTTGTTCCAGCCTGCGTCCAAGGTCTGAAAATTAGCAAAACTAATGGTGTAAGTTCCAGTACAAGTTCAAGTGTAAAGATGAGAGAAGACCAATGTTCTAGCTTGAAGACAATCAGGGAGAGTATGAGAGAGAGAGAGAGAGAGAGACAGAGACAGAGACAGAGACAGAGATTGGAGAACTCTCCCTTACTTATCCTTTTTATTCTAGTCTGGGCTTCAGTGAATTGGATGATGCCTGCCCCACACAGGGGAGGGAAATCTACTTGATTCTGTCTAAGGATTCAAATGTTAATTTTTCTCAGCACACCTTCAGAGACACACCCAGTATAATGTTTAACCAAATATCTGGGTAACCCACAGCCCAGTCAAGTTGACAAGTAGCACCAACCTTCGCAGTGAGGAACTCCAGTGGGGACAAACCACAGAACATCAGTTGGAATTAAGTAAATAGAACTGTGGTGTAGACTAATGTTCTAAGAAATATGACCGAGAGGTGAAGGTGGTCATAAGATCAAGGAGTGGGTTGGCTATTTTTTAAGATGGGAAGGTAAGCATTTTATGTTACAGGTTTATCAAATAATCAATCACCCCTTCCAGACTCAGCTGGGGAGAGACCAAATTGGGAAGAAATAGAACTTGGGAAAGGAGTTTGGAGAGACGCCATGTAAGAATGAGAATGAGAAGGAATCAAGAGTGGAGAATGGAAAGCTAAGGTTTCCAAGGTGGAGGTGTTCTGGGTGCAGACAAAGCCCAAGATGTAGCCTCAAAAGGAGTAGCCCAAGGGGAAGTTAGGTTGCTTGAGTCTCAAAAGTCCAGGAAGCTGGGTGCTGGGTGGGCTGTTCCCATGGCCCTTTTATTCAAACTGAATGGTTCTGACCATTCTTCATGCCGATATCAAAGACTCTCTCTGTAATAACTTACCAATCCTCTCCACCCCCCTCAGAAGTCACCAGGGCATCCCCTTTAGCCAAAGAAAGTGTATCTATGGGGCTAGTGTAATGTCTTTACCAGAGCAGACTCCTTCTTCATGGCTCTGAATAATGGACACTGTGTCTCATCATCTTGAATACCTCTAGACTACTCCATCTTCAGAGTACAAAAATTTTACTCTATAGCTTGTCAAAAAGGCCAGTTGGAGGGCACCTGGGAGGCTCAGTCCATGGAGTGCCAGAGTCCTGATTTCGGCTCAGGTCATGATTTCACAGGGCCTCTCAAAGCCCTGTGTTGGACTCTGCACAAACAGTGTTGGATTCTCTGTCTCCCTCTCTCTGCCCCTCCCTTGCTCCCTCGCTCTCTCTCTCTCTCTCTCTCTCTCTCTCTCTCTCTCTCTCTTTCTCAAAAATAAAAATAAACATTGAAATTTAAAAAAGCCAGTTGGCCCCAGATTATAACTTAATGAGTTGGAGATGAAGTTTCAGAATCTGAATTAACAGTCACTTAGCATATTTCTTTTTTTTTAAGTTCATTTACTTATTTTGAGAGAGAGAGAGAGAGAGAGAGCGAGCGAGAGCGAGAGCACAAGCGGTGGAGGAACTGACAGAGAGAGAAAAAGAATCCCAAGCAGGCTCCACAATGTCAGTACAGAGCCCATTTCAGGGTTCGAACTCACAAACCATAAGATCAGGACCTGAGGGGAAATCAAGAGCAGGACGTTTAACTTCCTGAGCCACCCAGGCACGCCTCGTGTATTTCTAATGTGGGTATTGTGGGGACGTGATACAAGCAACACAGCACTCTATGTTTGAACTGAATTGTACAAAGTAGAATGAGAAGAACGAATCGAATCGCCAAGATTTTTCATACAGTCCTCCCTGCAGTTTTAGAAGCAACCGGCAGGTGGCGAGCGACTCACACAACCTGCAGTGGAGGAGTGCGTTTTCCTGGTCTCCAAATCCCTGACCAAAAACTGCTCAGGCCTGTAAAGGAGAATTCTGTTTCCCAAGCAAAGCTGTTAGTGAAAATAATGTGTTTCTTCCCTTTACTCCAGATTCCCGATGAACAATGGCCCACGTCTTTCCCTTTCCCCAGGAGCCATAATCCTGGTACCAGCAGCTACTGGTCTACATCATGAGGCTGTGGACAAGGTCATTCGCTGCTTGATGATTCTTCCCATAAAGAACTGGAAAAGGTGTTTGTCTGCTTAGAGAGAGGAGCCATGACCACGAAAGGGTCACATGGTAATGTCCGTATTGTCTATATAGTCAGAGTTGGATGAGAGGTATCCTACTCAGTCCCTCATTTTGTAGATGAAAAACAGTCTAGGAAGAAGGTGAGCAATTTGTCTGACAACACAGAGCTAGAAAGTTCCAGAACCTGGAGTCTGTCTCCTTGAATTCAAGTGGCTTGCTTTTTGCACTTAACGCTACCAGTGTGCATGTATGGAGTTCACCAGTGTCTGCTCATGACTTGCCCTATTGGAGAAGTTAGAGATGACCGTTTGGGGAAAAGGAGCTGTTTGACTTTAGGATTCTAAGAATCCACTCTTCTTAGCTAGATTGTGTATTTACTTGGGGGTAAGCTACGGGGTGAGGGTCAGAGTCCAGACTAATGGAACTTGAGTCAGGGGGCTCTCCATTGTGGTTCCACTGTGATTTTAATGGGCCTTATTTTCTTACACACCTCCTTTTCTGCCTGCTAGACTACAAGCTTACTGAAGGCAATGATTGTCTTATTTATCTCTAACTATGTTCTATAGTGATTTGATGAATCATTGAGCATATCGACCTTGATCATTTTTGGATCAAAGTGGCATTTTCTAACACCTTAGATGAACAGCATACACATCCTGTTACGTATTCAGTATGCTCACACTTATTTAACAAATTCATTCGGTGCTCACTTTGTGCCAAGCACTGTTCTCAGAATGTTACAAATATTAACTCATTTAATTTTGGTTTTGTTGCTGTTCTCTAAGGTTCCATGTCAATAAATACCACGTGTCAGAAATCACCCTCTTCTGCTCCCTCCTCCTCCTCCCAAAAGGCTCTGCAGTACTAGGCATGGGGAAGAGTGAGGGGGAAGAAGGAAAGAGTTAACTGGTCCCCTTGGGGGCTCAGTTTCCGCAGGAGACTCCGGGACCCTGGCGGTGGCCTCCTTCCTAACCTCCAGTGAGCAAACTCCCCTGGCCCTTGGGGCAGACGGCCAGGTCTGCACCGAGGTGGAGACGGCTTCCAGCCGCCTGGCTGATTTATAGGCCAGAGCATTCCCCGGCGGCGCCGCAAGGAGTCGGGCTGAGCTCGGACTTTGGGAGGTGATGATGGACACAGGACACGTGGCCACACAATGGGGACACACGACTGACCTCAGTCACTTCGGCAAGCTGCCCCTGCTTTCGGGAGGCGGCAGGAAAGCTTCAGAGGCTCCGGAACCCTGGGCGCCCGCGTCTTTCGTCCCAGCCCAGTAGCTCCCGTCACCCTGATGAGGGCAGAGAGCACCCAAGGGCGCTCGGGGCTCCCAGAGCTTTGAGAGGCCCCTAACCCCGAGCTTTAAAGTCTTTCCTGGAGCATGGGAGCCTTGATGCGGGGCACACTGCGTGAAGAAAGGCACGGAAACCGTTTCCTCTTGGGGCTGAGGCTGGCCAGGACGCGCTGGGAACGCACTTTCCCCGCGTGTCAGGTGCAGGCACCCGGGGACTGGGGGCGCCTCATCACAGCCGGGCAGGGCGGAAAACGGAGGAAAGGCCGAAAGGGGGTGGAGAGCGTGTGGCGTGTGTGGTGGGAGGTGGGGGTGGGCAGGAGATTGGAAGAGAGGCAACTGAGAGGAAGGGGGGCTGGGGGTAGGGAACGTATAAATTTGAGAAGGAGCAATCAAGTTGGGGGAAAAAATAGCAAGGCTTTTTTTCTTCCCTCCTATATGCAAACTGTCACTTCGGGTTAGCGTGAGCCCTTATCTGGCTCATTAGCATGAGCTGTGGCTAACGCGCTTAAACCCTCTAATTATTTATTATGCCGTCACGGAGCAGGTCGCAACCTCGGGGAGCGCTTGCGGGGACCCGCAGAGGCGGACCCTGCGCGGGGCTGGGGCGCAGCGCCCAGTGTGACTCCGAGCCCGGAGCCCCGCGGGGCGCTGTTCCTCAGGGAGACGTGGCAGAGTTGTTGGGGCGCACTAGAAAGACCCCCCCAAATTCACCGCAGTGAGGCGGCGCAGCGCTTGCCTCTCTCGTCTATACTTGCGCCCCATCCTCTGAATTACCAAATCCAAAGACCGAAGTTGGAGGGAAGGGAACAGGATTTTGGCAAAAGGGTAAAAATAGAAGCCAAACCAGGGGCTGGAGCTCGGGCTGGGTGGTATGTTGGGTTCGCCTCCCAGAAGGACCCTGGGGAGAACCTAAAGGTTGGGGGACCCCCCCCTTCCCCTCTTCTCCGCCCCCACCCCGGCCCCTTCCAAGAGAGTTGGTAAATTGGGGGGAAAGGCGCCGGGCTGAAAGCCGGCCACTCACGTCCAGGGCTCTATTCAGAAAACAGTTTCAAAATAAGTTAACCTCTGTGGGGTGTTCCCCCCTCCTTCGAATTGCCCCCCCTCCCCCCTCCCGCCCTCCATTCGAGTCTGTTTTATGTTCCTCTGCGTTGTGCCAACTATTTTATCTTTATTCCTTCTCTTTCTCTTTGGCCATTCATTCCTTTTTTTGTGTGTGTGGCTTCCCTGGCCGATGTGCGGCTGGTTACCACCCACTGCACGCTCGCTCCGGTAGCTGAGGTGTTTCTATACAAACTCAAGCGTCCAGTTGTCATATTAATTATTACACTGTGTAATGACTGAAATGGTCAAAATAAGGGTAGACTCAAGAGCGCTTTTTCTTGCTGCTCAAAGATTCAGCAAAGAAGCCGTGCAACAAAGCAATAATTGGTCCCCAGAAACACTCCGACAAGGCATGGAATATAGGTTTCATAGAACCCTGCGACTGTGAAGGGGGGAAAGCTCTGAATGGACCCCACGCTTCTTTTCTAAACTCTCTTGCTGAGCAAAAAATGGACCTCTGTTTGAATACGGCCCTGATCCTTGAATACTATACCCAGCAGAGAAAAAAATGCACCATTTATTGTAAGTTTTTTTTTCTTCTCCAGCTATTCATGGGGTCTCTGTGAAGAATCAGCTGGTTTTGTTTACCGTGAAAGACCTTTACTTTATTTTCATTCTTGGAGGAGGTGGGGTAGGGGGGAGGGATGGAGAGCCATGTGCCTAGACGGAGAGGAGCTGGCCTACTGTAACAAAATAGAGTGTAACAAATCCTACAAAAGTTTAGAATGTATTGATTCTTTGGAGAGCTATATAGATTAACGACTTTCTTTATGCTTATCACAGGAAGGTATTTAATCATAATGTAAATGGGGCTTTAGAAAACCTAAAGACTTAGCAGAGTTAGTTCTATTTGGAGAACTTCAAAAGGACTTGTGAGAGTGGCTGCAAATTACTCCCTCACCCGCCTGAACCCCCTCCCCAACCGAAAAGCCACAATAAAATAATAGTTTGTGCTTTTTTTGTTGTTTTTTTCCCTCCAGCTTTCCCCCCTCCCCCTTTTTAAGGCGTATTGAAACAGCAGATAGATTTGTTTGAAGCCTGGATTCCTTAATGCAGGTGCAGGCCTGGCTGCTGTGACCGAGGAGCCAAGCCAAATCTGTGGTTTATGCTATTCTGCCTCACCGCCCCCCCCCCCGCCCACCCACCCAACCCCTCTTCCCCAGGCCATCCCGGCCGGTCAGACCCAACTCAGGGCTGGGCAGCAGCAGTTTCTGAAGTTACCTTAGGAAGGGTGAGCTTGGAGACAACAGATTAAGCACTCAAAACGTTTCACTTTTTTCTAGATAGAACAGTGTCAAGTACAGGCTATGAATACTCTGTATACTCCCTTTTCTTGAAATGTCCATGACTTCTGGGACATGGCCCTCACCAAAATCGAGGGCTGTGCTAAAAGTCTTGTCTCCAAATCAAGAATCAAGGCTTGCATTCATCTTTGTACTTTCATTGCTTTTTGCTCAGGATTCACTATAAATGTAATTTTGTTAAGTGATCTGTTCAATAGAAAATCTAGTTTCACTTTTAATGTTAACTCCCTTCCCCCCAAAGAAAAAGGATGGATGGAAAGCTTTTTAAAAAGATGAGGCATATCTCCTTTCCACAGAGGGAAGCTGCACAATTCTGGAGCTCGAGGTCAGTGTGTGAGCCAAGGTAGCACTGGCCCGCCTTTAACTGTGAGTGGAAAGTAGGGTAACAGACTCGGGGTACCGGGACCTCAGGTCTCCAGGACAGCAGATTCCCATGTATCACCAGGAAAGCCATCTCTCCATGTAGATACCAGTGCTGAAGGCAGACCAGGATTAAACTAACGCATGGTCCAGTTCCAGGATTCCCTAACATAGAAAAGGGGCCTAAGATGCTAGAGAATGGAAGGGCTTTTATTGTTTTGCGGGAGAAAGAGAAACCTTCCCATTTTTCTGAGATGTCTATAATCTGGGTAATACACACCAAAGGCAGTCAATGTCCTGCCACCCCATCACAAGAATGGCAACCCCTGATATGTGTGGAGGGATTTACAAAGTGAATTCACAAACATCAGATTTAATTCTCCTGACAGCCTTGACAGATGAGCAAAGAAAGTGTCACTACTCCATTTATGGATGAAGGTATTAAACACTCCTTTTGTGAGTTTTCTTCTCCCTCCACATCTAGATAAATGGCATTTTGAGTGTCCTACTCAAGTAAAGCCCAGGGGACTTGCTCAGAGGCAAGAGAGCCACAGAAAGCTAGAGGTCAGGGGTGAGTGGTTCTGCTCAAGTCCCTACATGTTCAGGCCTTGAAGCATGCCTGTATCTGGACTCACTTGCACTGGACATTTTTACATTGTAATCTTGGGTCCAGTACCACCTTGATTTTTGAGCACCACCTCCATTCTTCTAAAATGACAGGAATTGCCCACTTCCAGGGCCCACTTCCAGGTGGGGACACAGTGGCAATGAAGATCCAATGGCTGGACAATGGCTGTAGTGATTATCACAGCGTGGTTCCAGGAAGCATCCTCCCACAATCCCTTTCTTGGACGGTCTGTGTGAGCAGTGACTTCCGCATAGTTTTAGAAAGGCTATTCTCATTAATCCCTTCCTATTTAGACCTGGCTGAGAGTGCTCCACATACATCTGGTTGAAACCTCCCCACTCCTGGAAGTAGATACTGTAACTCCAGGCGTGGTACAGAGGAGGACTGTATCAAGTTCTAGCCAGGAGGACTAGAACAGGGGCTATTTGCTCAAAGTCATGGCTGTTAAGCAATAGAGTCCTGGATATCAAATCCATTTGCTTTATCTCCCAGTGCAAGGTCTAGGGTTCCCTGGGCCTCAGAGACTATGTGGCAGTTCTCTCAGAGGTGCGTGTGTGCAAGGGTGGGTCCTAATCTAGGTCACAGGGTTAGAAGCAGGATTCTAATAGCCTTTAAGCCCCAGTGCTTTGTTTCAAACTGATGAAACCACCAGAAGGGCAATTTCAGTGGTATCTGCTTGCTGGTGGTGCACAATCCCCAAAGACAGAGGCCAAGCCCCTCAAAAGGGATTCAACCTTCTGTTTGGAATAGGTGGAGGGGACACTGCTGGACGGGGCAGGGTGGGTGGCACAGTGGGGAGGGTTCTTTGGGCTTACTCAAGTAGGCCGAAGGGAATGGCTGAGTTTTTGGAGATTTTGCAGAGCCAGTAAGGACGCAGGATGAGGATTCGGGAGTGGGGCGGGTTGAGAATGGGATTTGGCTCTGAACTGGAGTGGGGGGGGGTTAGGAATAGGGACAAATATTCCCGTGGCTTTGGCCGGAAGCATCTCAGCGCCCGCTGTCTTTTCTCCTGGGCGGAGGCCAACACGTAGGACCACTACAATGCATGGCTTCACTAGTCGGAGACTATTTGGGCCCCCATGTGATGGTGTGTCGGGGCTGGGGGGTGCGACTAGGCTGTGGCCTTGAAGTCTCTGATACTTAGGATCTCCGTGCACGTGTGAAGTCCACACCCGAAAAAGAAAATGAGAATACCCGCGGGCTACTGGCAACTTTTCTGCACTCCTAGATACAACTCGAAGAGCTGATGTCCGCAGCTCTAGCACTGAACGAGAAACTGAGGGCGGCAGAGAAAGAGGGGCTTGTTCAAGGTTAAAATGCAGAACAGTGCTAGAGCCAGGACCACAGACCTTTGTCAAATAATGGGATGATAGAGTCTGGATTGGAAGGACGCTTGAATCAGCCTGCGAAAGAAAACGCACTTAGAGGTGTATCCGTGTTGGCGACTCCCCACGTTTGGCTGAAGAGGTGCGGAGAGGGCAAGGGAGACTTTCCGGGACGCCTCCTAGCGGCCGCACCGGGACTCGCAGCTGGGGCATGTGGGTGAGGAGAGGCTCCTTGTGGCCGGAAAGGTGGTGTGGCTCTGTTTTAGGCTTCCTAGCCTCCTATGGTTTCCAGAAGGGAACACAAAAGTGATCTTGGAGTCCTCTCAACTCCTTTCCTGGGGCGAGGGGCGGTGGGTTGGGGGTGAGGGCAGAGGACAGAAGTGTAAATCCCACCACCGAGTCCATCAGTCCTGTGAGGTCAACAAGTCACAGGTTACTGTGAGGAAGGAGGCTGGGTAGGGAAGGAGGGTCACAGAACCGGTCTCTGTTGGCACAGTTAGGTCCTATGCTTCCCAAACTCACACGTTTATAAAGAGAAACTGAGGCAGAGAAGAGAGGTGCTTCATTTTGAGCCATCCATCCTTACTGCCCATCACCAGGACCGCTACTGTTCTGGCCACACTGAAGCCAGGCACACATACCAAAAGTGGCTCCTTGGGTCACCCGCATAGATCCTTTAGAAAGACCCATCTCCCCAAAGGGAAGTCCAATGAGAAGCAATTGTTTGGGTAATTCCCCACAATCATCCCTGCCTGCAGGTCTCTGATCAAAACGGTCTATTTCTACTGGACAAATCAACCGGATGATTACCCACATCTTCTATGTAGACGCGACCTGAGACGTGCCCCCAGCTTCCTTCCCCTGCCTCCAGCAGAGCGGTGCAGAGATGGGACTGTTGGCTCGGTCTGCATTCTCCCAAGGGCCTCGTCCCAAGGCGCCCCGAAGCTGGACCCGGCTCCGGCCAGAGAGCGCCAGGGCCGAGGCCCAGGAAGGGCGCCTGGGTGGGCGCAGTCCAAGCGGCCGAGCGACGGCTGCAAACGCCTCCCACTCCGTCGCGGCGCCTGCACGCGGCCCCGCCGGGCTCCGCTCCCAGTCGCCTGCCACCGGCCCGCCGGGCACACGCCTGGGGCGGGATGGAGGCTGCGCCAAGGCAGCCGAGGTAACTGCGGCGGCGCCCAACGGCCAGAGAAACTCCTCTGGCCCCTCAACCTCCACCCCCAACTCTTCTCAGACCCACCCCGGGGTACGCCAGAGCGCTCCCCGCTTTATGCATCCCCCAGCCGGTCCGGAAATAATCCTTTGGGAAGGAAAGAGCGAAGCTTAAAGCCACTGAGGTCATCCTGGGAGGGTGTCGCTGCCAAACACCTACGTATAGCTCTGATCACAACCAACCCTCAACGAGGTCACCTCCCGTCCCCTCCACAGTTACTCAGTTGTGAGGAGCATATCCTAGTTTTTATACCTGGATGGGACATTAGAGACCGTCTATTCCAAACTTCTATTGCTGCAGACGAGGAAACTGAGGCTCAGGGAGGATGCCACTTATCAAGGGCCACAGAGCTAGCAAGAGGATGCTTTGGGACTAGAACCCAGCCTTAACAGTACTTTTATTTACTTTAGCAGTCCAGTAATTCCCACGGAGTTCTCCCCGTCTTTCCAAACTTCAATCGCAAATTTGCCTCAGCTCCCAAGAACAGCGAAGACCCCCAGGAGAATGACAGTAGATCGGAGAAAGCAGGAAAAAATAGAGCCCCAGTCTCCCCAACCCGCAAACCGCCTCGTGGCACTTTTTCAGCTCAAACCCTTCCCTGAGCTTTGCTCCAAGTTCTCAGGAGAATCCCGAGGCACTTCACCCTAAATCTTTCCACCCAGACACCCCCAATTCCAAGGGCCATTCGCCCTTCCAGGGACGCTGCCCCCCCGTTTCTAGAGCCACCCCCGGCTGCAGCCCGCCCTGAGCGCGCCGCCTGTTTATTCAGCCGGGAGTCCGGCACGCGCCAGGCGCACGCACTGCAACAACAAACCCGGCTGAATGGAGAGTTTGCAAGGAGCGGGCGCAGGGACGGGCGGGGGGAGGGGAGAGGAGGAGGGAGAGTTTAGGGAGTGGGTGGGAGGAGGAGGTAGAAGGAGGAGGGAGTGGGGGCTGCAGCCGCTCGCGGCAGCAGCGGGGAGTGGGGGGCGAGGCGGGGCCAGGGCTGCGCGTGGGGCTGGGTGTCCCATTGAAAAGGCGGCCGCACTGCGGCCGCCCAGCACTCTCTCACTTCTGGCCAGGGAACGTGGAAGGCGCACCGACAGGGCACCGGCCAGGGAGGGCGAGAGAAGGAAGGAAGTAAGAAAGAAAGGGAGTTAACAAAATTTTAAAAACAAAAACAAAAACAAAAACAGCCAGAGCCACGGCTGGAGAGACCGAGACCCCGGCGCAAGAGAGCGCAGCCCAGGGGGCGAGGAACGGGAGACTCAGCAGACCGTGCTCACCACTGACTTTTGCTCCTTCTGCCTTTAAAAAAAAAACAAACAAAACAACAACAACAAAAAAAACCAAGAAGGCGCTAGCGGCAGCCTCACACGCGAGCGCCACGCGAGGCTCCTGAAGCCAACCCGCGAAGGGAGGAGGGGAGGGAGGGAGGAGGAGGAGTGGAGGGAGGAGGAACAGCGTTTGCACCTTCTCTGCTCCCACCCAAAGAAATCTCCCTGGGATTTTGTGTTTTTTCTTTTTTTTTTTTTTTTTAACTTCCCTCCGGGCTCCCTCTTCATCTCTCCCCTTCTTTCCCTCTGTTCGCGCACCTGTCTGTGTCCCCTCGCGCGCCCGCACCTCGCGTCCCCGCTTGCTCCCCTTCCGCGACTCCTTGGCGGCCGCAGCGCATGGAGAGCTCTGCCAAGATGGAGAGCGGCGGCGCCGGCCAGCAGCCCCAGCCGCAGCCCCCGCAGCCCTTCCTGCCGCCCGCAGCCTGCTTCTTTGCCACGGCCGCGGCGGCGGCGGCGCAGAGCGCGCAGCAGCAGCAGCAGCAGGCGCCGCAGCTGAGCCCGGCGGCCGACGGCCAGCCCTCAGGGGGCGGTCACAAGTCAGCGTCCAAGCAAGTCAAGCGACAGCGCTCGTCCTCGCCCGAACTGATGCGCTGCAAACGCCGGCTCAACTTCAGCGGCTTCGGCTACAGCCTGCCGCAGCAGCAGCCGGCCGCCGTGGCGCGCCGCAACGAGCGCGAGCGCAACCGCGTCAAACTGGTCAACCTGGGCTTCGCCACGCTTCGGGAGCACGTCCCCAACGGCGCGGCCAACAAGAAGATGAGCAAGGTGGAGACGCTGCGCTCGGCGGTCGAGTACATCCGCGCGCTGCAGCAGCTGCTGGACGAGCACGACGCGGTGAGCGCCGCCTTCCAGGCTGGCGTCCTGTCGCCCACCATCTCCCCCAACTACTCCAACGACATGAACTCCATGGCCGGCTCGCCGGTCTCCTCCTACTCGTCCGACGAGGGCTCTTACGACCCGCTCAGCCCCGAGGAGCAGGAGCTGCTGGACTTCACCAACTGGTTCTGAGGGGGCTGGCCTTGACGAGGCCCTGGTGCGAATGGACTTTGGAAGCAGGTAGGTTGCATTTGGGAGTAAACAGTGTGA
Source organism: Suricata suricatta (assembly GCF_006229205.1). Lineage (NCBI taxonomy): Eukaryota > Metazoa > Chordata > Mammalia > Carnivora > Herpestidae > Suricata > Suricata suricatta. The sequence goes on along the minus strand of NC_043709.1, from coordinate 18,008,445 downwards.
TAGTCTTACCTTCGTTCTTTTCCCTCCGTCTTAGTGTCTGTAGGAGGAGGACCGTCTTCATGAAGTCGGAGGTGTGTGTGATTGATTTAAGGACTTTGGAAATTAAAGTCTGTCGATTTCAGACCCTGGTTTGTTAGTTTCAGTATTGGCCTCCGAGAGTGTCTTTGCCCAGTTCTCCGAAGACTGGAGGGAGGGGTGAGATGGGGGGGGGGTGCGAAAGCTGGAGAACCGAGTACTAGGACCTGTCAAAAGAGGGGCTGCACCTGACAGATCCTTCCTCAAACCTCCACTTTCCTCCAGTGCTAGGCTCCAAGTTCATACTAACCTCTCCCCTTCTTCTTAAGTTATAGGGTCACCGCACAACCTACATCATTAGTGCTTTCTTGTCAGCGATGTTGGAAGGGAGAAAGAAGAAGAAGAGCAGAAGGAAAGAAAAAGCAAAATAAAATCAGGCAACCAACCGCAAGACCAACTAAGCAATGCATGCCTGAGAAGCAAGGCTCTCTTGAAACAGGGATGCGCTCAGAACTGTATCTTTGCACTTCAGTTATTTGCGGAGATATGAAGGGTGACTAGGACCTGAGTCAAAGTGCAGAATGCAGCTTCTGTGCAAAAGCAGTGGGCTTTGGCGGAAGGGGGAAACTCCCGCCCACCGTAAGAGGCAGAACTGAAAGCACTTGCTAGGGTACCCTCACCTCCCCCGCCCTCTCTGAAAGCGCAGTTCTAAGCCCTGTAGAAATGGGTTGGTGTCTTTCTTCTCACTATCCCCCATCCCAATAAGCTGTGGACATTTGTCTGCAGTGAAATTAGGCTATACTCAGTCCTTTGAAACCCAGATCCTCCCCGAGGCGGGGGGCTCCCCCAAACCCATTTCCTCATACCATCTTTTCTACCATTTTCGTCATAGAATGCTTCCGATCTTTTGTGAATTTTTTTATTATAAGAAAAAATCTATTTGTATCTATCCTAACCAGTTTGGGGATATATTAAGATATTTTTGTACATAAGAGAGAAAGAGAGAAAAATTTATAGAGTTTTGTACAAATGGTTTAAAATGTGTATATCTTGATACTTTAACATGTACTATTACCTCTGCCTATTTTAGATGTGTAGTTCACCTTACAACTGCCATTTTCCCTATGTGGTTTTGTAAAGAACTCTCCTCATAGGTGAGATCAAGAGGCCACCAGATGTATTTCAGCACCAATGTGTCTTACTTTATAGAAACTTTGTTAATGTATTAATGATGTTATTAAATACTGTTCAAGAAGAACAAAGTTTATGCAGCTACTGTCCAAACGTAAAGTGGCAGCCAGTTGGTTTTGATAGGTTGCCTATTGGGAAATTTCTATCACTGCCTTTTTTTTTCTTACTGTTTTATTACAAACTTACAAGAAACGTGTATAACCCTGTTTTATACAAACTAGTTTCGTAATAAAACTTTTTTCTTTTTCTACAAATGAAAATAACCAGCTGCCTCCACGTCTTCCTTGACTCCATGGTCCCTGTGCAAGTTATTTTCGAAATGCCAAAGGGGACGCGAGAGGGGGGAGAAGAGGGTGGTATACAACATGCTAAGTGGCAGAAATGACAAAGATGAGTGCTACCATCAGTCCTTCCCAAGGTGACTATGATGAACATAGAGGAAAAAGACATAGGTAAAGATAGCTTTCTTCCCCTTTTATGCTGCACACACACGCACACACACACACACAGAACAGGTGGTGAGTAATGGCTGCAATGTCCTTTGATGAAATGCTTGTATATTTTAAAAATCTCACAGAACATGAGTTGGAAAGAGCAGATCCTCACCTTACTTTCTAACCCTTACCCCCATTTGGAGAGTCTCTCATTGTGAAACCATGGAAAGGCTGGATGAGATCATGGATATTAGGGGTGGGTGTAAAGCTGAGGGTACTGGAGCTTGGGCACCAGGGAGGTAGCTTTCACGATGGTCCCAGTGGTCAGTGTGTTCTTCCTTCACTTCTAGGCACAATTTTCTAGTCCTTTCCCCCACTCCCCACACTTTCCATGTTGATTTTAAGTAAAGGGCATATATGATATGAGTTCCTTGCAGAAGGAGTTAGATCTAAATGAATAAAAGCCTTAGAAATGTGTGGTTGCTTTGAGACACTGGCCTATCTACGCTTGTGACTCTATCCGTATAGCGTGAGCTGCGTGTAAAAGTACCCAATTACCAAGATTCAAAAAGAAATTGGTGGGTTTTTGGCTGGCTTGCTTCTTGTCAGTTAGCAAGGACGTGATCAGAATCCTACCCCCTCTCTCGTTGGCTCCCCGCTCGCTGCCTGCATTACTTGCAGATTCAGTTTGCGTGTCTCCAGCCAAGCGGAAAGCCTAGTGCAAAATGCATCTTACAAAACCCAACAAAGAACGGAGAGCCAGCACGTCTTCCAGAGTTAAAAATCTAGTCTGTGTTGGTACATCTATACCATTTAGTGCACAGAATAATCATTTTTTAAAGCCACGATGCACGGAGCACGCCACAGCGTCTGATGTCATTTTGGTAAATGACCCTCTATAGAATGCACATTGAAGCTTCAGTCCCTTTCAAAGAGATGAGCGTAATTAAGGGGAAAAAAAATCAGTAAATTCCTCATCGCCATAAATAATCGGACTTTCTGCCAGCAGTGGGCCAATTTAGAGCTTACTTGAGGGAAGTAATGCTTTTGTGATGCCTGCTTTTATTTTTATCTTCTCATTTGGAGGACCAGAGCTGCCCCCCCCCATTTCTTTTTCTTTTAATTTAGCTCCTTTGCAAGTTTCCAGATAAGGTATGCAAAGAAAGTGTAGCAAGTCATTTATGGCTATGAATATAACATTAGGATAATGTTTCAGCACCCACAAAGGGGATTTTCCCCCCTTCTCCTTGTGAAGACAGGTGTTCTTTTACTCACTTCTGAATGGGAAATATCCAGTCTCGTTAAACTCGAGGCAAAGTTAGCCGTTGTTTGCCACAATGCGAAGGCAAACTCTAAAAATTCACAAAAACACACACAATTTTGCCGAAGCTAGGAAAGGGCAAAGCGGGGATTGGGCAAAATCTCATTACATCTGCTCTAATCGCTTAGCAACACAAAGCCGGGGCTTGTGCGGGGAAGGGAAGCCATTCACAGTGCTCTGACAGGCCGCATTCAGCCAGCATTAGTCAGCTCCATAAATCACCGCTGCCCATTGGCTGCGCCGCGGGCTTTGCAGCGGCCCGGGGCTGTCAGCGAAATACAAAATGTAGACCCCAGCGGCTAGCCACCGCGGCCTCTCCCCCATCCTAGCCCCCACCTCACCTTCTTTCTTTCTTCCTTCCTTTCTTTCTTTCTTTCTTTCTTTCCCTTCCTTCCTTCCTTCCTTCCTTCCTTCCTTCCTTCCTTCCTTCCTTCCTTCCTTCCTTCCTTCCTTTTTAAAAGGGGTAACTGGAGAAGAAACCTGCCTTAACTTTATTGTCTGAGAAATCTTACCTATCCAAAAAATAGCCTGGAGACCACCGACTTAAGACTGGAGACACGCCTGAAATTGACAAGGAGGAGCGGGAAGGGCGGGAGAGAAAGAGAAAAACAGACCTGCGCTGGCAGCGAACTGTTGACTGGCGTATATTATAGGCTGAGCTGGTGCAACTGGGACACACTTTGCACCTCCCTGACAAGCCCTTTGAACAGTTTTTAAATTGGGAGTAGGAGTGTGTGTGTATGGAGAACCTATCTGTAGTCGACAGCAGGCAGGCCCAAGGAAGAGCGAAGAAATGGGTCCATTCTCCGCACAGAGCTTCGAAGGTATAGGGCTGAGGTGTAATACCAGTGGAGTGACTATTCCCACTCAACTGTTTCTGCAGAGCTGGGGCTGATGGAACCCAGAAGCGACGGCAATTCAATTCCTTCAAACTCAGAAGGTTGTAACCTAGGGTTGATGGTCCCCACGGCAGCAGGAGGAGATAATGGAAAGCAGTTAGCACTTGCCTTGTGGGGGAGGTTACAAGCTATAAGGACTTGTGAGAGCCAGTTGTTAATCTTGACTTCCAGTCCTGCCCACTTATTTCCACAGGATCGGTCAGCTGATGCATCTAAATCACAGCCTAGTTTTGAGGCTTGCCCATAAAACACACAGAAAGAAGTCTGGAAGGCGATGTGCAGCTAAGGTCCGCTTTACTGGTCTCAGGTCACCTTACTTCAGATGCCACCTCCTCCAAGAAGTTTCCCTGAACACTATCTAAAGCAGCTCTCCCACTGGACATAGTCCCTCTCTACCCATTACAGCGTTTCTCCTTCCTGGCATATACTACTGAGTGAAAAAGTTGGATCTTTGTTTATATGATTGCTGTCAATTGCTGCCTGCTAGACAGTAAACTCCTTAAGGACAGGGAACTTACCTGCCTTGGGCACTGGGATCTCCACAGCCCCTGCTGTTTGCTAACTGAATGGATGGTCTGCCGGGTTGGACTGATAGCTGGGCTCCTTCTCCGGACTCCCCCCTCCATCCTTCTCTGCACTGCTTTGTGTTTTGGGAGGCTGGATGCTATGGACTTTGTCACTTTGGCTCCCTGGCTGTCAGGCTTTCTGTTGGGTTTGGCCAGTGGGGGGCACCAATAGGAGACTGAGAGGTAGTAGGGGAGGTAGACTGGAATGTTTATATCCCTGCTCCTCACTGCTTGTGCTCAGCTGCTCTGGCAGTGGCTCTGCTCCCTGGTCTAAGGCCACAGCCCCTCAGGAGGCCTCCCTCCCACAAGAGCAGATCTTGCGGAGATGTAGTAACACTTTCCTCCTCTTGCTCCCCAGGCACAGAGGTGGGAACGGTTCCCCCTTGTTAGCAGTCTTCTGGCACTGCACCATTTTGCTTCCCTTAGCCCCACCCACATCTGTCGCCCCATGAAACTCTTTTCATATAGTTTTTCAAGTGTGCCATTTGGTGCTGTTGACCTTGGCTGGTATACTGGTTATTCTACAGAATCTCAAGGATGTGTGGATTCTGTTTAAGATTTTCAGGGACATCATCAGGGAATTACAAATGAAAACCACACTGAGATGGCACCTCACACCCGTCAGAGTGGCTAAAATGAACAAATCAAGAGACTATAGATGCTGGCGAGGATGTGGAGAAATGGGCATCCTCCTATACTGTTGGTGGGAATGTAAACTGGTGCAGCCGTTCTGGAAAACAGTGTGGAGGTTCCTCAAAAAACTATCCATAGAACTCCCCTATGACCCAGCAATAGCACTGCTAGGGATTTACCCAAAGGATACAGAAGTGCTGATGCATAGGAGCACATGTACCCCAGTGTTCATAGCGGCACTGTCAACAATAGCCAAATCATGGAAAGAGCCTAAATGTTCATCACCCGATGAGTGGATCCAGAAGATGTGGTATATATATACAATGGAGTACTACATGGCAATGAGAAAGAATGAAATATGGCCATTTGTAGCAAAGTGGATGGACCTCGAGGGTGTCATGTTAAGCGAAATAAGTCAGGTAGAGAAGGACAGATACCATATGTTTGCACTTATAGGTCTAACAGGAGAAACCTAACAGAGGACCCTAGGGAGGGGAAGGGGGAAAGAGAGTTGGGGAGAGCGAGAGAGACACAAATCATGAGAGACTATTGAATACTGAAAAGGAACCGAGGACTGAAGGGGAGAGGGAGGGGGAGGAAGAGGGTGATGGTCATGGAGGAGGGCACTTGTGGAGAGAAGCATTGGGTGTTATATGGAAACCAATTTGATAATAAACTATTATAAATTAAAATAAATAAATAAATAAATAAATAAATAAATATTCAGCAACTTGTAGGTCTATCAGTTAAAAACTTCTAACGTCAGAGGTGAACCTAGTTCTGTTCAAAAACCCAACTTTGGAGAATCACTGTCTTTTAGAGCTAGGAAGGACTTATGAGAACGTTGGCAAAAGAAGTCAATTATAGTTTTCTCTTCTGAAAAATGAGGATAATTCCTTCCCTTGGTAAATAGAAAACGTAAAGGTTTTAAAGCGTCAACATAAGAAATATCACTGCAAAAAGTAACTGCTTCTCATATCTTCCTGAACCAGGTAGAAAGGCGGTGCTGGAGGCTTGCCACCAAGACAAACAAAGGCCATGCTGGGGTTGGAGAGCCACTCGTTCATGCCCTCAGCCATATACGTACTCACGGAAACGGAGGAACAAATTATTAAATTCAGTCACCATTTGTAGCACTTCTAGAGTGAGCTCTCCGAGAAGGTCGTTTTATTGCAACCTCTTTTTAAAACACCGTGGATGCGTCTGATATATTGAATGCCCTCAACCCTATTTTCTTTTTCCTATTGTCGAGAAGTCTGAATTTTTTTTCTCCCTCTTACCATTCCCGGGCCATAAAATGATCCGTTTTCGGATTCCCCCAGAAACTCCAGGTTATCCGAGTCAAAGGGAGGGAGGGACGTGCATTCACTGACACTAAAGTTCTTTGCCCCGCAGCGCAAGCAAAGGGCTGGGCCCTAAGGCAGGTCGAAGTTATATTCCTTCTTCCTTTGTATGCAAGATTAGGTTGTTACAAAAGAGGGTGTGTAGGTTAATGGCAGGAAGCAAGTTGCAACGCGGAGCGCGGGCCCAAGCGCGTGTCAGGTTTAATGATTTATTCAAGCTGCAGCGCATCCGGGCGCTGATTGGCTCCAGGCATGCGTCCGCTGTCAGCTGCGCGCGCCGGCCTCGCCCCGCTACCTGACTGCAGGGGTGCGGTGCGGGCTTGGAGGGGAGCGGGGGCGTGGGCCGCCTGAGCCCGGAGGTGTGGAAGGGCGGAAGAGGCAGGAGGTGAGAGAGAGAAGAGAGAGATGGAGGAAGGTGGAGAGAGAGAGGAGAGGGAGAGAACAAGGGTAGGAGAGATTGGGTTTGGAGGAGAAGCGGGAGGAGAGAAGGCGGGGAGGCAGAAGAGAGGAGAAAGAAAAACTCGAGAATGAAGTCCGGGGTAGAGAGCGGAGGCGAGTGCGAGAGGTAAAGAGGGGGCAGAAGAGGAGAAAACCAGAGGGAGAAAGAGACAAAGCGGGAGAGGAGAGAAGAATGAATGAGAGAATGGAGAGAGGTTGGAGAGGGGAGTGGGACGCGCTCCCAGAACGTCCCGCGTGCGCCCCCCTCCAGGCCGCCTGCAGGCGGCCCCTCACAAAGCCGCCTTTGATGCGCTGGCTACCAGGGCTATTTTGGGAATGAGATGGGGGGAAAAGGCGCCAACCCACACTCCTTGAAGGGAGTCACTTTCTGCAAAGTACGTTGGAGAGGACTGGGCCCTGGTCTGGGCAGTCGGGGCAGGAAGTGGATGCCGGGGACAAAAACTCGGCACCTGCCAAAAGCTAGAGCACCTCCCCGCTCCCATCTCGGCCCCCTCTTCACTGCTCCCCTGCGGGCGGGCGGGGAGTCTGGGCCACTGGGGCTTCGGCGCTGTCCAGCCCCGCCGCCTGCGGACTCCGCCGACGCACAGCCGGCCCTCCGGGGCCCTGCCTGCCGGGATTGCTCGGCCGGCCTTCCTTTGGGTCTTTCCCTGTCTTTGAGTCACCTTCTCCCTCTCCTCTCTCACTTCTCTTTCTCCCTTTATTTCTTACCTCCCCTCGCCTTTCTTCCCTCATTTGCTCTCTCCCCACTTCCCCACCATTGTTCATGATTAACAACACCCAAACACTTCTGGATTAGAGCCTTGTTCCAGCAAATGGGCCCTTTGGAAAGAGGGAGTGGGTTGAGGAGAAAGAGCAGAAGAAAAGTATGGGGAGGGGAGTGGGAAGGGATTGTGGCACTTGAAAATCAAGTGGGAAAAACAGCCCACTGTGTGCATTCGCCTGGATAGAGTTGTGGAGCCTAGTGTTGGCCATCAGAGTGGCCACTAGTGCTGGGGGGCTGGACATTCTACCAGTAATCACCCCTTTCCCAAGACCAGGACAGAAGTAACGCTGGCTTCCCCCTCACCCCCAGCCCTCTCCTCCCACCTCGAGAACACACAGCCTCCTCCCTCCCCCCCCCCCAGCTATCGCTCTTTACTAGGAAAAACAGTCTGTCCCCATTGTGCAAATGCCAGCAAGGCCTTTGGCGAAAGGGAGGCCGGCCAGCCCTCTGATCAAACTCGAAGGTTAGTTAAAAGACAAAAACAGCTGAAAGTGTTCATGAATAATGCCGCCCCCCCTCCCCAGCTCAGTGTAGTGCAAGCCCCGCTCAATGCCCTACCACTTTGTTATGCTGCTCGCCTAAGTCAGAATTTCACAGAAAGCCCGAGAAGAAAAGCTCCCACAATTAGGGGTCGCCTGTCAGAAAACATTAACGCCTTCCTCTCCCAGCCTGTCAGGCCTGCTGCAGATACAAACCGCCATGGCGAATTGGCCCCGTCTACCCTGTGAAGCGCCCACTGGCCAAAGGAGCACGGATTTGAAAGCGAAGGAGCTGGAGACCGCCTAAGTGTGGTTGCTGCAGTGCTGGGCGTGTGCAAAGATACCTCCTGCTTCTTCTTTCCGAGAGGCAGCACTAGATGCCTGGGAGAGATCATACGAGATAGTCCTGTGGATGGGCACATGGACAGCCCTCCCAGACCAAAGCAGTGGAGGAGGTCCTTTTCTGGCAATGGCTGTGGTTTGGATAGACACACATGGCCACATCCTCATCTTTCCTGGCTGAGCATTTTCCAAGTGCCAAGCTGAGCATTTTCCAAGTGCCAAGCATCTCGTTTTGTTCATAATGAGAGCAATCCTATAAGGTGTTCTATTATTTTACCTAGCTTATAGGTGGGGAAAAAAATGAGGGGCTCCCAGAAAGCTATATGACTTGTCCATGATCACATAGCTAGGTAGTGGCAGAATCAGGATTTGAACTCTATTTTGCCTGACTCCCAATTCCATGTCTTTCAGCCATAATCTAGCCCATACATAGTCTTTCCAATAAGATCCAGAGACCAACATTATGTTTGTCTGCTTCTGAAAACATGACCAATATGTGAGCATGTTCTGTGCCCTCTTTCTTGTATTACCAAGAACACTTCTTGCTTCTAGAACAGTATCTGGCACACCTTGAAACTCAAAAACTTGTAGAAGGAAAGATGGAAGGAAGGGAGAAATGAAAGAAAGAAGGGTGGGATTCCTTAGAATGGTCCCGATTTTCTTTGGACATGATTTTGTTCCAGGAGTTGTTTGATTTGGGGGTTAAGAAATCTGGTTAAGATTCTCCACGTACCATCAATTAGTTAGGGAGTTGAATCTCCGTCTCTTTCATCTGCGGAAGTGGAGATAATAACAGTTATCTGTGAGAGTAATTACAAAGATAGGATAAGATAAACTATGTAACAGTGCCTAGCTTGGCATCTAGTACACAGTAGATTGCTCAAAAAAAATCAGTTGAAAATTAATCAGGATTGAGTCCTTTATTTTTGTGTATCAGGAAAATACATGCTACGTGAGCAATTACATCCGTGAAACAAAAATGACCTTTGGATGTGATGATGACTGTCGTTAAGTCATCTGGAAATTCTGTACTGTTGCTCTAAGGTGCTCCTACCACAAGGGTGGTATGAGCTAAAGCAGAATCCATGTGGATGGGTCTTAGGGAGACTGTCTGGTGATATGGAAGAGTTTTAGGGCCCCCAAGAAGTGAGCAGTCACCCTCTAGTAAGAGCAGAATGGTTTGGCTATGGTTTGTTGCCCCCTGGTGAGACAGGTAGAAAATCATCACCCATTTTGTGGAAGGCAAAAATCAGCTTCAAGAAGTGATCACTTAGCTAGGAGAAAGTAAGCACTAGAAGTTAGAATTGGCTGTTGTGCTTCCTTTATCCTCCAGAAGTCTTCTCCTCTCAGTGTTCTAGAACTATTCAGAACTTTGGTCTCTTCTCCAATCCTTAGAAGGAAACTTTTTAAAAAAGCTTTCATAGCCATTGCATCTGTCACTGTTGAGATTAATTTTTTTCGTGTTTATTTAGTTTGAGAGAGAGAGAGAGAGAGAGAGAGTGTCATTGCATTGTTATTACATTGTCATTGCAGAGCCTGACAGGGAGCTCAGTCCTACAACCTGTGAGATCATGACTTGAGCAGAAATCAAGAGTCAGATGCTCAACCAGCTGAGCCACTTGGGCCTCCCGGGATTACTTAAATTTGCATCAACTCTCAAGCCTCTGGGATTGCTGTCGCCATGTCCCTGCTGTACTTCCACCACCAATCAGCTCTTCTAGGTTCCTAACCACCAATTTAAGAAAGAAAAAGAGAGAGAAATAGAGGGGGAGGGAGGAAGGAAGGAGGAAGAGAGTGAGGGAAGCAGGGAGGGAAGGAAGGAAGGAGAGAGAGAGGGAAAGAAAGAAGGAAAGAGAAAAAAGAGAGAGAGAGACAGAGAGAGAGAGAGAAAGCCGGTAGAGCTTTAGTTATAATTCCAGGAATGGTTAATAATTCTGCCACAGTTGTTCAGCTTCTCCATCATTGTTTTTTCACTGATTTCTTGGGGGATGTTTTGGGTTCCAGAGAACAGGAGTGAATGATCATCATGTCCTTTGTCTCTCCCACATTTTTCTTTTTCCTCATTCTCTGAGAAACCTTCTCCATCTTCCAGAAGACAGAGCCTGTCCTTGATAAATAACCATTACCTCATGGACTGCTGGCCGAGATCATGGAGGACTGTAAACACAGGGTCTACTTTGAGCATATTTTATGAAAATATTACATTGCTCAAAACGTTCAGAATGCAGTCATGTTGGAATCCCAGGCCTATCTTAGGAGTGCCCTCCACAAGCACATGATCTAAGATGGCCCAAGTGAACACTGGTTTCTATTACTGCAGGGATACAGCCAGTGGTGGTTTATATACACTGATGATGAGGGGCACCTGGGTGGCTCAGTCGGTTAAGCGTCCAGCTTCAGCTCAGGTCATGATCTCACGGTTTGTGGGTTTGAGCCTTGCGTTGGGCTCTGTGCTGACAGCTCAGAGCCTGGAGCCTGTTTCAGATTCTGTATCTCCCTCTCTCTCTGACCCTCCCCTGTTCATGCTATCTCTCTCTCTCTCTCTCTCTCTCTCAAAAATAAAAAAAAACATTAAAAGAAACGGAGGATGAGATCTTTTCTGTGAAAAAGCAGGAAGAGCAAACACCGCAGCCCCAGGAAGGGGTCAAGGTGGACCAGTCGCACTTCAGCACTCGGACAGTTCATAATGTCTCCACTTCGCAAGAGGTTGGAGACAAAGGCTTGGGGAGAAGGTGGCGCCCATGCTGGGCATGCTCTTTCCCCAAACAGTCTTTTTCTGTTGGAGTGGCCAATAAGCCTGCTCGGCACCCACCTCCACCGTCAAGAATAGTCCCCTGCTTCACTGGGACACACAGACAAAGGGCATTCATTTTGTGGCATCGAAATAGGGTAAACATTTCAGTAAACAGCTTGTATGTTGAAAGAGATCCTCTAGAGATGAAAAACAGGCTAATTCTAATTCTAGGTACTTCTAAGGAAAAAAAATTAGTTATGCTGAAAAGACACACAACAAAGCGTATTGTCATAGTGGTAGTATTTTTTATAGCATTGAAAAATTTAAAACAACCCAATGCGTATTTGGAGTTTTGGTTCAAATATGAATTGGCAGGATTCTATGATAGTATATTGTGCAGGATTGTAAATAGTGATGTATATTTATGGAAATGTATGTAGATTGATAGATCTGTGATATAACTGTCTTCTTGTAAGTAAAAAGAATGGCCATCATTTAGACTTTTACCAACCAGAGAAAACCAGTCAATGTACAAATATCTATATATTTTTTGGAAAAGAGGTTTCATATAATTCACTTTTTTACTTGAAATATGAACATTAATTAATTTAGTTATTAATGCAACAAGTATTTTCCCAAGCCCTATTCTAGGCCCTCAGGATACTACAATGAGAGACCAACACAACCCCAGCCCTTACAGTTTGTGGGGTAAGAAAGACATTTAAAAAATCTTGTAGTTACCTATTTCTGACTCATCATAGTCTTCTACAACATAATTTCAAATGTTTGACTGAATGTACCATAACATCTTAACCAGTCTGTATAATTTTACACAGAGATTTCTTTTTCTTTATTTTTATTTTTTGCTATTTGTGAATAAGTCCTTTGATGAAAACCTTTATAACCAAACATGATTATGTCCTCAGGACATATTTGAAGGAGGAGAATGGGTCTGTTAAAGGAAATGTGTTTTCTGAAGACTGTTGGATTCGGGTCACATAATTGCCTTCAAAAAGGCTGAGTCAGTTATGATTTCACCAGCAATGGTGAAGACGATGGCCTCACTAGATATTATTATATTTTCAACAAACAAACAACTTTACCCATTGGCTTTTTTTTAAAAGCAATGTCTCTTTCTTCCATTCTGCTTGTCTTACATCATTAGTGACATTTAATTTTTTCCGTATTTATTTACACCAGTATTTCTCATATACTAGACTGCATTATAATGGAGCTGCATTATAATAAATGGAGGTATATCTGTGTAAAAAATACATATTCCTGGAGATTCTGATGAGCTAAATGGTTCTGATATAAGGCCAGTTTGTGGACAGTGATTTTAATGTTAGCCCTCCGGGGGAGGTAAGACAGAGAGAACCAACATTAGAAATGACAGCAGTGAATTAGATAAAACCACCAATAGCATAAAAGTGATTTATATCCCAAAATTGCTTTTCTGAAGTTCCAGAGATTGAATGTTCCCAACGGTTATCCATAGGTAGGGAATGTGGAGGATTACTTTGGATTCTGACTCCCCAAGTGTTCCTGCCTCTCTCCTTTCCAGCCTCTTCCCATTCATGCTGACCTCCCAGCCCTGCTCCCCACCTGCTGCTGGTCTAGAGAAGAAAGCCATTTCCATTGGCCTTGGCTGCCTGGGGAGATCTATATTACTCTGGGGAAGACAAGAGCTGTCCCCATCTTGGTAAAGTGTGAAATTCAGTTTTGATTGCAAAGGGAAGCCATTTCAACGGGATTACACCGTGACCATGTAGATTAAACTCGGCCATATGGCCCAGGATGCTTCTTCTTACTGCCAGGTGACAGTGCATTGCTAATGACGTGCTGATGACATTTTCAAATGCAAAAATAAAGCCACCTGGACTGGAATAAAGGAGGCAAAAATTGAGAAGATTAACAGCGCTTTCAGACCTCTGTGCACTTTGAGGAAGAGATGGGACTTGTTTAATTTATAAGTTTAACCAATGAGCATGTCCCTGATGTTATAAAACAGCTCTGCTTGCTTCGCATAATAGAAAGAGATTCACATTTGCAGCAAAAGGGACTCCAAGTGTCAACTGACTCAAAGAGATCTTTTGTCCTTACTTAGCCTCAGTTTCTTCATCTGTTGAGTGGGCATAAAACACACTTCATGGGATTGTCATAGGAGCAAAACAGGTTATGTGATGGTGATTTGTAATCTGCTAGTTGTTCTACTAGTGTAAAAAAAAAGATGGCTTTATTGGTCAGAGCTCTAAGCCGTAAGCAATAGAGATACACAGGGGGGCTTACACTGAAAAGAAACATATTGAAAGGCTTTCAGTTACTGGAAAGGTTGGTTCCAAGGGTCAGAAAATGAGGCTGACAGCAGTCAAGATCATGGCTAGAATAATTCTCCGTAACAGTTGGGTGAAGCCGCAGTCACTTCTGCCTCCGTCCTCCGGATACTACCATTTATGCTGACATCATCTCCAGAACTAGATATTGGATGTGAAATTAGTTGGCCGTAGCCATAGCCCCAGATATGATTGGGATAAAGATGAATTCTCTGCTGTCCCTGCTTCTTTGTGCCACTAGCTGTCAAGTCCACAGCTGGGGTAGGAGCTTCTGATTGGTTGAGACATAGATGCAAGGGAGACAGGAAAGTGGTGTCTGGCCTCCCCCACTTTTATAGCAGGAGATAGGCTCTGCTTTCTACCAAAATGCTTAACAGCATGCAAGGAAGGACACTCAGATGCTGAGTAACCCGAAACAAAAACGACAAAAACAAAAAACAATAAAAAACAACAAACAGATTTTAGGGCAAGGGACATGAAACTATTTCTGTAAAAAATAACAAGTAGTTTCTGCAATTGTAGTTTAAGGGCAGCAGGAACAATACATAAATGAAAAGGTGGCTGTGTTCCAATAAAACTTTATTTATAAAGATGGGATTTGGCTTTCAGATCATAGTCTGCAGCTGCTTGCTCTAGAGCGATGACGATGGTGACAACTAGGGTAACTTTAGAAACTGTCCTTTGTCCTGGCTGGAAATGGATGCAGGTGGAGATAGTAGCAATATTTACATATTCCCTCATTTGGTGCCTCTGCCGCCAGTAACTGTCGGTTTCTCTGTGAAAATGGTTTCCTAGTTTACAGGTTAAAAGCAGATAAGCATTTGCATCCAAATAGAATTGAAGTTTAGATCTAAGCATTAGTTTGAGACACCTGAGTCCAGGTGAGGAGCATGGCAGAGGAGAGGGAGCCAAAGAAGACCCTTCTTAGTCTCTGCCTTCCTGCATGGTCACCCCGGGGGCCCCCTGGGTGTCCCAGGAGCTTCTCTCCTTAGCTCTGCTTCATCTTTTGGTGCAAGTGTCCTCATTGCTTGCCATGATGGTACCAGGAGAGCCCTTCCTTAGTTTACTCCAGGAGCCTAGGGATTAATTTCTTCCTAAGAATTGTCAGCCACACTGAAATAATCAGTAGCTTCTTGTATTTTGTATGTGACATTCCCATAGACTGGTTCTATGTGACCTGGAGGGTGGGTGGCACGGGAGTCAGTGCAATGGACTAACTGACAAATCATCACAGGTGAATTGTTTGCCGTCATAGAGATTGAATAACTCCTTATGGAAAAAGTTGTCTCCTTCTCTTCATCACTCATGTAACTCAGGGATTGTGATCCTAAAGTATGTCATGTCCACATTGGGCACTGGGGCTGTAAATATGAATAAAATATTGTCTCTGTCCTGGAGGACTGCAATTAGTTTTATCTTTATAAGCAAGCTCCTTTCCAGAAGCCGTCATTTATTACATCTGGTTCTCCCAAGCATACTAAGTGTTGCAGGGAAATGCGCTTATTCATCACCATGTGAGGGAGATCAGGCATCACTTTTATCAGAAATGGGTTTGATGGCATATGTGCAGAATACCCAACCCATGATGGTGAGCCAGATACAAGGTTCTCTTCCTCCTTCCCTCCCTCCCTTTCTCTCTCCCTCTCTCCCACCCTACCTCACTCTCTTCCCTCCCTTCTCTCTCTCTCTCTCTCCCTGTTTCCTCCCCTCCCTTCCTCTCTCCCTTCCTTTCCTTTCTTTCTGAGCAAGAAGTCTGGCTGTAGGACTGGGGTTGCTGTGATAGCTCATGATGCTCTCAGGCCACAGGCGCTGACTAGCTTTCTATCCTGACTTAGCATTCGGCTCTGCGCTCTCAGGCCAACATGGCTCCTCCACCTTCAGATCACATCTGCTTTCCAAGGCCAGAAGAGGGGAGGGTAACGAAGAGAGCTGAAGCTGTTCTCCTCTAAAGAGCTTTCCTAAAACCCCTTTTATAAGTTCCAATTTTATCTCTTTGGCCAGAACTATAACAAATGGCTAATGGAATGGGACCAAAAAAAAAAAAAAAAAAAAAAAAGCCAGAGGTCAACTTTTTAAACCAGGAGTGTGGCTGCTTTGAACGCCAATGGGAATCTGTTAGCAAAGAAGAGGAGGATGAACATTGGGTCTCAAAGAGACTCAAGGTCCTTCTACAGTAGATTCTACCCCGAGAGTCGCTTTATACCAGTTCATGGGGCCTGCACCAAGCAGGCATCTGTCCTCAGTCCTTTCAGCCTACCTTATTTGTCTCTACTTTAAGCTGGAAACTAGATCAATTTTCTCAATACAGCATCATCAATTTCATTTGTGGAGTTACTGAATTTGTAAAGGTCTCTTTCAATCCTGTGAGCTACAGATGATGAAATGGAGGCCAGAGATACTAACCAACTTGCCCAACATCGCACAGCTAGGAAGGGGTATTTCCAAGATTAGAACACATGGACGGAATGCCAGGTTTATCCTTTCAAAGGATTATGTTCTCAGTCAGATCTCAAGATGTCAAGAATTTCAAACCATCAAGACCCAGTGGCATCTTTTCTAACTAGTTGTTTTATTTTATTTTTTTATTATTATTATTTTTTTTTTTTGCTGCTGGATTCTACATTTAAGCCCATGGCACCAATATTGATGTTTGGAACTCCATGCTCTGTCTTTCCTATTTTTTTCCATTCCTAGAGCCTCTAAGGGTCATTAAGTGTTTAGGAGGTTTGAATATGTTAATTGAAAGAACATATGAAACTTGGTTTCTGAATCTGGGTGTCTGATATTGCTACTCACCCAGTAACTTTGACCCAAGAATCATTTCCAAGACTCTCTCTCACATCGTCTCCAATGGGCAGCCAGTGAACATCACTTAATCCAAAAGATGGTATATAATATCTTTAAAAATCTATAAAAACAGAGTATACTCAAATTATTATTAAACTCCTCATATTAAAGATTAGACCCATTAGGCTTTAATTTAGAGATATTTTGCCTGTAAAGACCTCTAGAAGTTGAAGGAAACCTATAGAGCATGTTATTTGAAAATATAGCAAATATATTGTTTAGACATAATTTTTTTTTCTCCATTTTCAGACTTTTTTTTTAGACACCCTAGATTTATCTCTTGGATTCAACTCCTGCGCTCCCAGCCCCATTGCTTCTACCTTGGTTTAGGACCTTTTCTTTTCTCCCTGGGTCTCTGCCTCTCAGATATTTCCATTTTTGCATTACATCCAATCGTTACTGTGCATAACTGAGTACTTTAAACATAATGTGCAGAATACATCCCCGCCACCAAAGTTATCATTCTGAAGTGTGACCATACATCTTTCTTGTTTAAGACATTTCTATGGTTTTCCCTCTGCCCATGACAGTGCTTCACTTATGAATGACTGGTAAACCTTGCTTCGGCTTGCAGCCCCATCCAGAGCTCCAGTCATCCCTGTTGACCTTGATACCCCAGCAGCACCAATCAGTTTCTAATCCTTTGCATGCCCCTACTTTTTCTCCTCTCACTACCTTTGCACATGCCTTCTTTGTTAATCTGGTGTGTTCATTTACCCTTTACGTTCCAGCTCAGACACTGCCTCCTCCAGGAAGCCTTCCTTGACCTCACCTTACACAGATCAATCCCTTTTCCTCTGGTACTCTTGCATATCTCCTTTAGCTGACTATGGCTCTTCCCTGTTTTTATAAAGAAATGATTAAAACAAATAGACTTTGAATTGTGTTTAAAATTCAGAAAAACTGCCCCAATCACTGTTAGTAAGTAGACTCTGTTGCATCAACAAGAGAAATGATGACAATTTTCATATGGGCCACCAGGAGTTACAATGAGCATTTTGTAGCTCTGAGAACAATAGCTCTTAAGAAAAGGAGTCAGGAAACTCCATGATGCTTCTCAACTGTAGCAATTTGTGAATCCTCATTAATTGTCTGACAATGCTTCACAAGTCTTAAATGTAACTGCATATAAGAGGTCCTTAGTGTGTGCTTCAAATTAGGGAGAACCCCTCAATTTTCAGAACACAAGGAGAGAACTATTTTTTTCTTTCTTTTTTAATTTTTTTTATTCTGTAGGTGTCAGAAGAGAACAGAAAGAACAGTCTGTAACAAAATGCAAACTGACTTTGGACTTTCCCTCTCAGCCTAAAAAATCCAGCTATCAAGAAAATGGGGGGTATGGAGAGAATCACTGAAAAAAAGGATTCATATGTTAAGAGAGAAACTCATATTTCTATTCTCATAATATTTTTTCCCATAAGAGGGGCTTTTAAATTTTGTTTAAACAGTAAATTGTTGGATATTTGGGAAAATAACTGTGGTTTATATCTTTAATGCCTCGTGCAGGCACGTAGTCGGTGCTCAATAAATGCAGGTTTTAATTAAGTAACATTTTCTAGCTGGTGGTTGGTTTTGATGGGAAAAGATCTAAAATCTAAAGGAACTGGTAGACATGGCATGAAAAAAACCCCATTAGCTGTGCAAAATAACCGGACTTGGGCTTGATCCGGTGCTGTATTTGTGGGTAGACAGGCCCCGTGCACGGCACTGGGGAATTTGCAGTACGAGTGCACACGTATACTTTCCAGGTCTTGTGCCTAGCAGTTCCAGGCTCCACAACTTAAGTTCTGGTTTTCTGGTAGTTTCCCCACCCCCTTTCTTTTGTTGCCTTTGCCAGTGACATGGAACTTTATTCCTGCATTTTATTTTCAACTTTTCAAACAACCTCTGGGAGGAAGTTCAGGTGTAAAAGAAGTGGGGGGTGGTTGCTCAGTGCTGTGTGGGCACACTGTGAGCAAGGATCGACTCCCATTCTCTCCGGCTCCGATTCATAATTTTTTTATTTTGTTCTTGGAGCCTTCTTCTTTATAAATCCATTCAGCAATTTTTTTTTAATTTATACAAATTCAATGTGTGTGTGGGTTTTGGGTGGGCTGTGGAAATTGATTTACGAGTCAACCACTTTTCTTTTTTCTTGCCATCTCCGCTTGAGTGGTTTGTCGGCCCTGGGCCTTTCTTTCACTGGGGGAGAATAAGGTTGTCTATGGAAGAGGTCAGCATTTCAAATTGGTGGAGTTCAACTGCACAAATGACATAGAACTGACAAGAAAAGACAGGGGGTTTGGAGGTCACAGACTGCATAGGTCTCGCTTAGGGTTTTTGCTTTGTGATGAACCCTGGCACCAAAATGAATTAAATAACAGGCTTAAGGACTATTGAGGGAAGACTGAATGCAAATCAAAGATAAGTAGAAGTTTTCTTTCCTAAAAGGGGAGTGATTTTTTTCCTTGCCTCTCCCCCTTCCATATCTACACCGGCAAGAGCTGCATGTTAAACATGATTTCGCTGGCATTATGCAGGACGCTTTCACTCCACTGCTGCGGCGATGGCCTATCTTGGCCTATGATTAATGACCTGCTAGGCAATTTGGAAGCCATAATAACTCCGTGGTCCACACACAAACTATATAGTCGCATTCCTTTTGCAGATTTGCCAAGCTGTTACCAAGGGGCCCACACAGGAGCTGGATTGCTTGAGAGATAGCGAAGCATTTCTGCAAATGCCGTTTGCGCCTTATCTTGCTGGAAAGTGTGATGAGCGGCAGGCTCATTTACAAAATCCAAAGAGCAGATCTCAGGGCTTTTTTATTTCAGCCCAGATTAGGGAAAACAAAAAACAAACAAAAATCACAAAAGGAGAGAGAGAAAGAAAGCAAGCAAGCAAGCAAGCAAGCGAGCAAAGCCTGGTAAAAACAAATCTCTCTGTATGGTCTCTAGGTTCTGAGTGATTGCACAGACAGCATACAGTGGTGTTCCCAAATTTTGAATCACATTCGTTAAGGCCTAATGCCAACGATGCCCTCTCAAAACAAAGAGATCTTTGCAAATGTTGGCAGAAATGAAGGCTTGTTCTTCAGGGTTTGCAGGTTGGAACTTTTTTCCATGCACACTTCTTTTTATTTAAAAAAATTTTTTTTCTATCTCTTGGGTAAATCCCTAGCAGGGCTATTGCTGAGTCATAAGGGAGTTCTATGGATAGTTTTTTGAGGAACCTCCACACTGTTTTCCAGAGTGTCTGCACCAGTTTACATTCCCACCAACAGTGTAGGAGGGTGCCCAT
>NC_043709.1:17950355-17988707 GCF_006229205.1 Suricata suricatta | reverse complement strand
TAGAGGTGGAATTTAAGGAAAGGTATTAAGCAGGCTGTGTTTTAGCTTATGGGCAAGTAATAAATTATATCATGTATCTTGAATGTATCATAGATAAGCTGCTATATTACAATTGCCACTTCAGATAGCTGTGAAATTAGGTGATTAACTAGTTGGTACCTAACCTTCTAATTTCTGTATAAGTCTAATTACATGAAATCGAAGTGGGGGTTTTGATTTTTTACTTTGCTTTTCTGTTTGGTGTATCATTGAAACTACTGTATTGTAAATGATGGAAAATAATTGCATATGTTAAAAAAATAAATTGTATAAAAAATTTTTTTGAGTGTTTACTTATTTATTTTGAGAGAGAGAGAGAGAAAGATAGAGAGAGAGAGAGAGAGAGAGAGAGAGAGAGAGAGAGAGAGAGAGAGAGGGAATTCCAAGCCGGCTCCTTGCTGTCAGCACAGAGCCTGATGCAGGACTCAAACACACAAACTGAGATTGTGACCTGAGCTGAATGCTTAACTGACTGAGCCACCCAGGTGCCCCTGGTTTTCTAAATAAAAAAACCTGCTTACTGGACTGAAGGAGGATTGGGTTGGGAAGCAGAGGACTGGGGTCCAGTCCCATTTCAGCCACTGCCCCGCTCTGTGGCCGTGGATGCGTTTTCTTCTCTTCTCAGCGATTTTGTTATCAGTTCAATGAGACAGTCAGGTTGAGCAAACGATCTAACAGGCCTTTGCTGGCCCTGACTTTTGTTCATTTAACAAATATTTACTGAGTGCCTCCCCTCCCACATTCATAGCACTCTTCCAGACTCTTGAGATATTTAGGGAAGAAAGCAGACAAAGATCCCTATGCCTGAGAAGCTTATATCCTAGAGGGATGAGTCAATCATAAACAATAAAGGTAATTAATGAGTAAATCGTACATGTTAGAGGGTAATAAGTACTATGGAAAAGGAAAGATGAAGGCAGAATAAAGAGGTGGGCAGGAACCACATTGGGTTGCGGTAGAGGCAGACTGAAGTATGAAATATGGTAGTCAGTTAGATCTCAGTGAGAAAGTGGGATTTGGCAGTGACCTTCAGAAGATGAGAGAGTCAGCTACGCATTTATCCAAAGGGGAAGCATTCTGGCAGAGAGAACATCCTAGAGCAAAGTCCTTCACGCTCTCAGAATCTATTGGTGTTGTCATTTCCCTTGAGATCAACTGGCTTTCAGTCACATAGCTAGCTGGTGGCAGCTTTATCATAGATTTTTGGTTTTCAACTTGGGCTGCGTATCAAAAGTCTCCTGGGAACTACAAAAGTACAGAAGCCTGGTTCCCTTGTCCAGAGATCCTGATTTAATTGGTCTGGGGTGCAGCCTAGGCATGGAGAGCTTACAAACCTCCACAGGTGTTTTTTATATGCTTTCAAGGTCAAGAACCACTGATCTACAGCAAGCAGGGCAGCCCCACCAAAACCCTCCCAGAGGCTGTTTGTCACGGAGGGAAGCCATCTTACAATTCACAATATCAAAGCAACCAACTGTCACTCGTTTCAAAGGCAATATTTCATTAAGACCTTTCTATGCACAGGTTTTATGCACAGCACTGGCCACCCAAAGGAGAGCCAGGTCTGTGCTGATGGGGAGACAAGACACGTAAAAACAATTCTTCATACACTGAACTTGGCACAGAGCAGTAAAGCCTGTCGTGGGATGCTATCAGTTTATCACAAACGTAACTCATCCAAATTACGACTTCATTATATTTGCCACAGACGTGTAAAATTGACTCATGCCTTTTGCTTAAATTCTTACTTTACCATAGTTCTAATCAATAATATCTGTGAGATTGGTATACATGAATCACCTCATTCAAAAAAATAGCTTCACAGAGTTCCAAAGTATGCAACTACATTCTAAAGACACCCATTGTCTGCCAGTGTTGCTTGTCCATGGAAATGCTTTGCATACTTCTTTGTCATACATCAATGAGTCTGTCTCTAGGATAGATACCAAAAAGTGAAATTGCTGGGTTACAGGGCATTAGCATTTTAATTTTAATATACACTGCCAAATTGGCCTTCAAAATAACCTAACCCACTTACACCAGTCTATAAGATCATGTACCATTTCTTAGCTGTGTCTTTCATAGAGTACCACTGTTTATAAGTGGTGAATTCATTGAAATCTTCTCACCTGCTAGGGAAGGGATATATCTGCCTAGATCTTTCCACACTCTCGTTTCCAGCACAGAGAAGTCCATTAGAGGGGGTTGGAAACTGTGGAATTACCTGGTCCAGACAGGGATGGTACTTCTCATGTAACCGCTGTGCTTTGACCAACTGAGGTCAAAGCAGAGATCCAGGATTTCAGAGTAAGAGGCTGGAAATCACAGAAACCATAAAACCTCTTGCACATCCATGTTGTATTAATTAGGATGGAGAACAGAGACCCAAAATAATAGTGGCTAAAGTAAGTTTGGAAAATGAGTTCTCAGACATAACTCTCAATATATAAGTTGAGGGATGGCTCTGAAGATCCATCGTGGTAGGAATCCAGACTTCATTCACTTTTCTTAAGGTGCTTGTTCCATCTTGTCCAAGAGGGCACATGGCCACATCCACATTCCAACCAGGGACAGGTGGCAGATGCACTCTGAAGTCACATTCACTGCTCACACACAAAATTTAGTCACATGGCCACATCTATTTGCAAAGGTGTCTGGGAGATGTTGGGTTGTTTTGTTTGTTTTTTAATATAGTAAAGCACTCAGCCAGAAAAAAAAAAACCAGTGGGTTCATTACTATGAAAGAGAAAGTGAGAACAGATATTGACAGATAATAGCTTGCTGTACATGTCAACAGGGCCATTATACAGGATCTTAACAACCATGGAACAATGGCAAGTTACATATCTACAGCCACTTATGTTTTAAGAAGTGTCTCATTTTGTTCTCATGTAATCTGGTGATTTGGAAAAGTGGGCTCAAAAATCTGACAGAATGGATGATTTGGAAAATTACATTATGAATAAGCATTGTCACCTTCTGTACTTAATTTAAAAGCCTCATTTGGTCATGAATGAAACACACTTCTGTGACGCCAAATACTTGATTCTGCAGAAGATAGGTTTCCCCAGAGAAGTGGAGATCTTTTTTTTTTTTTTTCAGATGCAAAAGTGAAAGCTAGTTGGGAATAATGAGGTAAAGAGGAAAGGAGGAGGATGCAGGGAGGCAGCTCTGGGAGCTCAGCAGACAGGCGGGACCACAAGGATAAGCAGCACTGTGAAGGAACACACTCAATTATCTGAGATGATCACTAACATGATAAAGAACTTGCACAGTTAGGATTTACTTGGAAAATGGAGACATCAGTAGAGCAAAAGGACTGGCTGAGTGGTGTTAGGGTGAGAGAACAAAATAAAAGAGCCCTGAAAATAGTGTTGTTTTATGCTTTGTGCTTTTGTCCATTCTGTACTGTTCATTCTCCCCTTTCTTTCTTAGTTCAACCCATCCTTGAGGCCTCAGTACAGAGGTCATCTCTTGTTGGAAACCTCCGGTTGGAATGAAACTCTCTCCCACTCTACTCTTTATTCAATACTTCCTACACTTTGATACTTTATTGAAGAAATTTGTAGAATGTTAGTGCTTCCAGGGTCCAGAACATACTATGGTACTTGAGCATCTGATTAATGCTCACCCTGGCTGAACTGAAACAAACCATCCAGTGTTGCATTTTGTTGGTACCTTGCAAAAGTGAAACCTAGTATGAAGTGGTGGAAAGTGCTCTAGACTGGTTGTAGCAGTCTGGGTTCAAGTTCTAGTGAGCTCAGAAATCTTGGGCAAGTTATTTCAGCTTTTTTTTTTTTTTACATGAATAAACTTGTCTGTTGAGTGAATTAAGATACAAGGGTTCTTGTATCTCAGAGTTAATTGTTAGTGGTTAGTGATTATTTTTCGTGTGTAACCAGAACGTTTAGAAGTTCTGAGTAATTATATCAAAAGTCTTGAGTACAACCTCCAGAAGTTAAAGATTCTTGTAAAGTTACAATAATGAAAACAGTATGGTAATATCCCTCACATTAATAAATGAATCAGTGGAATGGAATGTAACATCTTGAAACAATATTTTTTAAAAAGTTACATGAGATAGTGGAACACTATAAATCAGTTGGGAATGGATGCTGTATTCAACATATGATGGTAAAATTGGATGAAGAGAAAATAGAAGTTAGTTTCTGATCTTACTTACTCTGTAATGCAGTAAAATCTGGCTTGAGTGAGAAACTTGAGAGAGTGAGCATAAAAAATAGAGCCATGAACAATTAGAAGACAAAGTACATCCTTATTTAATTGATTTGTGGAATGTGAAGACATTTTTAAGCACAAAAACAATAAGTAAACACACGAGACAAAAATAAATTAGACTTTAAGTATAATTTAAAATTCAGTATATTAAATTGTCACAATCAAGTTAAGAAGTGAAAGACAATCTGGTGTATTGTAAATATTTAGTACTTTCAATAAGAGAAGATTTTTTAAAATTTAAATTCTAGTTAGTTAACATAAGTGCAATATTGGTTTCCGGAATAGAATTCATCACTTACATACAACACCCAGTGCTCATCACAACCACGACCCTCCTTGCTGCCATCACCCATGCAGCCCATTTCCCGCCCTCCTTCCTCTATCAAACCTGAGTTTATCTCTCTACTTAAGAGTCTTTTGTAGTATTTTTCCCATTCTCTCCTCTCTTTCTCCCTTCTCATATACTCATCTGTTTTGTTTCTTAAATTCTACATATGAGTGAAATCATATGGTATTTGTCTTACTCTGATTGACTTATTTCACTTAGTATAATACATTCTAGGTCCACCCACATCATTGCAAATGGCAAGGTTTCATTCTTTCTGATGATTGAGCAATATTCCACTCTAAGTGTATATTCCACCTCTTCTTTATCCATTCATCAGTTGATGGACATTTGGGCTCTCTCCATAGTTTGGCTATTGTTGATAATGTTGCTATAAACAGTTGAACACATACCCTTTCAAATCTGTATTTTTGTAGCCTTTGGGCAAATACCCAATAGTGCAATTGCTGGATCATAGGGTAGTTCTATTTTTAGTTTCTTGAGGAACCTCCATACCGTTCTCCAAAGTGGCTGTACCAGTTTGCATTCTCATCAGGAGTGCAAGAGGGTTCCCCTTCTTCTGCATCATCGCCAACACCTGTTGTTTCTTGTGTTGTTAATTTTAGCCACTCTGATGATGTGAGGTGGTATCTCATAGTGCTTTTGATTTGTATTTCCCTGATAATGAGTAATGTTGAGCATCTTTTCATGTGTCTGTTAGCCATCTGGGTGTCTTCTTTGGGAAAATGTCTATTTATGTCTCCTGCCCAAGGCAAAGAGTTTTTATAAACCAATAGACAGTACCTAAAATTGACAACAGAAAATAGATAAAGGACACATTCAACCAACTGAGCCACCCAGGTATCCCTAAAATATAAAGATTTAAAAAATTGGTAAGATTCAACTCAGACCATGGGAATAAGTATTTCACAATGGCAAGAGGGAATCCAAGTTGATATAGCCCTTTCGGAAGTAATTTTACAACATTCATTCAAGAATTTTGGCAATTGGAGCGCCTGGGTGGCTCAGTTGGTCGAACCGACTCTTGATATCACTCAGGTCATGATCTCATGGTTTGTGAGATGGAGCCCTGATTGGGCTTTGCACTAACAGCACAGAGCCTGCTTGGGATTCTCTCTCTCACTCTCTCTGCTCTTCCCCTGCTCACATATGTGTGTACTCTCTCTCTCTCTCTCAAAATAAATATAAACATTTTCAAACAGAATTCTGACAATCTCATACCCTATAAAACAGAAATACCCTTCATTGGGATTTAACATCCAAGAAACAATCAGAAAGAAACAATCATAAATATAGACAAAGATTTGTTTATAAAGACCATAATTGGAGTAGTGTTCATCATAGCAAAAACTTGGGAATAAGCTCCATGACAACAACAGAAGAATCGTAACCTAAGTGATGGTGGAACCATAACAAGAACTATTAGGGTCTTCATTACAAGGTGTTTGTTTTGGATGTCTGGGTGGCTCAGTTGGTTAAGCGTCTGACTTTGGCTCAGGCCATGCTCTCACAGTTTGTTAGTCTGAGCCCTGAGTCAGGCTCTGTGCACAGAGCCTGGAGCCTGGTTTGGATTCTGTGTCTCCCTCTCTCTCTGCCCGTCCCCCACTCATGCTCTGTCTCTCTTTCCCAAAAATAAATACACGTTTAAAAAGAGTGTTTGTTTGAAGTCTATTTATTAACGTGGAGATAATTACAATGTGAAGTGAAATGTGAAAAGAGGAATCTGGAAACTGCATATTCAGTAGGTCCCCACCCCAATTGTATAAATATGGTATATACAACCACCAAGAGAGGGCAGGAAAGAAAAGAAACAACATGCTAACATTCTCGGGTAGCAGGATTTCAAATGGTTTTAATTATCATTTTAAACATGTCCTGTGTGAGAGTGCATTTCATTTATATAAGCAAGAAAATGCAAACAGTGTGAAACCGAACCACAAGCAGACACGCAGGTAACGGCTCCCTTTCTCTCCTTTCCTGCTCCGCAGTTTGTGTCATAAATGATTTAGGGAGTAAGTACTTTTTCAGAGTCTGGGGGTTTTTTTGTGGGGTTTTTTTTTTTTGACT
The DNA here is from genome assembly GCF_006229205.1 of Suricata suricatta. Lineage (NCBI taxonomy): Eukaryota > Metazoa > Chordata > Mammalia > Carnivora > Herpestidae > Suricata > Suricata suricatta. The sequence goes on along the minus strand of NC_043709.1, from coordinate 17,982,016 downwards.
CAGAAGCCCCAGAATAAGGCTGGGTTTGATTCACAGATTCATTTATAGGAAGCTAATGATGGGATATAAAAATGCCATTTATTGAGCACCCTTACATGCCAGGCAGGATGCTGGGCACATGATAAACAGTATTTCACTTTGGCTGCTCAAGCCCGACAGCAAGCCTATCCAGGTCCCCCTCCCCACACCCGCTAGGTCCTTTCTGGTGGGACCTGGGGCTGCCACGCAGAGAAGGGAAGAAAACAACAAATTCCTGGGTTCTCAGCCAGAATTCAGAATGCCAAAAAACGTTAGTAAGGAGGGGAAGTTAGCTTCTCACATATGATTCTTTTTATCATTCTTTTATTATTTAATTTTTTAAGTATTTATTTTTTGAGAGAAAGAGAGACCGAGCACAAGCGGAGGAGGGACAGAGTGAGACAAGAATCTGAAGCAGGCTCTAGGCTCTGAGCTGTCAGCACAGAGCCCGACCACGGGGCTCCAACCCGCAAACTGACCTGAGCTGAAGTTGTATGCTCAGCCGACTGAGCCAACCCAGGTGCCCCATCTTTTCATCATTCTTATCATTCATTTTACAGAGATCTGGAAATCTAAGCCTTGTTGGTTTAAGATGACTGAGTGCGTAGTGTATGCAAGGCATTGCGCTAAATGTTTTACACTCATTAACTCGTTCAGTCCTCTTATTTCCTATGAGGCTCTTATGGTTAACCTTGTTTTATAAATGGGAGCATGAGACATAGATGTGTTAATTCAGTCCTTCTCAAACTTTAACGTGCATAAGAATCAAGGATTTTTTTTTTTTAATGTGGCTTCCAGTTCAGTCGGCCTATTTGGGGCTTGAGATTTCTAACAAGCTCCCAGATGGTGCTGATGCTGATTCTGCAGGTCCCTGGACAGTACTCTGGTTAACAAGGGGTCAATCCACTTGCCAGATCCCAGATTCTGAAAGGGGCAGGGCCATGCGTAGACTCCCATAGGCTGACTTCACAGTAGGCTGCACCACTGATCATATCATATGCTTTGGTCCTCATGCTCCACAGTTTTCCAACATCTCCTGTGTCCCTCCCCCCCCCCCCCCCCCCCCCCCCCCCCCCCCCCCCCCCCCGCCAGGTCTCCTGTGAAAAAGAGACTCAGTTCTGTACTCATCGCCTCAGGGGAAGGATTGAGAAGGCTGGAAACAGAAGTAAAGGAATATTTCTTCCTTCCCAAAATTTCACAATCTGGTGCCCCTCAGGCCAAATCTATCCTGAAGATAGGTTCCAATTAACACATTTTAGAATTTTATATTAAACAAGTGCTTAGAATTTTAATTGTCTTAATATTTAAGCATTGTTGGATTTCACATAAAAATTCAGATTGCTGTCTTCTTTTAAAAACTTGGATAGTCTGGGAACAAGGGTCTACTCTCCCACATGGCAGAGATGGGATCCCCTGTGGACCACAGCCCCTACCTGGTTCAACTGACTTATTTCCATTACTCGCACATTCAGTAATGGAGGAAGTTCTGGGTAAAATGAAATGTTTAGGAGAAAGAATGACAAGGTCAATGAGACCCTAATACCATGCCTTCAGGAATTAGAGATGCAGGGCCTTTGCGGAGTATCCAGAAATTGAATCACCTGTAGGCTGCTAAGCCCTCACATGAATGAGCATTATCCACCATCCTTGGTATCTCAAGACTGAGAAAGCTTATTTTATGGCCAGTCTCTGACATGGACTTCCTTTCTATAGCCCCAGCACCTTGCATTGTACAGGTGAGGGAGTGGGGAGAGAGGTGTGTTCGAAGACTTTGCTTCATCCCCATCTTGCACATCTATTAGGATAGATCTCTCCCTAAGTGTCCCAGGACTCTTGTAAACCTAAGAGAAGGAGGGTGAGGCCCCAGATGCCCAATAGAGCTATTGTGGGGGCAAAGGAAAATCCCCGTGTCTTGTAATTTGTTAGGAGTAGATGTCTTGATCAGAACCCACTAGAAATCTCTTCTGAATGGGGCTAGTGGCTTTCTCTACCTTTTGAGGTGAGTTGTTGCAAAAATGGCCACCATTATTCCCCTCCAGGTGTCCAAGCTCCCTTGACGTTTGACTTTCAGATCTTCCCTTCAACAGATAGAGTTTATTTCCCCAGTTTGAATTTGGACGGGGTTATGACTTGTTTTTGCCAAATAGGGCCAAATGTGGCAAAAGTGGTGTACCAATCGCAAATCCAGGTCTCAAAAGGGTTTATACGCTTGTGCTCTGTGCACCTCTGGAACGCTGTCCTGCCACCAGCAGCAGCAGCCTGGCAAGCCTGCTGAAGCAGCAGAGAGCAGCCAACCCCGCTGTGGCTGCAAGAGATCAGCTGTTTCCTGGCTCCCTCTGCAGCTGACTGAGATGCATGAATGAACCCAGCCAGGACCAGAAGAACTGCTCAGCGGAACCCAGCCTCAACTGCTGACTCACGTCATCATCGGCTAAATAAAGAGCTGTTGCTTTAGGCCGCTAAGCTTCATGCTGGTTTTACATTTTAGGCAGCAGAAACTGACACTCCAAAGAACACAGTGTGTTAGTTGCCTAGGGCTTCTGTAACAACATATAATATACAGCGTGGTTTAAAACGACAGAAATTTATTCTCTGCTACTCTGGAGACTAGGAATCTGAAACTGGGGACTCTGAGGGAGAATCCGTTTCATGCCTGTTTTCTTAGCTTCTGATGCTTACCAGTCATGCTTGACATTTCTTGGCTTACAGTCACGTCACTCCAGTGTCTGCCTCTGTCATCACATGGTGTTCTCTTCTCTATGCCTCTGTGTCTAAATTTCCTTCATCTTAGAAGAACACCAGTCACTGAATTAGGATCCACCTTAATCCAGTACAATCTCATCTTAATTACATCTTTAGAAACTCTATTTCCATTAAGGTCACATTCACAGGTTCCAGGGATAGAACTTTCAATGTACCTTTTTGGGGAGACACAACTAAACCCATTATTGAATTACTTATATTGGAAAATTCATTCAGGGTTCCAAATAGTACCTACTAATGGAATCTTTTGAATACCATCATTGATAAGTTAAGCTTCTAGTTTTTAGGTCTATATTTGTGGGTTTGAGCTGGAGTATGCCATTTTACCAGCTGGGTAGAAGGAGCAGAGGTTTTGGAGAGGAAAAAGGAAGCTAACATTGATAGCATGTAAGTTATCTCATTGAATCCTTACAATTCCCCTTTGATGTAAGTATAAAGATTCTGCCCTATAACTCAGAGATGTCGAGAAATTTGCCTAAGTCAACACAGTAAATACATTCCCCAACAGGCATTTGAATCGTCTGTCTGATTTCAAGCACATGATCTTTCTATTATACCTGGTGCATTGTCTTTGGTGTCAGATCTAGGGTCTAGTCCCAATTCATTTTCTACTAAGTGATGTGATCTGGAGTAAGTCTCTCAATCTCTTAATTTTGCCGAAACCTCTCTTCTTTAAAATGGAGCTAATAAATGTTACCTTCACTGATTTTTATGAGTTTCTAGATAATTGAAATAGAATATAGTGGTAAAGGGCTAAGGTTTGGGTTCAAACAACCTTAAGTTAGAGTCTTGGCTCTGTATGACTCTAGGCATGTGGTATTAAGTGTCCCAATCCCTTGACTTTTCTTTTATCTGTAGAAAGGGGATAATATCCTCTTACTTTAGTGATTTATTGAAATGATTAAATAAGATTATATATTTTACATGCTTAGCTCGGTATCTGCCAATAGTAAGTGAGACCTCTAAGATGATCTATGGTTAGGCATTTAAAAACATTTTTTCAAGCGCAAAGTTTTAATTAATGCCGGTTATTAAAACTGCATTTTATTTTGGGTTTGATGGGAATCAGGTGCTCTCAGAAGGCAGGATGATTTCACTGTTTTTTTTTCTAACCGAACATCACTCAGGTTTGTCCCCCAGCGGTAATTAAACCTTTGTGCAGCCCTAAAGGCAGAGCCACTCTCTTGGCTGGAGATTTGCCACCTAGGAGGACAAAAGCTCCCGCCGCCCGCAGAGTTCCTGGCTGCTCCACTCCACACATAGGGGGATGGCCACCAGCCCGGTTTAGGCTCCGCAAGGTCTCAGGGTCTCTAACAAGTCCCTCATTAGCTCATCCCTGTTCCCACGCTCCATGACCTGACAGCATGCATCCGTGTGTGGTTGCTCCAAGCTGTCACGCGGCTGGCTTCCTTAGACCTGTTTCAGCTTGAGTGACTCGGGACAGGACAGAGTGGCTGTCAAGGTATTCACTAGGGTATTCTAATCAGACTCAAAAACATTTGCCTGCCTACCTCTGCTGATACCCCTGGGGATCCCTCATTTGTAACATTAGCCTTTTAGCTTCCATCCTCATCCCTTCTCCGTATCTTAACCTAACTGCTTGGTCACTCAGACAAAGGCTGGTACGTGTGCGGCGTTCACGGTGCCTGGCAGGCCCACAGCCCTTTCTGATGGAAGTCACTTTATGCATAAATCTTGATGCTTTCTATCCATCTGACTTTGACCGCAGCTATGCATGCCCAAGACCAACGTCTGCCCCAAGAGAAGCCGTCTATAGGCAGCCTCAGATCTAGGCTTAAGATTTCTGGGGCACCAAGGTGGCTCAGTCAGTTAAGTGTCTGACTTCGGCTCAGGTCATGATCTCATGGTTCGTGAGTTCAAGCCCCGCATCAGGCTCTGCGCGGACAGCTCAGAGCCTGGTGCTTGCTTTGGATTCTGTGTCTCCCTCTCTCTGCATCCCCCCTCATGCTCTGTCTCTCTCTGTCTTTCAAAAAATAAATAATTATTTTAAAAAAGATTTCTGGCCAGCAAGGAGGCTCAGTGCCTTATGGTGACTTCAGACAACTCTTCTCTTTTGAGGACGTTGGATTGGAGACACCCTGATGGAAATTTGGACCATGACGTGGAATTGGCTGAGGGAAAGCAGTGAACAGAAGTCACTATGAGGCAAACAGTAGGAGGTGCAGGGAAGGCCTATCCGGAGAGAAGTGGAATCGAGGCAGAGAGCGGGAAGGAGTCCTGAGTACAGAGGAGGTGTGATTAAGACCGTCTGAGGGGGGCAGTTGCTAATGTGGCTGTTGAGCCACCAGAGACTTGATTCAGACCTTGTGGTTTTTGAGGCACCTCAAACAGTAACGTGGGCTCTATTATTCTGTTCTTTGGGCTGCGAGCCAGTGAACTCTGATGACTTGAGGAAAAAGGAAGTGTGTGGGAAAGCAGTGGGAGGCTTGCAGAACTAGAGCGGCTGAAGAAGCAGGTCTGGTGGAGAGCAGAGGGCAGACATCTTTGAGGGACAGGAAGCAATATCCTCCTGGGTTCTCCTCTGCTTGAGTCCAGCGTGATTCTGACTTTACTCCACTCAAGGGTTAAACCATCACTGAGATAGTCTGAATCTTTTGCCGTGGCCCTACTTGCGATGAGGGAGTTGAAGGAAGTCTCATTGAACAAAAATCAGGCTTCCTTAACTGAAGTATGGGCAGGCTAGATGCTGGTAGGGAAAAGAGGCCTCTTATCCTCTCAGGTATGGCTGTGTGGTTCCTGGCCACGGCTTTCTGTTTCGGCTGCAATATCCCAGCACCTGAGGTCCCCTGATCCTGTTTCACAGAAGTACTCCTCCTTTATCCACTCCAGTTCTGCACCCATCTTGAAATGGTATTTGTTTTTTTTCTTCCTTTTATTGGTTAAGCATTGGGATTGCATTATTTTTTATTTATGTAGTTTAACATTTATTTATTTTTGAGACAAAGCATGAGTGGGGGAGGGGCAGAGAGAAAGGGAGACACAGAATCTGAAGCAGGCTTCAGCCTCTGAGCTGTCAGCACAGAGCCCAGACATGGGAGACATGGGGCTTGAACCCACGAAACATCAGATCATGAGCTGAGCCAAAGCCAGGCGCTTAACCAACTGAAGCACCCAGGCGCCCCATAGATTGCATTACTGTTCCTGTTCCCCTTGTACTTATTGTATCAAATGCTGTTGCCATGGTGGTATTCCAGCTCCTCCCGCTTGAGGACAAGAAGATTTCCTACCCCTCCTGTGTAGGTAAGTTGCAGCAGGCAGTGGAATGGGATAGAAGCAGGGGCTTGGATCCTGCTTAAGCAGCTGAACTTTGTACACGTGCCCTTCTGGCATTGCCTAGAAAATGACATGTTCTGTGGAACACACCTGCATGTAACTTGCACCTAGGAACCAAGCCCAGTTGAACTCAGCCTAGATCAGCACACCTCTAGCTGACCTGTCGATGAATGAGCAAGGATATATGTTTACTTTGGGGATGGTTCATTACACAATTATTGTGGTGATAGCTCAAGCACACATCTTGCCATTCAGTAAGACGTCATGGAAATAATATAGATTTGGGAATAAGACAGAATCATGAATACAATATTTACTAGCTGTGGGACTTTGGGGGAAACCTCTTTGAGCCTCAGTTATTAGGCTAATGGAAATAACAACCTCTTCTTCACTTCCCCTTTCCTAAATCATCTTTTTGAAACAGCTTCACTCAGGAATAATTGATATACAATGAGTTACATGTGTGTAATGTGGATAATATGATAAGCTTGACATATATGTGCACCCAGAAAAGTTTCCTGGGGCCGTTTTGTAATTCCTCCTTTTTTTTTTTTTCCTCAACCTCTCTTCCATCCCTAGGCAACAACTGATCACTGATCTGCTCTCCACCAGTGTAGACAAGAAATGGAAATGTGCAGCATATACTCATCTTGTTTATTTGTTGGGGTTCTTCCAGCAAATTCGTTCGTGTTGCTGTGTGTATATCAATAGCTCATTCTTTTTAAATTCTGAGTAGTTTTCCATTGTATGGGTGCAACATACTCTGTTTATCCATTTACCTATTGATGGACATTGAAGTTGTTAACAGATTTTGACTATTACTAAGAAGAATGTTGATGTAAAAGTCTTTGTAGGGCAAACTCTTTCATTTCTCTTGGGTAAATACATTAGAGTAGAATGGCTGGATTGTAGGGTAAGTGTATGGTTTTATTTTATTTTTAATTGAAATTTTTACTGAGATATTGGTAGATTCACTTGCAGTTGTAAATAATAATAGAGACCCCGTGTACATTCTTCCCAGTTTCCACAAATGGCAACCTTTTACAAAACTATAGTATAATATCACAAGGACATTGATATTGATATAATCCACCAATCTTATTCAATGTACTCATTTATGAGTATGCTTATTCCTGTCTTCAGTTCTGTGTGTTTTTAATTCTGTGCAATCTTACCACCATGCAAAATTTTGTATCCACTATCACAGTTAAGATACTGACCAGTTACATCACCACAAGGATCTTTCCTGTTACTTTCATAGACCCTCCTCTTTCCCTAGATCCCTAATCCCTGGCAACTACTAATTGTTCCTTCAGTTACATAATTTTGTAATTTTTAAAGAAGTTATATAAATGCAACTGTGTTGAATCTAATCTTTTGGGCTTAGCTTTCTTTTTCCCCAATCGGCATACTTCCCTGAAGATTTGTCCAACTTGTTCCAGTACCAATAGCCTGCTTTTTGTTTATTGCTGAGTTGTATTCTGTTGTGTGTATGTACCACCCTGTTTAATCATTCACCTGTTGAAGGATATGTAGTCTTATTTCAGTTGTTGGCTATTGTAAGTAAAGCTGCTATGAACATTTGTATACAGGGTGTGTGTGTGTGTGTGTGTGTGTGTGTGTGTGTGTGTGTGTGTAGAAGTAGGTTTTTATTTCTCTGGGTAAATTCCTAAATGTGCAATTGCTGGATTGTGTGGTAATTGAATGTTTAGCTTTATTAGACACTAAAATAATTTCTTTCCCAAGTGGCTGACCATCTTATATTCCCACAAGCAATGCATGAGTTACCCAGTTTCTCCACACCCTTACCATTGTTTTGTGTTTTAACTATTTTAAATTTTAGCCATTCTAATAGCTATGTGGTGATATCCTGGTATGGTTTTAACATTCATTTCCTGATGAATGTTTAACAATGTGGAATATTTTCCCATGGGCTTATTTGCCATCTACATATCCTTTTCTGTGAAATGTCTGCTCATGTCTCTTGCCTTCTACTTTAATTTTTTCTTTACTGTTAAGTTTTGGAAGTAGCTTATATATTCTAGATACTTACCTTTTGTCAGGTGTGTGGTTTGCAAAGATTTTCTCCCAAGCAGTAGCTTATCTTTTCCTTCTCTTCACAGACTTTCACAAAGTAAAAAAAAGTCTACTATTGTTGCAGTTTTATTTATTAATCTTTCCTTGTACAGATCTAAGAACTCTTTGCCTCACCTTAGGTCCCCAACATTTTTTAAAATTTTTATTCTAAAAGTTTTTACAGTTTCCTGTTTTATTTTTAAGTTCATGATCTATTTTGAGTTAAATTTTCTATAAGGTGTGAGGGATAGGTTGGAGTTCATTTTTTTTCATATTTTCTTTTTTAAAATTTGTATTCAAATTGGTTAACATACAGTGCAGTCTTGGCTTCAGGTGTAGAACCCAGTGATTCATCTCTTACAGATGACACCCATGGCTCATCCCTAAAAGTGACCTCCTTAATGCTGGTCACCTATTTAGCCCATCCCCCCAGGTACCTCCCCTCTAGCAACCCTCAGTTTGTTCTCTGTATTTAAGAGTCTCATGGTTTGCTTCCCAATCAGTGTTTATCTTAGGTTGAAGTTCATTCTTATGGCCTTGGACATCTAACTGCTCTAGTACTTTTTTTGAAAAGCTCTTTTCTTTCTTGTGTTGCTTTTGCACCTTTGTCAAAACAGCCTGACATATTTATATGAAACTATTTCTGGGTTCTCTCTTCTATTCCATTTAACTATGTAGTGATCCATTGACACACACAGTACCGCCCTGTCTTGATTACTACAGGTAAATAGTGAAATTTACTACTCGGTAATAATTACTACTGGTAATTTTACTTTGTTCTTTATCAAGATTATTTCACCTATTCTAGAATTCAGAATTCATAGTTGACAGGTTTTTCTTTTTTTTTCCTTCTAGCACTTAAGAAAAATGCCACTTCCTTCTGGCCTCAGTGGTTTCAGATGAGAAAGCCATTACCATTCAGATTGGTCATTCAAGTTCTATTCCCTAGAGACAATGTGTCATTTCAAATTTTTTTCGTTTGTCTTTAGTTTTTCAAAGTTTAATTATGTTGTGTCTCAGCATGGGATTCTTCGGGATTATTCTCTTTGGAGTTCACTAAGCATTTTGGATCTGTAGTTTTGTGTCTTTTTGCCAAATTTGGCCATTTTCAGTCATTATTTCTTCAAATCCTGTTTCAGTTCCCTCTTTTCTTCCTTTTCTTCGGCACTAGATTAATGATGTAAGTGTTGTATCTTTGTTATTAGTCCACAGGTCTCTCCTGCTCAATACTATTACTCAATATTGCTACTCTGTTCTATAATAATTTATCTGTTGCTACAATTTTTACAGGATTATAAATGGTATTGATTTTGTAAAATTTCAATTTCCAATTGTTCATTGCTCATATATGGAAATAAAATTGATTTCTGTATTTTGATCTTATATTCTGCCACCTATTGGTTTTGTTGCTATGTTGCAAATTCCATTTAATTTCCTCGTAGCTTTTCTTCACTGATGATTATGTCATCTTCAAATAATAGCAGTTTTACCTTATTTGTTGTAATGTAGATATCTTTTTTTCTTCTTGCCTTATTGCACGTGCTAGAATTTATAGTACAGTGTTGAATAAAATACCTTTTTTTTCTGATCTTAGTGGAAAAGCATGTAGTTTTTCTTTATTAAGTGTGATATCAGTTGAAAATGTTTTATAGATGTCATTTATTAAGTTTAAGAAGTTCCTCTTAATTCCAGTTTTATGTGAGTATTTTTTAAAAATCTGGATTGAATGTTAAATTTTTCCAAATGCTTTTTTCCATCTAATATTATCATTTTTTTGTTTTAGTTTATTCATATGGTTAATTACATTGATAAAGTTTAAGGTATTAAACCAACATTGCATTTCTGGGATAAATCCCACTTGGTCATAATACATTTATCATCTTTATATTTTGGAGATCCTGGTCTGCAGTTTTCTTGTAATGTCTTTGTCTGATTTTGGTATCAAAGTAATACTGGCCTGAAAGAATGAGTTGGTGAATATTCCCTTTTCTTTGATTTTCACTTTTCTGGGAGATTTGGGGTAGAATAAGCATTATCTCTTTCTTAAAAATTTTGAATGAGTGAAACCATCTGGATTCAGAGTTTTCTGTGTAGCAAATATTTCCTAACTACAAATTCAATTCCTTTAATAGATAGGGCTATATATAGTGGATTAATCTCAGCTGGTCTGGATTGACCACATGCTTGTCTCCAGAGACACCAACTCTTGGCTAATTCCATTTTGAAACCTTGGGTGAGTTGTTTCATTACTGGGTTTATCAGATTGTCAGCAGTTTTAAATAATGATTGGACTTACGATTTCAGTAAGGTTTCAGTGGATCCTGGGGGTTTCATTTGAGGCCTGGTTAGCCCACAAAACTAGGATGTGTTTATGTGACTAGTTAATACAGAAGAAGCTCACCACAAACAGACTTTTGGTTTTCTTGTGCTCAGATGCTTTGCACGACCACTTGTGGTAGATTAAGTTGTGAAGATCATGTATGCTCTGCACAACCTGAACCAGTGGTAGAAGAAAGAAGAAGCCTATATATAAGACTCATGGAACCCTTTCAATGCATTTATGCTTCCCTCATAGCTACCATTTCTGATGCTCTTAAATTCTTTGGCAAATCCAGATTTTTATCTGGTATCATTCTCCTTCTGCTTGTAGCATTTCTTTTAACTTTTTTTTCTGGTGATCCATTTTTTTTTCATATTTGTATTCCTGAAAAGTTCTTTAGTTCATCTTTGTTTCTGAACAATATTTTCACCAAGGACAAATTTCTAAGCTGGTGGGTTTTTTTTTTCTTCTAGTTTTAGGATGATGTTGTTCCATTACCTTCTCCTTTACGTTCCTTTCTAATGAGGTACCTGATGAAATCCTAAGATTTGTACCTCTGCACACATTTTTCCCTCCAACTTTAAGATTTTCTTCTCATAAATGATTTTAAGCAATTTGATCATGATGTGCCTTGGTATAGTTTTCTTCATTTTTCTTGCCTTGGCACTTGAGACTCTAAAGTCTTGAGTTTCCAGTTTTCTTCAAATTTGGAAAAAGTTGGCCTTATTTATTTAAATACTTTTCTCTAGACACTGCCCTACTCACACCCGAACCCTTGCAATTTTGGAACCTCAATTACACATCCATGGACATACATATTGTCTCACAGCTCATTGATATTCTACTCACTTTTCATAGTCTTTTTCCCCATCTCATTTCATTGTAGATAATTTCTATTGTTGTCTTAAATTTCAGTAATCTTCAACGTCTAGTCTGATATTAGTCATATCAGTGCTTTCATCTTTACCTGAGGTAGTTTTCATCTCTTGATATTCAATTGAGGATAAAAGTTAAATTTAGACTAAATTTTTCTACTATATGCATTGATTTTTCACTTAAAGGTTAACTTCTATAGGTCAAAGACCAAATATAATTTCTTTGTGTCTCTCTTGGCAACTAAAAGGAGTAAGTAGCTGAGTGACATCTCTAAATCTCAATTTCCTTGTCTATTAAATGAGAGAGAATACCACTGGGTTATGCAGGATTATTAAATGTCATCATTTACCAAGAGTATATATTAGTGCCTTAACACACTATGGTTTTAACAAAATGAGTTAACTTTTCTTTCATTCATAGAAACTATTCCAGTAAATGTTTCTATAGCCCTATAGTCAAGATTCACTGAAAGTATAATGGAAAATATTTAACAACTGGCTCTACAGGGGGGAAAGGCACACTGATTGGTAGTATTTGCCATTATCTGAATGAAACCTCCACCTCAGCTGATTTCAAGCAATCAATATGACATCACTGAACATAAAATTGGGAATAAATGAATAATAACACACTGTTATACAATATTTCCACCATACAGATTCAGATACGATAGACCCTAATCACCTCAAGAACATAGATAATAATAAGATGAAGTAAAATGAGATGTGATGAGTTTTGTGATATCATTATTTCTGTTTTTATTTTTTTGAGAGGAGAAGGAACAGAGGGAGAGAGAGAGAGAGAGAGAGAGAGAGAGAGAGAGAGAGAGAGAGAGATCTTATGCAGGCTTCATACCCAGCACAAGGACTGTCATAGGGCTCCATCTCATAACCATGAGATCATGACCTGAGCCTAAATGAAGAGTTGGATGCTTAACTGACTGAGCCACTCAGGTGCCCCATCTTTGTTTTTAATTTAATTTATTTTAAGTTTATTTAATGTTTCAAAATGGCTATGTTTAAAAACTGGCTTATAAAATTTAGAAAAATTTAGCAATTGGCTCTTTGTAAGCCAGTACCAGCCACTCCAATGCTCCATTATGTTTCACCTACCCTTCCCCCAACCCACCTCTAGGGCCATCTTTGAGTATGTAATTGGAACAGTGGGGGTTTTCCTCTTATGTTTCTCTGAGACTGAGCTTCAGAATCTACTTCTCAGTGTCTTATTTTCTCTGTCACTCCCAGTTCCACCCCAGGTGGAAGCGCTGCTTGATTTACTGTGAAAAACCACAGAGAAATAGGTAGAGCTGGCCACTCTCCTCCCTAACTGTCCTGCCCCTTTAACCTCCCAGCACCACTCCACACAAGCTGCAGCAGTGATTATGGCTTCCCTTAATGAATAGTTGAGGAGTAATTAGAGAAAATTATAATGTTGGAAGGGGAAATATAAAAGCTGTATGATAATTATGACTTTCTCAGGGTCCAAGGGAAAGCATATAAAACACTAAATCCTTCACTTCTGAAATTCAAAAACTATTTATCTGACATTTACTACATGCTAGCCATGGTGTTAAAGCCATTTAAAAGTGGACACATCCAAAGATTTTAATTTGGCTTTCCTAGTCTCAGTTTTATTCTCTCCCAAATAACCTATTTTTTCTAACCTCCCTAATGTGAACTTCTACTCTACTCTCCACAAAGGACCCTAGACTCTGACATCCCCTCTTTCTGTAGTCTGTTTCCTCAATTTGGTGTTATTCTGTTTATGTCACACTCTAGATGAGGCGTGTGTAAGATGGAGAATTATTTGGACATATATTGATGACTTTTCACACCCTCAATTCTGCCAAAAAGTCTGGACTAAGAGTGTTTGGGGCTCCCAACTGTACAGAAAATTGTAGAAACCTCCCAGGTCTAGTTTCCATTGAGATCACCCTGTCAGTGAAAATTATAGTTGCACCTATTTATTCTCTTTGATATTTTGCATATAAACATTAACCCATTTCATTAAGTACATAAATGTATCTCTGAAGGACAAACATTAATTCTCAGTGCCGGAGCCCTAAACCCAAAATGAGGAACAAAATACTTATCTAATGGTCATATAACTTGCAAAACACCTTTTGCCATGGAATCAGAAAGGCTTATTGTTATGCAGAGAAGTGGGGTTCCTTTGCTTTTTCCATTATTCTTAGATTATATACCCTCATACTTTCCAGAAATAAGAAATAAGCCCACTGCTGGCCCATTTCACTCCTTCAGCCTTGTGCAGAAACAGGCCTGGTAATGCAGCATACTGGGATTCAGGTGTTAAAGACTAGAGAAATGAAATGAGACACAGTCCCTGTACCGAGGCACTCACCTGTTAGGGAAAAACACAGATGTATAAAGGAAAGACTGTGACACTTTGTGAAAAATGCCATAACAGAGCATAAACTAACTGGTGTGGGATCATAGAAAAGACGCTTCATTCTGGCTGGGAGAGCAGAGGGTTTGGAGAAGGATTCACACTGGTATTGTCAGTGAAAGGTTAAAAGTCTGCTGTCAAAGAAGAGTTACGGTAAAGGGCATGTGAAGTACAGAAAGTCAGATATTTTCTTTAAATGGGAAATTGTGTGTGGTATACCATGATTAGAGCGCATGCGTATGTTTGTGTGTGCATGTGTACACTTGATGGGGGAAAGGGTGATAAGGGACGAGACTCAATCAGGTAGATGTTCTACCCATTTGGATGTGTTAATAAGTTCAGGCTTACCTTGTAGGTGTGTGAGATTAACATCTCAAGCAGGACCATATGTTCCATTATCAGAGATAACCCTGTGGGCATTGCTGAGCATGACTTCTTGGAAGAAAGATGTGGGCAGGGAGATACGTGGTTGTCAGGATAACTTACTTTTTGGAGATCTGAACTAGATCACTGGGAGTGATAGGTATGCATAGAGAACATGACGGAACAATGTGTCATAGAAAGGAAGGAATAAAGAAGAACCAAAGACTTTAGTTTTCCTGAATGAACCTCTCCTAAGTAGGTGGTGATGCTGCTAACATTGGGGAGTTAACAGGTACAGAAACAGGAGGGGAGAAGACCCTCATGTGTTGACTTTAAGGAACCTGGGAAATGTTAAGGTGGAGATGTGCAAGTTGTCAATTACTAATGACTACTGGAGCTCAGGTCAGGGGTCAGAGTGGAAGGGATCTGAGAATCCTTCAAAAACGGGGTCATGCTAACTTCCTATTGCTGCTATAAAAAAGTAACACCAACTTAGGGACTGAACACCACACCAATTTATTATCTTTTAGAAGTCTGAAATGAGTTTTCAAGGCTGAAATCAATTTGTCAGCAGGGCCGTGTTCCTTCTGGAGGTTTCAAGGGGAGATTTTGTTTCCCTACCCGTTCCAGCTTCTAGAAGCTGCTTCATTCCTTGGCTTATGGCCCCTTCCTCCATTTTCAAAGTGCATCACCAACCTATGTTTCCACTGTCACATCTCCTTCTCTGAATCTGACTTGCCTACTAATCTAAATAATCCAAGATCATCTTCTTATTTCAAGATATTTACTTAATCACATCTGCAGAATCTTGTTTAACGTAAACAAAGAATTGCCAGGAAAGGCAATATATTTATAGGTCCCAAGGTTAGGTCATGGATATCTTTGGAGGAGGGACATTGTTCAGCCTACCACAGGGATAGATGTGGAAAGTTGGGTGGAATGAGAAAGAGAAGAGCTGAATGTAAAAATCTGGGGAACACAATATGTAGAAAGAGGAAAGAAGATACCTGGATAATAAGTGTTTCTGAGAAGTCAATGGATGAAGAAATTTCTTAAACATTTTTTTAAATGTTTATTTGTGTGTGTGTGAGAGAGAGGACAAGCAGGGGAGGGGCAGAGTGAAAGGGAGACACAGAATCTGAAGTAGGATCCAGGCTTTGAGCTGTCAGCACAGATAGATCCCAACGTAGGGCTTGAACCCACAAACTATGAGATCATGACCTGAGCCTGAAGTCAGATGCTTAACCGACTGAACCACCTAAGCATCCCTGAACCAAAGAATTTCTAAAGAGGAATTAAAACTCCTTACAAGTCTTCTCTGCCTTGGGTCCTATAAGCCTGCCAGACACTAGGTTCACCTTGCTTGTCTATGAAATCAACAAAAACACCAAACAATATAGGATGCAATCATCCAGGTCACATTTGGCAGTTTCTGATTTATTTGCTCTCCAAGCCTTCCATAATCAACTCCAAACTCCTGGCTTGCCTCCTAGGTCTAAATCAAGATTTGATTTTCAGGAATGTGGCCCTTAACCTTCCGTTTTGAAATTGAGGTTCATCTGCCCTCTGGTTTCATTCTTTTTTTGATGTGGCAGCAATGAATAGCAACACCCTTCAAGATCCCCAGGTACCTCCAACTTCTAGGATTGGTGTCTTTCTTCCCTCAGTAAGTATGGGTTCTGATGCTATCATTTGGGATTTCCTATCTTTAAAACAAAGACGTATCCAGAGAAAGGCCCTTCTCGGTTAATTTGGGGACATGTGTTCCATCTCTGGGGCAATCTGTACCTGGGATTATCTGTACCTAGGTTATCTGCCTTCCATCCAGGTGCAGAGAAGGATACTCTGAACTGCAGTAGTTCCAGAACCACATGGAAAAGGTAACTCAGTTCCCTTAATGAGATGGGGTTACTATAACTACAAGACAGAAAGGAAGGGTGCCAGGCAGGCCACAAAACTGATGTCCACTAAACTGGGGAGAGACGCCTAACTTTTCTACTAAGGAGATAATGGAATTCTTGTAGCATAATTAAGAATTCTATGCATAAGCAATCCATAGGAGAGGCCACATAGTGATTATGCCTTCAATTATATAGTCTTTGAAGAGGAGACTTCATTCCCTAGGACCTGGTGCTCATGATTAAATGCTGTGAAAAGAGCACATCCTTGTGGGTCCCAGCATGGTGTTTGGCACACAAGGACTCAATGAACATTTGTTGAATTAATGAATGCATAAATGAGAATACTGAATATAGATATGTCAGCCCTTTTTCTGTGGTTGCTTTTAGGAGGAGGTACTGATTCTCTTTTAATGAAGGATTTATTTTGTAGACCTATATCCAGTAGTAAAAGTTTAAAATTTTGACTTCCCAGCCAGCATTTTAGACACTACTTCAACCTCACACACGGGCTTTGGAAACCAAGAACATCTGAAAGCTTTTGTGTAATCTGATTAAGAGCTGAATAAAAAGAGGCAAGGGTTAACGATTAGTGGTTTAACACCACATTTACTTAAGCTGAAAGGGTTTTTCTAAAGATCTTTAAAAAAACCCAAAACCAAAAAACCTTTGTGAAGTATGTAATATGAGGGCTGAGCTAAGCCCAAAGTTAACACATCCACCATCTTTTTTGCCCATTCCTGTCATTTTCTATGGTTAGAATTCATCCACACCTAAGCTCTGAAACAACTCTCCCCCATTTCCATCTGGGACAGAATTCATTCCCTGGTTTTATAGTGCTGTCCAAGATCTGTATGCTTTTACTCCGACTGACTGTATTGGTAATAAGTCACATTCTCAAAGGAGGTGATGTCACTATCCAGGAGATAAAAATTGGTTCTTGTGTGGGGGAATCTTAGACATTACAATGGTTTATAGCCTTTCAAAAGACCACAGCACACGAATAAATATATAGTATAGCTTTAAAAATTTCATGGAGGCAACTTAGGCAAAAAAGTGTCTAAAGAGGCTCCTTAGAGGAGCAAAAGTAACAGTATTAAAAAAAAAAACTATTACACTGAGTTATAAGGAAGTGTATTTTTAATTTAAAAATACACTAGTGCCCTTCCTTCCTTCAGCCTCACAGTGCCCCAAACAAAAGGATATCACGGTGGGGATAAACAGACTTGCGTTCTGATTTTCCTATCTACCGTGCATGAGCACATTCATTTATTTATTTATTCATTAAATATTTTTTTAGAACTGTCTATGCTCCAGGAAATGTACCAGACCCTAGATGTATAATGATAAACAAGGCATAGAGCTCTCATACAGTTTATGATTGGGAATGGAACAGATAATGATCATTATCAGCAATAATCATGGTAAATATAATAGATATTTTATAACAAATAATCAGCTCTAAAATATATAATAATATATACCATAAAGGAATTTAGAAAGGAAACAGGAAAAGTTAAGCTGGTAGACTGTGAACAGAGATGGGCTTCCTGAGATGGGGACGTAGAGGCTGAGTGTTGAATGGTGAGAAGGACTGACCTCACAAAGGTCTGGGGGCAGAGCTTTCCAGGCAGAGACGAGTAAGGACAGTCTCGAGGCTGGAGTGGCTTGTTGTGTAGAGGGACAGAAGGCGCGTAGATGTGGCTGGAATAAATGAGTCAGTGGGGAGAGGTAGAGGATGAGGCAGGAGACTGGATGGGCTTGAGCTAGTGGGGTAATGCAGGCCATGTGGAGGAGCATGATTTTATTCTAAGTGCTGTGTAGCTTTGGGCAAGTCATTCAGTTTCTCTCAAAAGGCAAGTGTGGGGCAGTAGGATTCATGTGAAGCAACCTAACAGTTGCTAGTTATGTCAGGGCTCATCTAATTCAGGACCTAGGAGAGATGCCTCAACTCTACCGTGACTAAGGTAGCAAATAACACTCCTACACTCCAGGAACCCTCATCACGGGACTTGGACAAGTTTGTTTCTTCTGGAAGGAAAGGAGTGGAAACAACTGAGATCACTATATTCCTCTGAAATCAGAACCTACTTTCCCTCCACTTTTGATTTTTGAGATGCATGCACAGACTGTTTTTTCTTAGTCTGCCAACCTGCCTCTTATGTTAACTTGGAGTTGCATAGTGGGGAACAGCAAAGGATTGGTGGCCGGGGACCCTGGGCTCCAGAGCCCCATCTGCTACTAAATAACTTTGTGACCTGAGCAAGTCCATTCTCAGATCTGGGCCTCCAGACCCTCATCTGTTGGACCATTATTAAGATTCCTTCTAGAGTACAGACTCTGTGATTCCATTATTTTCCTCCTCACCAGAGATGGGGAAGGGTATAAAACCCTGCATGCAAGCTCACCAAAACTCTCCTAAAATAATAAAGCAATTTCCTTTGAAATGGTTGAGGAGAAAAGTCAGGAGGCCCTTGCGGAAAATGATGAAACCCAGTCCCAGCTGAATATTAAGTTAGAGGTTGGGGGCTGGAGAGGGAAGGGAGATGCCAGGGTTGGGGAGGGAGAAATTTTAATTGCAATTGTTTGGCCTGCTGATCCTAGGCAAATGACAAGAAGCCCTCAAGCTGCCTCAAACACAGATATTTGAAAGGCAGAGGCGGCTGGGGGGTGGTGTGGCTTCTCCCTCCCCTCTGAGGCTGTTTGAGGAGCGGTCTGCAGCGCTGACAAGCACGGGTTTTGGAGGCCATTGAAAAGTTTTGGGCCTAAATAGGGTAGGCAGCTTGGCTTAAGTGT
This sequence comes from Suricata suricatta, assembly GCF_006229205.1. Taxonomy (NCBI): domain Eukaryota; kingdom Metazoa; phylum Chordata; class Mammalia; order Carnivora; family Herpestidae; genus Suricata; species Suricata suricatta. Next base: position 17,963,206 of record NC_043709.1, on the reverse strand, counting down.
TGCTAAGGAATACCTGGCAACCGGCAACAATAGGCCTTTTAGAGAATCCAGGGCAAACAGTGACCGTGGTAATGGGGTGGGCTTAAGGGTCTCCTTGCCCGGCTGGGCCCCTCCTCTCCTCACACAGAAGCCTGGGCACTGGGCTATGTTCCGGAAATTCCCTGCACAAAGCCCCATTCAGTGGGAGGAGGGCCAATGCGTGTGCTTTTGGGGGGGGGGTGAAGATAGGGGGTGGGGAGAGGGCAGGGGAGGGAGTTCGGGAGAAGGAGCTTTACTGCCAAAAAAAAAAAAAAGCCCCTCTCAAGTCTCTTTCTTCTCGCAAAGACTAAAAGAGGCACAGAAAGTGCTAAGTTTGTAAAAGAGGCTGAAAAGGTTCAGAAAAGTAGCATAAAAGGGGCTGGGGAACGCCCCGTGAATTTTGAACAGAGAGCAGAAAAGGGACCCTAAAAAGCAATTAGTGATGCTGCTTGTAAATGAAGAGGCAGCTCTCTTGGGGTGGGGAGCTGTGGGCTGGAGGTAGGTGCCTGGGGCAGGAGGTGTGTTGGTGGGGAGGGAGCAGGTGAGGGGTAGGAGTGAGGTGGGGAGTGGTTGAGGGGCAGGGGAGGCCAGTGAGGAGTGGAAGGATGGAACACCGGGTAACCCCCCCCTCCAATCTCTGCTGTAACAACCGCCTCCAGGCCTCTCGTGCTTTATTTAGGCTGTGCAGCTGCCCCCTCAGCTCAGATTTTCTCTCCTGGGTCAGGCAGTCCCCCAAATGCAGTGCAGCCTGAGGCAGTGACCAGCATCCAGGGTCTATGCCCTCCAGCCCCTTGGTCCCTGATCTCCATGAAGGAAGCCTCAACTTTCCCAGTGAGGGAAGACTGCACTCCTGCTCTCTTCTCGCAGCTGAGATGAAGAAATGGCAGGAGACTGAGGGGTTGTGTGTCTGCTTGAGTTCCTGGGGAGGCTCAGATGACAGCCCAGGGAGGAAGGCAAAGGAGCCAGCAAATTAGGGCTCTATAAATCCCACGTGCCTGAACTACATAACGTCTATGCTCAAACACCCTACTCAACGGCTCTAAAGAGAATAATTTTATATTTCCAGCAGAATGTGCACAGTGACAATTATCTGTATTCCTACTGTGTCGCAGCATCAACTGATAATCAAGAGAATTATGTTCTAGTTGAAAGCAGATTTAAATAAACAGACACTAAATGAGAGCCAATAATAGATGTACCAAAATAGTCCAGGGGAGGAAGTGGCCATTTAAATACAGAGCCCTTTAGTAGAGAAGGTAGGAGGCTTCCAGACCCCAGGGTTTACAGCTCCCTGTCTGTAGCTCAGCTAGGCTGATTCTTCCTAGCTATCCTTCCCTTCCTCCCTCCTTTCCTCTCTCTTTCCCTCCTTCCCCCCTTTCCTCCCTCTTTCCTTCCTTCCTTCTCTCTCTCCCCTCCCTCCCCCTCCTTCCCTTCTTCTATGCCTCCCTTCTTCTCTCCCTTTCTCTCTCTTCTTCTTTCCTTCAACCAACATTCATCATTCATTATCAACTAAATGCATTTGGGCACCGTTATCAAAATGAATAAACTCTACCCTTTTTCAATTTTGGTGTCTCCAAGCTCAAGATTCAAACTGGATCTGTTGGGCTCCTGTATGGGACAGGGGAGGAGGGTGTTAGCTCTCCAAAGGAAAGCCAAGCTGCTGTTTCTATAAGAAGGGAGAAAGGGATGCCCAAGAGGCAAAATAATGGAAGCCCACTATACATTTTTTCCAATCTTTGCGTATGTATTAGAGGTTACATTATGTATGTCAAGTGTTGTCCTAGGTCCTGGGAATTCAAAGATCAAAGTGTCAGTCTCTGTCCTCAAAAAAACCTTCCAACCTTGCAAGGGAGAGATTCCCAGACCTAGGGACAGGCAGATGGGCACATGTACAAGATACAATGGGGCACCAGAGGAGTAAGGTAAGGGAGATTTTAAGAAGAGATGCCTGTGACTTGAGGAAGAGTAGCAGAGAAAATTTTCCTGGACAGAGACCTAGAGGGGGATATGTACAAAGACATGGAAGCAAGAGAAGGCTTGGTTTGTTCCAGTCCCTGCAAGTCCTCCAGAAAGAATGGCTTCAGGGTATGGAGGTCAGAAAGACAGAGCTGGGGTGGGAAGGAGGTGTTGGAGAAGTAATCAGCCATGGCAACATAAAAGGCTTTGTTGATGTGTCTACTCTTGAGGATGGGGTGATGAGAAGGAACCTTATTTCTGCTGGCTTTATATTTCCTTGAATAAGGAGACCTCTACTAGCATTACTCTCCAGGGCTCTTTGCCTCCTCACTCACTCCTGTTCAAGAGCAGGGAGTTCAGCTCCATTTCTCTTTTATCCTGTACAGAGCAGTCCTTCTGATATGTTCTTGGCCACACTGCAAAAGAAGTTGGTCCTTATAGGGTGAGAACATCTCTGGATAACCTCCTGTTAGGAGATCTAATTTAAGGCTTAGTATTATGAAGCCAGCATTTCCCCCAGACCTAAGTCTGGTTCTTTGACTATATTTGCATTAATAAAGTTAACACTTTTATCTCTATTTTTGGTTCCTTTCAGCTGCATAAATAACAAGGATACTAATTTTTAGTCCCTCTAAATGTCAAGGCAATTTAAAGAGGTTAGAATCTATCCCAAGAAAAAGGGATTATTGGAGGAGTGTGAGTGGTGGAATGACATGATAAGGTTTTTAAGTTCACTTGCAAAGGTTTTTAAGGTCATTTTGGCAATTGTGTAGAGAATGGATTGGAATGTTGGAGAAAAGAGATAATGAAGATCTTAACTGAGAAAGCAGTGGCAGTGGTGGGCTTCAGTGGAGAAGGAGAAGGGGTGTGGAGGAAGAGGTATTCTGAAGGTAGTATTAATATCAGTTGGGGGCTGATTGGATATAAGGGTAAGGAAGAATTGGGGTTTCTAGTAAGCCAACAGGTCTCATCTGCTGCGGTAAGGAATGGGTTTGAAGCACAATGAGTGGGGGGAAATGATAATGAGCTCATTTTGCGACATGCTGACCTCGAAGCACAGAAGAGTCTATTAGGCTGCTTAGTATACAAGTCCAGAGGTCTAAGGACAATAATCTGGCTGGGTTTATAAATGCACCTAAAAATAACTGTTGACTCATAGGAATAAAAGAAATTGCCAAGAGATAGGACATAGATGAGACAAAGAAAAGTGTATGGATGCAAACCAACATTTAAGTCAAATTCAACAAAAGTATATTGAGTCCTTACTGGGAGCTAGGGAGACTATTATACTTTCTTTTATTTGCACTTGATATTACTTGAGTATCTAAGTTATCATACAATGTATTTTCCACAATGCCCAAAAAAGTCTTCTTTTTTGTTTGTCCGTTTACTATGAACTCAAGCTTTGTGCTAGGTATCCATCACTGCTTCCATCCATCTATATATCTTACACGTATGTAATATGTTTCATTTGGTTAGTATTTTTTGACATTATGATGCATCAGATACTTTGCTAAAACTCTTTATACACATTTTTACAAGGCAAGTACTGTTAACTTTATTTTACAAGTGAGGACAATGAGACTCAGAGCAGTTTAGCAATCCAAGTTTTGAAAGCTGTCCTGTCCAACTGCAGAGCCCATTCTCTGAACCACAGTCTGCCTGGCTTATCTTTATCAAAGAAGATGCAATGGGAGTTGAGGTCTTTAAGAGCTTACCATCTGGCTGTGGAGATAAAACACACCCTTACAATGATGGGAAAGAAGCTCAAAGTACAAAGTAAGCAAGAGCATACTATATTGGCAAATTAGCAGGAAGACTGCTTGAGGAAGGCTGCTCATAGATATGAAGGCAGACAGTGTTAAGGATAGATCCTGCTACTTATTTATTGTACAATGTTAGGTGCTCTGAATCTCAGCTTTCCTCAGTGATAATTTGAGTGGGTCATACCTTCTTCACAGGCACACTTCTGCCCTCCACCCGGTGGAAAGCCATATTATAGATAGATCAGTGACCTGGATAGACAGTTATATTGCAGAAATAATTCTTTCTTAACTTTAATAATAAGAAAACAAACAATACAAAACTCCAAACACAACAGACTAAACCCTAATATGTGTTGCAAATAGAAAGAACATCAAGGATATAGAACTACATTTATTTGTTCAAGTATTCATGACAAAAAGAAATAACATAATTGTGAAAGGGCTCTTGTTTATAAACATTAGAAGGAAAAAATCTAACAAAGAAGATTATGTGGTAATATTTAAGCTTTGATGAGAGTTGGATGTTTTTCTTTGTAAGAAAAACATAATTAAGACCAAGAAGATTAGGCATTCTAGTTCCTGTTTGCTGATTTTTTTCCTGTTTGTATTTATTATTATATTGTAGTTGTACATTATTGTAATTTAAAACTATCTCCCAGAATAAGAAAAACAATTTGCTCCATTAATTTATCTGATTAGGAGTAAAGCCAATGAAAATGAAATTAAATCTTCTGCCTGTATTCAGAAATCTTTAAGAATCATTCTGTATTTATGGGAAAAGGTCTCATTATTACTTGTAATAAAAAAAATAATAAAAAGTATCCTTGTTTTAAATCACCATTTTTCAGGACCACAGACAGCTCAGAATATTTTGGTTCCACCTTCTGCCCAATATGCTTCATTTCATAATCAAAAGTAAAATGATATATGTAGTCTACTTGTACAATCTTTATTTTCAAATTTATATTTTTACTCTAAAGGAACAACACATGTTTGGAAACAGTAGGTCTTTAGTTAATCTTGCTCACTTTCATCCATTTTTGGTATTCCATTTTCAATTTTACTCCCTTGATGTTACTCAGCAGTAAATGATAAAATTAACCAAGATTTTCCTTCTATCCTTCCTTCAAAATGTTCTTCATACTTTAAAACAAAACTTTCTCTAACTCAGATTGAATGTGTATTTAAGGGGGAAAAGGGAAGAGGGGAGTAAAAAAAAAAAGATTAGGATTTTTTTTTTTTTTGGTTTTTCTCAGTCTCCGTAGAGACTGTCAAAAATTGCCAATGCTGACTATATTTCAAGTCGTCATGGCGGGGTGTTGGGGGAAGTTTTCAATTAGCAATAATCGTGCCTCGGATAAACCTCATTGGCTACGATACTGCCACTGCGCAAAGGTTAGGATTTTTTTTCAAGTTTCATGTAGACTAAGGAAGATAAGAAGTGTATAAAGGAGCCTTAACTCTCACCTCGGACTAAAGTTTCTCCACAGGTGCAAAGGGGAGGACCTCCTGCATGGAGAATTCAGGATGGGGTTTAAAAGCAAAAAAAACTGTGACTAGAGAAAGTCAAGAGGCAGTTGGATGCAGATACAAATAACTAGTTGCATCATTTAGTCAGAACTATTTCACTTGTTAGTGAAAGAAGCCCAAATCAAATCCAAAGAAAAGAGAAGTTGTTGGTCATATATGGCAAAGTAGAAGAATGTGCACCTTCAGGAATAGTTGTATCCAGGTGCTCAAATTATATGTTATCAGAACTCTTTTTATCACCATCTCCTCAGTTGGTTTTTCCCTGTATTGGCTGCACTCTCAAGAAGGTTATCCCCTCATGCTAGCAAGGTAGCCATCACTAGCTTCACCTACATCTTATCAGCATAGAACCTCCTGATAGAGATTTCAGCAAAAATCCCTGCCAGTTTTCACTGACCAATCACTGTGGGTGCCTTGACTGATCGTACTAACTCCTAGAGCTAGGGATTAGACCAGATCCAGACTGAGAGGGATGGAGGAGGGGTTCCCCAAAAGAACCACAGGATGAATGGATGACAGGCAGGCAAAAGCAATAGCCACTCAGTATTTTTTTTTCAAGGGCTGCTGTAACAAAGTAATGCAAACTGGGTGCTTAAACAACAAAAATTTATTGCCCCAATTCTGGAGACTAGAAATCTGAAATCAAGGGTGTCAGTAAGGGTTGGTTTCTTCCAGGAAACCAAGGACTGTGAGAGAAGGATCTGTTTCAGGTCTTTCTCCTTGACCTGTAGATGGTCATCTTTATGTTCACTTGGCACTCTCCCTGTAGATATGTTCCAAATTTCCTCTTCTTATGGAGACCTATAATAAATGCGGGCACACGCCAATGCCTTCATTTTAACTTGATTACCTCTGTAAAGATCCTTTCCAAATACAGTTACACTCTAAGGTACTGGGGTTGAGGACTCCAACCTATCATTTTTGGAGGGACATAATTCAACCCATAACATGTCTGTACACTAGATACTTTATTTCCTGGTCTAAAAGTGTCTGGTCCTTTGAGTTAACCCTTTACTATAGGAAATACCTTTTACCTAAAATGTCTGTTATTGAATGGTAGCAGACAGGGTGGTTCTCTGGTATTTTACCCACCAAGCCCAAAGAATATAATGTAAATCATTTAAGGGAAACCATCTTTCTTGAAATGTAGATATGTGTTCAGGGAAAGGGGTATGACGTATACATACATGTGTACAAGGTAACTGTGCAATAATTTTGTTTTTCCAAAAGTGGAAAAATTGGAATTGAATTTCCTAGGAGACTCCATAAAAGTATTCCCTCATCAAATAAGTGAAAAACGCTTAATATATTATCCCTCTTTTAAAGAAATACAACGCATGTTAGTATATCATGGTAGAGTGATTGCATCAGTTCCCCCAAATATTCATTTCTCCCTACATCCATGTCCTTTACAATGGAGCTTTGTAGGTCCTTCCATCAAAAGGTAAAGTATATTCTTCTCCCCGCCCCCATCCATCCTTTGTTTCACTATGTGACTCACTTTGGATAACATGTTAGCAGATTCAATGTGCTGTGCTTTTCTACTCTGTGTTTGTCCCTTGCTCTTCTCCTCCAGCTAGGTTGTTGGAAGATGCAACATGTGGAGCAGAACCAAGTTGATGTCATCATGGCAGAGACCACGCTAGAAGTCAACAACCAGACAGTTCCCAGATATGTGAGCAAGCCCAGCCAAAATCTGCAGTACCATCTCGCCAACTGGTAGCCTTTTAAGCAGTCATAAATGCTGTTGTTTTAAACCATTAAGTTATGAGGTGAGTTACTTAAGGTTATTGTGGTAATAGATAACCTATATACATATCAAAGATTCCAAGAAGTCCTGTAGGAAACAAGCATGTTTTTACTTGGGATAAACTAGGGCTTCCCAAATGTATTTTTATGGCATAACAATTAACAACCTGCATAATAATGTTGCACAACTCCAGATTGGGACATTCTTCCATAGACTTATCTAGAGAAAACATGAAAGTAGTAGAAAGATTTTGTTTTAATCCTCGCTTATTGATAACCATCTCTGGTGTTAACAGTGAATTGGCTCCCAGCATCCATCCTATGCTCTGTGCTTCCTGATAGTGTAGAGACTGGAAAGCTAAACACTATGCTTCTCAGACTCCCTTAAAGCTCTTTCTTTCTTTGGATGTAAATTAAATTCCGCCATTTAGATGTGTGAGATTTGGAATGTGAAAGTGAGGCAGGGCCAGTGTTTTTGTTGTTGGCAAAAAAGTCCTGGGGACCTTTTGTGCTTTTTACGTTTTTTTTCCTGAAGCAACATCCCAATGTCTAATTTAACTCTGGATGTTAAATTGTGGTGGCGTTGGTGAGCTCTTGTTTTCGCCATCATAACCACCACAGTGAATTCTTGAATCAACAATTCCAGATTATGTGGCAAAGGTTGCCACTTCCTCAGCACACAGTTTTCTGGGAGTCAGTCCTGGAGGCTCAGCCTAAAGTTCTCTTCTTCAACTGATACACTAAGTGATTAATCAGATCCCTAAATGAAATCTCTTTCTGCTTAAGATAACTAAGAGGGTTCTGTTCCTGTACTGATTGATGACTGATCCGATTTTTTTTACTTTATTTTTATGTTTTATTTATTTTTTGAGAGAGAGAGAGAGAGAGAGAGAGAGAGAGAGAGAGAGAGACAGTGAGAGTAGGGGAGGGACAGAGAGGGAGGGAGACACAGAATCCAAAGACAGGCTCCAGGCTCTGAGCTAGCTGTCAGCACAGAGCCCAATGTGGGGCTTGAAGCCACAAATGGTGAGATCATGACCTAAGCCAAAGTCAGACGCTCAACCAACTGGGCCACCCAGGCGCCACATCTGATCTTATATTTAACTCATTGAAGCCCAAGTGGCCTAATCTGTAAAAGTTAGAGATAATAGTAGCTTCCTTATGGAATTATTGGGTGGGCCCATGAGATAATGTTTAGCTCCTTACCTTGCATTAGTATAACAAGTACTTGATGAAAGGGATTCTTAAAATATAAAATGACATCTTTAAGAAGTGCTCATTTGATTTTCCTGTTTGTTGCATGTTTTAGCTGGAGGAGGAGCCAGTAACAAATTTGTTAAAACATTTGTAAAGTTGAAAATCACCGTTATTTTCATTCTTTTCTCATCTGACAAGGGAAGACTGCAAGGAAAATGCATATGAAAGAACAAGTGTGAAAATGGGAAGGAGAGTAAGAGTGAGCCAGCCAGATGATTCCTGTTCTAGAAGCCCACTGCTGCTTTTTTGGGGTCCCTACACCATGTGACATTACCCCTTTTTTGCTGAATTACAAATACCTACCTCTCTATTGGTAGCTTCTCCATCAGTAATTACAAATACTTGATTGTTTTCAGTTAAAAAAATGAAAATCCTCTGCCTACCCCCACCCCACTTTATCCAGCTTTTTCCTGCACTTATCTAGTGGTCTTGAATGGGTTGATTACATTCACTGCCTTCATTACTTTAATTCTCATTTCTTAGCCTTTATTTAGCAAGCCAGCTAGTATCTTGTTAATTCCATAGAAACTCTCATTCAAATCACCACTATCCAAATTGGTTATATATCAGCCCTTAACCTATTTCATCCCTCAATAGGTTCTGACCAATTCTGATTTGGGGATGGGGATTCCCCCCACACACAACAAGCAATGCTCTGACACCAGCTGAAAGTCCTATAGTTCAACTCAATTCTAACACTATCTACTTGGTCTTACGAAACTGCCCCCCTGTTCACAAACTTGAGATGCGAGCTGCAAACCCAGGTTATCACCTGTGCTATATAGATTGGGGGTTTTGACAACACCCTCTTTGAATTTTAGATGCCAGTTTCAAGTCCAGGTTGTTACCTATTCTTCTGACCAACTGGCTGTAATTAAGAGGACCCCCTCAGAGTTTAGTTAGTTTGTGAGAGCACCTCATAGAACTCTGAAGTCTGTTTATTCACTAGATTACCAGTTCATTATAAAGGGGTCAGGCTCAGAACAGTCAGATGGAAGAGATGCCTAAGTCGAGGTATGGGGACAGGGGAGGGCTTCCATACCATCTCTGAATGCACTACTCAGCAGATCTCCAGGTGTTCACCCACCCAGAAGCTCTCCAAACCCTACCCTTTTAGGTTTCTATGGAGGCTTCATTACATAGGCACAGCTGATTAAATCATTCACCATTGGTGCCGACTCATCCCCAGCCATTCTCCTTTCTCTGGAGTCCAGAGGTGGGACTGAAAGTTCCAAACCTCTAATCACAGGACTGGCAACCATCCCCCATCCTTAGGAGCTTTCCCCACAAAGGCACCTAATTAACATAACAAAAGACCCATTGATCACTGTAAACACTTAGGAAATTCCAATGGTTTTGGGAGCTAGGTGGCAGAAATATGGTCAAAACCCAAATATAATAATAAATATAATAGTAAATTATAACAAATGTTTTATAATAAATTTCTATTTGTTATAATATATTGCACAATATATTATAGTATCACAGTCCATCCCGTGGTCTTCAAACATTGCTCCTTTATAGAAAAACATTCATAAAAATTCTAAGGCTACTGGAACATTACTAGAATCCCTTTCAGTCATTACGAACTATCTAGGTCATCTTCATATCCAACCCTCTAATCATGGTTGGTTCCCCTGGCAAACAGTGCTCATTTTTAGGTGCTTTCTAAAATTAAATTCATTGTCATAAACCCAGTTGTGGTGGGAAGGGGTTATGGATAACAAGACATCCATTTCATCTTTATGGCTCTGGAGCAATAAATAGTCATAAACTGAGGACAAGAGACCAAATATTATATCAAAAGATACTTCCATTGTTCTTAATTGCCAGGAACTGTGGATGATGCTCAACTATATATTTTGGTCATCAGAATGTCTATATATATATAGTAGTTCTGAAGTTTCAGTTGGCAGAGTTAAACACTCCCTCTCTTTAGAGGGAGTTTTTTTACTTGGCACAATGGAGACTCCTAGTTGTTTACCAATAATCTGTTTCCTTTTCTTCCCAGCCATATAACTAGACTATATTTTCCAGTCTCTTTTGCAGTTAAGTATGTCCCAAGTTTTAGTCAATGGAATGTGAGTTGAAGTGACATATGCCATGTCTGAGCCAAAGTTTTTAAGAAGCATGTAGGTCCTTTAGGCTCTTTTCCCCCCATTCTATTGACTGAATAAAGATGACAGCAGAGCTTTAGGGGATAATGGATCTGTGAGGTGAAAATAATCTAAAGAACCTGGGTCCTTGAATGACAACATGGAGGAGAGCCACCCAAAAGCTAGGAGGACTGACTCCCAGACTGGCATAAAAATGAGAAATAAATCTCTATATATTTATTTTAGATGTATTTGTCACAACAATGTAACTTGCTTTACTAATACCTAAGATGATATCATGTGTAATTAAAATCTAAAATGCACGGCAATGGTTTCATATTTGGTTGTCAGAGGTTGAAAAAACAGAGTTCCCAGAGACCTAATGCTAAAGAAAAACACTTGATAAAACTGTCACCTGCAGCAATTGGAAGGCAGAAGAAATACTTTTGGAGTCTAGATCTTTAGGTGAAGAATTTGGAAGAGCCAGATGTTAGTTTGTGTTAACTGATTCTGGGTATATTCCAAAGACTCCAAGAAATAAATGCCCTCAGGCAAGAATCTCAAACAAGAAAGAAAACAGCAAAGATCTAGAAATAAAAAGCCTCACAGAGATGAAGAGACATCTCCTTCTTGACCCTAAATGGCAGGAAATAACAGAAAAATGGTAAATGACAAAGACCCTGGAGGTTTTTTGCAGTTAACTTCATGGATTTGGGTTTGTGGGCCAAAATAAAGCCAGACTGTGTTGCCTTCTTAGCCTTGATTATTGTTTGATTTGGCCTCCAGTTAGTCAACATAGAGCTGAAAGGAAGAGAGAAGTAGAAGGTGAAAAAGCTAATGAATAAAGCAGGCTTTAAGGACATGTCTAGGAAAGAACTCTGAGTTTGGTTACTGACACTTAGAACTGGCTGAAAGCAAATAGATCCTAGAACTTATCTCCAGGATCAGATAAAAGAATTTCTGATACTAGATCGAGGGTTTCATCCCAGCTGAAGACTAGAGGTTGCTAGTTTACCATCCCTCTCTGTCTTGAGTGAAGGCTTTTTGTCTCAAGTAACCTGTCTCTGTTTTACCATTGTATACTGAGTGTTATGTATATATGTATGTATGTATGTATGTATGTGTGGATGAAGCCACATATGGGGGCAGATAACTTATTTTTAGTTTTATATCTGGACCTGATGAAGAAGACTGCATATCACACAGAAGTTTGGGTCTTTGAGCTGGTTGTGGCAAACAGATGAGGTTTGGGGCTGCCTGCCTTGGGGAGGGGCATGCATGTGTTTTATATTTGGAAGAGCCTTGGGGGTTGTTATATAGACTTGTTACATTTACTTGCTCAACATTTTTTAAATTTTTATTGCAGAAAGAAATGCTTTCCACTCACAGGTTGCCTCATCACTTGGTCCCTCATTCCCCACTGCAAAGCTACATTCATGGTTCAGGCTGGTCCATGAGGATACATCATCATCCTGGACCCAGCAACTGGTTCATGGTCAAGCACCTGCCCAAACAGGTCCAATCAAGTCCTTATTTGGAAATTTTTATGGATACAGGGAGAAAATTTCTCTTCTTTTGTGATCTGCAGTGTTAAGGGAAATGTAGTATGGAATTAAAGGAAGCCATGTTTACTGTCAAACAAGCTGGGTCTACTAAGAATAAAGCCAAAACAAGTGGCAGACAGAGGTGATTGATGCACTGAGAAAGACAGAGTCCTAACGTTGTTATTTAAATCCCTGATAGTCATGTTTGAAATTAGAACTACCCTTTGAACTTGCCCTTTTTCTTTGGCTAGTTCAGATGGAATTTTGTGACTTGCAACTGAAAAAGTCTTGAGCTGTCTTAGTATTGGATTTGGACTTCCTCCATTACTGCTTTGCCCCTTGTCCACTCAGCTCCGCCACATTAACTTTTGTGCTATTCCTTGAATAAGCCAGGCAAGTGTAACCTCAGGATTGCTTCCTCCTCCCTTTGCTTGAAATGTAGACACCTTCAGGTTCATTCCCTCCTTTCTTCAAGTCTTTGCTCAAATGTCACCTTTCAGAAAAGCCCCCATGAGCAGCCCAATCTAAAGTTGGAAAGTCTTTGTCCCCAGCAAATCCTTTTCAGCTTTATTCTTCTCTATAGCATTTACCATCACCAAATATACAATATCTTTTTACTTATTTTGTATATTGTCTGTATCTTCTACTAGAATGTAAGATCTATAGGGGCAGAGGTTTGGCTCTATTTTGTCTACTGCTGTGATTTTTGTTGAATGAATGAATACATTCTGTGAACAGTAGTAGAAGGGATGGAGATAAAAACCTGGGTCGGTGAGTCTGGGTTTGCGTCTAGCTCCAGTGCTTTTAAATAATTGTATGTTCAGGAAAGAGTATCTGATGGAAAAAAGACTGCCTCTTTAGCAGGTGGTGCTGGGAGAACTAAACAGCAACATGCAGAAGAATGAAACTAGACCACTTTCTTACACCATACACAA
>NC_043709.1:17899564-17950255 GCF_006229205.1 Suricata suricatta | reverse complement strand
GAGACTATTGAATACTGAAAATGAACTGAGGGTTGAAGGGGAAGGGGGAGGGGGAAAAAAGGTGGTGGTAATGGAGGAGGGCCCTTGTGGGGAAGAGCACTGGGTGTTGTATGGAAACCAATTTGACAGTAAACTATTAAAAAAATTTTTTAAAGGAAATAAAAAAAAATAATAATTGAATGACTTTGGAAGAGTCACTTAATCTTTGTGTGTCCCAGTAGCCACATCTGCAAAATGGGGATAATAATATCTTGTTAATTATAAATGCTAATGAATGTAAGGCAATAGCACAGGTGTGTTTTTATTGTTGTTTCTCTTTCTTTCTTTCTTTCTTTCTTTCTTTCTTTCTTTCTTTCTTTCTTTCTTTCTTTCTTCCTTTCTCTCTTTCTTTCAAGAATCTTAAGCAGGCTCCATGCTCAGCACAGAGCCTGATGCAGGGCTCCATTCCATGACCCTGAGATCATGACCTAAGCTAAATGCTCAACTGACTGAGCCACCCAGGTGTCCCATTATTTGTGGCTCTCCTTTATAATTGTTTCTATGGCCTGATAAATAGTAGCATGTTGTGATCCCCATGTTAAGGTGTTGAGGTCATTTACAATTTCTCAAGTGACATGTTACACCTTGGGATAGTTATCATTAACCAAAGGCTGGGTCCTGATCCCAGCTCTATACTCATTCATTCTGAAACCCTCAGCAAGGATCTGGGCCTGTTTCCTCATTTATAGAAAGAGATGATGATATCCCCCACACCTAGTTTGGAGGGCTAAGGATCAAATGAAATGGAGTTTGTGCAATCCCATTGGAAACTGAGAATGTCTACAGAAATACAAATGATCTGTGGCTGTTGGTGATATGGCGGCAGATGTCCAAGCCTAGAGTACCCAGATGGAGTGAGAGAAAAACCTAGAAGAGGAATCTTGACTAACACAGTTTCTATACCCTTGTCTCTCCCAACCTACCACCACTTCCAACTCAGCCATGCAGCAGACACTCCATTAGTGTTTGCTGGTTGTTTGAGAAGCACAAACTTTGTATATCCTTCTTATTTAATTAAAAAAATTTTATAGTAGTATATTGTCAGATTGGTTTCCATATAACACCCAGTGCTTCTCCCCACAAGTGCCCTCCTCCATGACTATCACCCTCTTCCCCCGCCCACTCCCCCTTCAGCCCTTGGTTCGTTTTCAGTATTCAATAGTCTCTCAAGTTTTGTGTCCCTCTCTCTCCCCAACTCTCTTTCCCTCTTCCCCCACCCCCCGGTCCTCCATTAGGTTTCTCCTGTTCTCCTGTTAGACCTATGAGTGCAAACATATGGTATCTGTCCTTCTCTGCCTGACTTATTTCGCTTAGCATGACACCCTCGAGGTCCACCCACTTTCCTACAAATGGCCAGATTTCATTCTTTCTCAATCATCTTTTCTTCATCTGTTAAACCTGCCTTAATTTGGGGGGCATATAGTCACAACTGGGCTACCCTCTTTCTTTAAAAAAATGGCTATATTATGAAAGAATAGTCAAGATCAAGAAAAATTTTGCTTGAACTAACACTATCTTGAGTTAGGTTTTCACATTAGTCTATGGTTTTACACATAGCTATAATAATAATGTACTCTTAAATTCCTTTATTTAAAAGCTGTACAGTTTTGTGGTTCTGAGTAACTTCTGCATGCTTTTACCTTTGTTTGAGAGAAGGCTATCCCTTTTGCCATTACAGTTTGCTGCCCCAAATGGACATAAACAGAGCACTGTCATGCATACATGAGAAAAGGTGACCTACATAGACGATGTTACAGTAGGGTATTAGAAGTACAATTGCAGCCATTTCTCCCAATTAAGGCTAACTCATCTGTGATTTCAGCCTCCCATTTGAAATAAAAGTCTGACGATAATTAGAGCACAGAGCTATTCACCACTGTACTTCAATCTGGAAATAATTGTCTTTGTTCAATTAGGAATCTGCATTTTCATGCCAGTCTTCACAGATTATTTTGAATGGAGAATACACTCTGATTAAGAGCTATCCCTCTTGGAAGGGAAAAAAAAAGCAGCAGCCTGAAGTCCTCATCCTCTTGTTGGATTCAGCATTTTATTTTGTCCTAGCAGCCTGAGAGGGATGTCATATGAATGACTTTCTAGACTTCTTCATTTATTATGGCAAAAATCTCTTAGGGAATTCATAGATGGGTTTAACATTTTTTTTAAGACCTCCTTGAGATGATTCCCTGGAGCTGGGTTTGGAAAAGTATGACTCTGAGGTTTTCAATTAATTTGTCATATTATAATAAGCAGGTTTTAAATGAAACAAAATCTGGCCACCATTTATTTTTACCATTTACAGAACCACTTACTCTCTCCGGTACTTTTTAAATACAGAACCATATATAACTCTTAAAAAATTTTTAATGTTTTATTTATTTTTGAGAGAGAGAATGAGCAGAGAGAGAGGGAACCACAGTATCTGAAGACAGGCTACAGGCTCTGAGCTAATTATCAGCACAGAGCCTGATGTGGGGCTCAAACCCACAACCGTGAGATCATGACCTGGGCTGTAGCCGGATGCTCAACCAACTGAGCCACCCAGGCGCCCTGCTCTTATAAAAGAAAAACACTTTGAGAATTAAAGATTGTTATCCCCATTCAATCGATGAAGATAATAAAGGTCAGAGTTTATGGGATTTTCCCAAGGTCACCCAGGGACTCATTGGTGAAACCGAGAGTCAGTGGCAGATCTGACTAGGTCAAAAGCTCAAGTTCTCTCTTGCCTCTAGGACCTTTTCCTTATTAACTTAATAAAGCCAAAGGAACAAAATAAGAAACATTTATCTTGAAAATGATAAAATGCTGTGGGTAGACTACAAAAAGCCCTGAAAGATGTCAGCTCAACATGTTACAATAAACCATTTTACTTCAATAAGTCTGAATATGCCCATATTTAGCATTTCTAGGTGAAAATAAAAGGCCTCCAATTATGAAAACATATTAGCACAATAACAACTTTCTTAAATAATATTAGTTACTATCCCTATTATTACATGATTTAATCTGCTGGGGACCAGCCCACGCACCAGAGTCTAAGGGTCCCTGAGTAGGGGGTTGGTGTTGGCGCAATATCTGTAAGAAAGGAGACAGATAAAGTGAATGGTGGCAAGATTGCACTTTACTGTGATGCTTAGGATCTTTATATACCATAGGTGATTACATCATTTTTCTAATGATTACGTTGTTTGTTACTTCCAGAAAAATTATTATTTTCATGGTAGCAAAAACAGAAAATCAAAACAGAAACGAGGTATAATACAGAAGATCAAAAAACATAATTCATCATTTTATGTATATAGTGATATTATTAACTGAAGCTTATGACAAGGCTATTTTTTCTTAAAGGTGAACATGATGATTTACGGGTAAAGTGCCCCTGACCAGGAAGGGAGTTTCAATCTGAAAATTTGCCCACTCACTGAAACTAATTAAAGGTTACAGAAAACTAACTCCAATCTCTAATCCATCATGATCAAGAAGTCATGCGCACATTCTCTAAAACAAAGGAAAGCAGGACCCAACAAGCCATATGACACTGTGCACTCAGTCTCCCAGGAGAGCGACTCAATCCAGATCCTCAGCTGAGGGACCTCACTTGCACCAGGGTCACAGTTTCCAGACAAGCTGGAGATATGCGCGTTCCTCTTGGTGACTTACAGCGGGATCTCAACAGGTCTTTTGGCAGAATGGGCCCCTACATTAATCCTTTTTCCAAGATGGATTCCTTCAGGAACTAGACTGTGTCTTCACCATATTTGCATTCCTATCATCAAGCATAGTTATTAAGTGAGAAAATGAATGAACCACTTTCTTAATAATGCCAAGAGGCATTATGGTTCATAGTAACATGTTGAGTTGACATTTTTCAGAGTTTTTCATAGTCTACCCACAACATTTTATCATTTTCACCATGAATGTTTCTTATTATGTTCCTTTGGCTGTATTAAGTTAAAAAGGAAAGTTCCTAGAGGCAAGGGAGAACATTGGCTTTTGAGGTAGGCAGAATATATAGAATCCACATATTACACAGGAGTATGTGTGTGTGTTTGTGTGTGTGCATCTGAATATGCACACGCAGGTCAAAAAACCCATCAGTGCAAGAAGTAAAACTCTGGTCAAACCTTTCATTATCCCTTTTAGAAACATTATACAGGTATTGTAAATCTCTTCCTTTGAAGCAAAGTAATTCCTTCTCTTTAATAATAGTCCCGTAAACCTACACATGAATGTTTTCCCCATTCTTCATTCTCCCCTGGCTTTGACCATGCTGTTTCATAACTAAAAGAAGAAGAAAAGACTTACTTAAGCACCTGGATGGAAAGTGATAGCTAACCCAAGTTTTATGTTTGAAAATATAGAGTCAATGTTTGAGAGAGTTTAGGTCAAATTGGACTTAGAAGCAAAGGGACTGATAACTTCTACATTTCATGCTGAAGTTGATTCTGGCTGATAAATGTTTGTTTGGGGTCATGGATTGGTGAGAGGCATGTAGAATATTCTGTTTTTATCAGTCTGCTCTATAGGCTATGGCAGGTGTGGAGATTACTTTCCAATAATGCCTGGAAGCAATATTTCCCACCTTCACAGGAACTTGCCATCTGGTTCTGAGGGTCAGAGATAATTCAGTCTCTAAATTAGCTCTGTTCCAGGTCCTCCTGAGCAAAAACTGATAAATGAGTCAGATTACACTGCTCTACAGCAGTGTCAATAACACATCAGCATTGGGCCACTCTGAGCGAGTGTGTCAGATGCTCTCAGAAAGAAAAGTAGGCCTTTCATTGAATTAACCTATCTCAAACCCAAGCACATTACTTAAGAGCAGGGGAAGCAAGCTTTATGAAGATTACATGGAAAAACAAAAAACAATTTGCATAGTATATAGATCTCTTCCATATAAACTCTGGCCTTATATGGTAAAATACCAGATTCAATTTTGGCCTTGCACTCCCTAGAATGAATAATTTTACCATGAAAATGTTCTACCCAGTAAAAAAGGGTGGTTAAGTTAAAAAGTTATTGAGCTATCTAGGTAATAAGATCTGTGGCATAAGAAAAAATAGGTGTATCCATCAAGCAAAGGAAAGCTATAAAGCTGTGACATGAACTACTTAAACCAAAAGACATACCTTTGAAAAAAAGAAGTGGTTTTCTTCTTGCTCTGATGAACTGTACCAGCTGCTGAAATTGATAAAATTGATCAGATAATACCTTATATCTCCATGTGATTTTGTCAATGTGGCCATAGTCATCTTGGGATGGTCATTTTGTAAAGCTAACATCAGGGAAATAAATGAAAGTTATGATTTGATGAGAACTTGGCTGTAGAGTTTCTTCCCTTGCACTGCTATCAGACTTTAAGGTAATGTAAACACCATTACTAGGAGACATAAAGACTCTTAAACACAGTGAAGATATAGGCTGTCATCTATGGTGGTTAATTTGACATGTCAACCTGGATGATGTTTTTGGATGGGATTAACATTTAAATTGGTGAATTTTCAGTAAGCAGATCATCCTTTATAATGTGGATGGGCCTCATCCAATCAGCTGAAGGTCCAAATAGAACCAAAAGACCCGCTTCCTAGACCAAGAAGAAATTCTCTATCAGATTGCTTTAGATTTAAATCTCATTTGCACCATCAGCTTTCCTGAGCTGGTTCACTCTGAAGATTTGGGCTTGCCATCCTTCATGAACAAAGACGACAATTTCTTAAAACAAATCTCTTTCTCTCTATATACATATCCTATTGGTTTTGTGTCTGTGGGAAGACCTGACGAATTCACCATAGAAAAGGTTAGATCAAAAGATCAAGGTTGTAGAGAGTAATGACAGCAAATGGCAGAATAAAATGTTACCTTCTCCTATCCCCTATGTACGATAGTAATGTGACATCCATCCATAAACAATGTGCTCTTATGGGAGCTTTGGGATCCAGGTAGGACATCATGAAACTCTGGTGTAGTTGAAGACTGAGGAAGGCCATTATGAGAACACAGGCCCACACCCAAGTTGCCGACTCTGGCTGTGGTCCTGGCTACAGACCCAGAGACAACTCCACACCCCTGGGGACTCAGCTACATCCCCATTGGCTTGCTGCCCTCACCAGCAACATATGCCAAGGGACTCAGGGGCCACATCTGCCTGCACCCTGAGTGATAAGCATACAGAACTCCCTCCAGGCTGTGGACCCTAAGTGGCCTGTGAACTGACTCCAGCTCCTTTCAGCTGTGGTCTCAGAGCCCCTGCAGGTAAACCCACCAAACTCAGTCAGACTATAGGTTCTGAAAGGGCCCAGTAATGGGGCTCCACACTCTCCAGCCGTAGTCCACAAACTAACAAACACCCCCTCCCACAGCCCCCTGGCCAAATGAGTCCTGGTGTTTTTAATCACCATTCTTTGGTTGGAATATCTCTATTGACTTATCTTTAAATTGATCGACCATTTTTCCTCTTCAATCTCTCAGTGACTTTTTATCACCTACATTACATTTTCCAATCATGAAATTTTCATTTGAATTTTGTGATTTCTATTTTTCTTGCTAATATTTTCTGTCTTTAGTTGGTTATAAAGATCACAGATGATATAAAATTGTTATTCAATAATTCCAAGTTCTGGGTCATCTCAAAGTCAGTCTTCATTGACTGTCTCTTCCCTGTGAGTCACATTTTCCTGTTTCTTTAAATGTCAAATCATTTGGGGTTGTGTCCTGGAAATGGTAAATGATACATTGTCTAGACCCTTGATAGTGTTATATTCCTATGAAGGGTATTGATTTTTGTTTGTTTGATCTATCCAACAGTTAACTTGGCTGAACTCAGCTGCAAATGTTTGTCACCCTACAGTGAGCAGTAGCTAAAGTTTTAATTCAGTTCTTTTTGCTTTGGATGAACCTTTAGGAGTTTGCCCCTAAATTCCCTGTGTACAGTATGGGGCTGGAGTTGAAGTTTATATACAGAACGTATGGCTCTGTCTCTGTTGTGTTCATCCAGGGAATCTCCCTTCTTCCTGTAATTGCTCTGAAACCTGTCCTCACTGACTCAAGCCAGTAACACCATGGGCTGCTGTAAGAATAGGAACTCATCCAGTGCCACTCCCTTTGTCCAATTATCAAGCCCCCTTCATCCAGAATCTGCCCATTTGAGGTGACTTTCCAGTGCCTTCAGGCAATTGTTTCTTATATTCTTTCCAGAGTTTCTGTTGATATGTGCAGGACAGTCATTCATAAAGGAGCTACCCAGCCATGGTCAAAAGTGGCAGGCTAGCTGGAATGTCGGAGACTAACATTTGTATGTAATCCTGCACACAAACCTCCAACAAAGTATCCCTTTTGTTTTTCAGGAACAAATATTGAGAAGGTTTAGTGTTTAAGGACTTAACTTCAAATGAAGCCAACATCAGGCATTGCATGCTAATGTCACACTTCAGGGAGTGGTCCAACATGTAATCAGACACAGCTGTCTTAGACTGGCATTTCCTTAGGTCCCACGTATCAAATTTCCAGTTTAGTACATAGCAGTAATGAACATGTAAATCATATAGTATGTTAGAAAATCACACAGCATGTAAATCATATAGTATAGTTTGTGCTATACAAAGAGTACAATCATAACAGGGGAACTGGGACACCAAGGAAGGGACAGAGGGCATTGTAATTTCAATAGGATAGTTAGGGTACAACTCACTGCAAAGGTGGTGTCCAGATTCTTGAAAATGATAAGGGAATTTGCCGTGCATGAATCTGGGGAAAGTGCTTCAGGAGGAGGGATCAGTTTCCTATGCCACATGCATTAATTGTTACATATGCAGTGCTCCTAATAACCCGGAGGAAGAGGTTCTATTATTTCTTCTTTAGAGATGTGGAAACTGAGGCTCAGGGAGGTTAAACGATTTGTCCATGGTCATAAAGCTGGAAAGTGACAGAACCTAGCTCAGTCTTTCACATCCTATCTGCAGACTCCACCTTCTTAGCCACTTTGCTGTATTACCCATTTACTGGGCTCCTCACTATTTTTCCAAACAAGACTTTTAGTTATTGAAAAGCAGGGTCCTAGCCCTTTGGAGCTGCCAGGGTAGCACAGATCACATAAATAGATGATAAGTCGCAATACAGGTATTCCCTGCTTTTCGAAAGTTTGCCTTATGCCCCTTTGCTTTTATGAAAGACCTACAATCGTACCTGTTTTCTCTATGCTTTCAGTTAGGTTGTGAAACAAGATGAAGAGGGAGAATAGCGTTCAGCATTTGTTTTCCATTTTATTCCCTGGTTGGCTTAGGTAAAAATACTTGGGAGCAAGGTCATATAGGACAAGCAATGGAAAAAGCATAGATTTGTGGAGACCAAGGACTTGGCCGTGACTCCAGTTTTGCCAGTTGTTAGCTTAGGAGACTTCTGGGAATCACTAAGCCTCCAGTTTCCTCACTGGTGAGATAAGAAGAGCGATCCTGGGACTCCTGGGTGGCTCAGTGGGTTAAGCATCCAATTCTTGGTTTCAGCTCAGGTTGTGATCTCATGGGCTCATGGGGTTCAGTCCCGAGTCAGGCTCTGCACTGACAGTGTGGACCTACTTGGGATTCTCTCTCCCTCTCTTTCTGCCCCTCTCCTACTCACGTGTGCAGTCTCTCTCTCTCAAAATAAATTTTAAAAAAAGAAGAGCAATCCTTAAATATTAATAATACACACCTATAATTTATTGCATCTTACTGTGGGCAAGAAGTTGTTTTAAATATCTAAATAATTCCATAAAATCCTTATGAGGCAAGTATTATAATGTAATGGGTATCAAAAAAGCATAAGGATGATTGAAAAGATACAAATCCAGAATATCCCTGAAAATCTGTACGCTCTTTTGCAAGAATCATCTCCCTGGTCACTTCACTTTTCACTTTCCAAGGCTCAAATCTGGGCTCTATTTGATTTGATTAGTCTCCCTTCCCTTAGAATCACATCCAATCCCATGACTTTAAGTATAATCTATAAATTGACTACTTTCAAATTGATATTTTTCAGCCACACCATCTTGCCTGAGTCCTAACAGTTAAGTCCTAACACTTAATAAAAATATATCCTGATTATTGGCAATTCTATTCTTTTTCAAAATGTTTCTTAATATTTTTAATTTTTGAAAGAAATTCATTTATTTTTATACTAAGCACTAACGATCACTTTTCCCTACATTTTATTTTCTTTTTATTTAAATCCAAGTTAGTTAACATAGAGCATAATAATGGTTTCAGGAATAGAATTTAGTGGTCACTTACGTATAACACCCAGTGCTCATTCCCAAAAGTGCCCTCCTTAAATCCCATTGCCCATTCAGCCCATCCCCCTCACTCACCTCCCCCCAGCAACCCTCAGTCTGTTTTCTGTATTTCAGCGTCCCTTACAGTTTGCCTCTCTCTTTTTTTGATCTTATTTTTGCTTCCATTCTTCTGCTTGCTGCAAGCCCAAGCCCCTGTGGTCATCTGGACCCTCTCTGACATCCACAGCCAACAGCTGGGCACAGATTGCTTGTGCCCCTCTAAGAATACCTCCCCGCCACCATCGGCTCTTGCCAGGACCATTGCAGGGCCTCCGAAGTTGTCTCCCTGCCTGGCCTTTAATGTTCTCCTTGCTCATTCTCCACCACGTCCCTGTTGGAATCTCCCTTCAACCCTTGGCAAAGGTGGTCATATTTAAAGGTAAATCAGATCACATCATGTCTCTGCTTAAAACCTTCCCTTCTTGCACTTCCTTCTCACTGAAAGAAAAGGTAAAGATCTTCTCGGTGGCCTTCCGGGGCCCTACCCGAGTCCCAGCCGCTCTTCCCCACCAGAAACCACTGTGACCTCAACTGCTTCTCCCCTCCCTTTCCGTCATTTTTTCCTGTTCTCCCTGCTGTGCCCGCAAGACCCTGGCCCTGTTTCCACTCCCTCAGAGGCTCCGCACTTGCCATTCTGTCTGCCCAGAAAGTTCTTCCCCCCATAGCTACAGGGATTTCTTTATGCTTCTCTCATGTTTTTGAGCAAAAGTTCCCTTCATGGTTCAGGCTTCCCAGCGGGACTGGCTAAGTAATCTGCGGGATTCAGTGCAAAACAAAAAATCAGGGATACTTTTTTTTTCCTTTTTCTTTTTTATGTTTTAAATTTATTTTTGAGAGACAGAGAGAGACAGCACGAGCAGGGGAGGGGCAGAGAGAGAGAGGGAGATACAGAATCTGAAGCAGGCTCCAGGCTCTGAGCTGTTAGCACAGAGCCCGTCGCCGGGCTTAAACCCAGGAACCAACCAACCGGGAGATCATGACCTGAGCCCAAGAGGGACCTTAACCGACTGAGCCACCCAGGCACCCCGAGAGACACTTTGTTCAGAAAATATTACTAAAAGCTCTGAGAAATCCAGCAGTAGTAGTTTCTTATTTAACTCAAAAGTGTCCAAACTTATTTAAGCATTCAGAAGACATTTTCCCCCTCTGCATGACCATTTACAATATTTCCATGTAACATATTTTGCAAAATACCTGGCAGAACCTTGAAGATCTTCTTCAATTCTACATTTTCATAACTCTGTGCTTGTATCAATATTAGCCATCTATAAAATTATATAATTAATTGTGCTTTTATTGTATATAATATAGCCCATGTATCATAAAATAATATGATATATAACAAATGTGTTATGTATTTATAATATATAATAATATATAACCTCTATAAAATAATGTATAATATTTAACGTACATAAAGCCTATAATATATATGCATAAAAATATCTTTAGCTTATAAAGGTTTGGGCCTTTAATCATTTCCCCTTAGCTTGATAGGAAGTTTGTCAGACAACTATGAAAATGGAAATTTTCCCTTTGAGTGATTTCTGTACCCAAACAAGTTGGAAAAATCGTATAACAGACTTTGACAGGATATCTTTGAAATTTATCTTCCAACATTCTTCTAGCTTTCTTTATCTTAAGGCTTTTGTCAGGTACTTGTGTGGGGTTTTTTTTGTTTTTATTTAAATTCCAGTTAGTTAGTGTACAGTGTAATATTAGTTTCAGGTGCACAATACAGTGATTCAACACTTCCATACAACACCTGGTGCTCACCACAGCAAGTACACCCCTTAATTCCCATCACCTCTTTCACCCATCCCCCCACTCACCTCCCCTCTGGTAGCCATCAGTTTGTTCTCTACAGTTAAGAGTGTGTTTCTTGGTTTGCCTCTCTCTTTCTCTCTCTGTCCCTCTAGGCTCATCTGTTTTGTTTCTTCAATACCACATATGAGTGAAATCACATGGTATTTGTCTTTCTCCAACTGACTTATTTCACTTAGCATTATACTCTCTAGTTTCATCCATGTTATTGCAAATGACAAGATTTCATTCTACTTTATGGCTGAGTAATATTTCATTGTATATATACACCACATCTTCTTTCTCCATTCATCAGTCGATGAGACACTTGGGCTTTTTCCATAGTTTGCCTATTGTAGATAACGCTCCTATAAACATAAGGGTGCATGCAGCCCTTTTAATTAGTTAGTATTTTTGTCTTCTTTGGGTAAATACCTAGTAGTGCAATTGCTGGATCATAGAGTAGTTCTATTTTTAACTTTTCGAGGAAATTTCATACTGTTTTCCACAGTGATTACACTAGTTTGCAGTATAGGAGGGTTCCCTTTTTTCTACATCCTCATTAACACCTGTTGTTTCTTGTGTTGTTGATTTTAGCCTTTCTGACAGAGTGAGGTGATATCTCACTTTAGTTTTGATTTGTATTTCCCTGATTATGAGTGATGTTGAGCATCTTTTCATGTGTCTGTTAGTTATCTGTATATCTTCTTTGGAAAAATGTCTATTTATGTTTTTTGCCCATTTTTAATTAGATTATTTGTTTTTTGGTGTTCTTTATATATTTTGGATACTAATCCTTTATCATGTATGCCATTTGCAAATATCTTCTCCCAGTCTATAGGTTGCCTTTTAGTTTTATTGATTGTTTCTTTTGCTGTGCAGAAGCTTTTTATTCCAATTATATAGAAAACTTGAACAGAGCAGTAACCAGCAAAGAAACTGAATCAGTAATAAGAAAAAGAAATCTCCCAACATAAAAACATCCAGGGCCAGGTGGCTTCACAAGTGAATCCTACCAAACATTTAAAGAAGAGTTAATACATATTCTCCTCAACCTATTTCAAAAAAATAGAAAAGGAAAGAATACTTCAAATTCATTCTATGATGCCAGTGTTACCCTGATACCAAAACCAGATAAAGTCTCTGCTAAAAAAGAAAAGTACAGGCCAACATCCTGACGGACACGGATGCAAAAATTTCCAATAAAATACTAGCAAGTCAAATCCAACAATACGTTAAAAGTATCATTTACCATGATCAAATGGGATATATTCCTGAGTTGCAAGAGTGGTTCAGTATTTGCAAATCAATCAATAAAAGAAAGGATAAGACCGTATGATCTTTTTAACAGATGCAGAAAAAGCATTTGACAAAGCACAACCTCCATTCCTGATAAAAACCCTCAACAAAGCGGGTTTATTTTTTTAACTTTTTTTAAATGTTTTATTTATTTTTGATACAGAGAGAGAGCATAAGACAGGGAGGGGCAGAGAGAGAAGGAGACACAGAACCGGAAGCAGGCTCCAGGCTCTGAGCTAGCGGTCAGCACAGAGCCTGACGCGGGGCTCGAACCCATGAACGTGAGATCTGACCTGAGCCGAAGTTGGAGGCTTAACCGACTGAGCCACCCAGGCGCCCCAACAAAGTGGGTTTAGAGGGAAATAACAACATAATAAAGTCCATATACAAAAACCCACAGCTAATATCATCTTCAATGAGGAAAAACTGAGAACTTTTTTTCTAAGGTCAGGAACAAGACAAGGATGTTCACTCTCACTAATATTATTTAACATAGTACCAGAAGTCCTAGCCACAGCAGTCAGACAATAAAAAGCAATGAAAGGCATCCAAATTGGCAAGGAAGAAGTCAAAGTTTCCCTATTTGCAGATGACATGATCCTACCTATAGAAAACCAGAGACTCCACCAAAAACCTGCTAGAACTGATAGACAAATTCAGTAAAGTTGCAGGATACAAAATCAAGGTACAAAAATCTGTTGCATTTCATACATATAATGAAGTAACAGTAAGAGATATAAAGGAATCAATACCATTTACAATTGCACCAAAAACTACAAGATACCTAAGGAATAAACCTAAGTAATGAGATGAAAGGCCTGTCCTCTGCAAACTATCAAACACTGATGAAAGAAGTTGACGATGACACAAAGAAATGGAAAGACATTCCCTGCTCATGGAATAGAAGAGCGAATATTGTTAATTGTCTGTACTACCCAAAGCTATCTATACTTCATTTAATGTAATCCTTGTCAAAATACCAATAGCGTCTTTCACAGAACTAGAACAAACAATCCTAATATTTGTATGGAACCACAAAAGACCCCAAATAGGGGCCTCTGGGTGGCTCAGTCAGTTAAGGGTCTGACTTCAGCTCAGGTCAGGATCTCATGGTTCATGAGTTCAAGCCTCGTGTTGAGCTCTGTGCTGACAGCTCAGAACCTGGAGCCTGCTTTGGATTCTATGTCTCCCTCACTCTCTGCCCCTTCCTTGCTCACTCACTGTCAGTCTCTCTCTCTCTCTCTCTCTCTCTCTCTCTCTCTCAAAAAAAAACATTAAAAAAAGTTTTTAGAAAATTAAAAAAAAAGACCCCAAAATAGACAATGCACCTTGAAAAAGAAAAGCAAAGCTGGAGGCATCACAATTACTGACTTCAAGTTATATTGCAAAGCTGTAGTGGTCAAGACAGTATGGTACTGGCACACAAAAAGACACATAGATCAATGGGACAGAATAGAAGACCCAGAAATGAACCCACAACTATATGGTCAATTAATTTCTGACAAAGCAGGAGAGAATATCCAACGGGACAAAATCTCTTCAACAAATGGTGTTGGGAAAACTGGACAGCTACAAGCAAAAGACAGACGCTATTCTTCTTCCATAAAAATACATTGAAAATGGATGAAAGACCTAAACGTGAGACATGAAACCATTGAAATCCTAGAGGAGAACACAGGCAGCAACTTCTTTGACATGAGCTGTAGCAACGTCTTACTAGATTATGTCTCCTGAGGCAAGGGAAACAGAAGCCAAAATACACCATTGGAATTTCATCAAGATACTTGTATTCCAGCAGGAAATGTGACTTTCATTATTTGGTCCTAAACTGTCAGTACCAAATGGTGATAATTATTATCTTGAAAGACAACAGTTGCTAAAGATATAAAGGTAGAGAAAGATTTCCTTGGAGACAGAAGAGGTAGAGTTTCAAAGAAAGAATTTCCTTTTCTTTTTGTCTTTTTTAAAATGTCATCTTTTAAAAAGTTTATTTATTTATTTATTTTGAAAGAAGGAGACTTTCAAAATATATAGAGAGAGAATCCCAAGCAGGTTCTGTACTGTGAGTACAGAGCCTGATGCAGGGCTCGAACTTATGAACCATAAAATCATGACCTGAGTTGAAGTTGGATGCTCAACCGACTAAGCCACCCAGGCGCCCCAAGAACTTCCTTGTCTGACAATAACTGAGGACAAGGGAAATCCACATGCATGCTCTTCCACGAGGTAGTTCTCTCCTGTAGACAGGATGCTTCACCCCGAGTGGATATGTAAGTGCATATGTTCTGTCTCAGTGCTATTCAGAGTGGAGGACCAAGCTTTGTTTTTAAAATTACTACTCAGAGACTTCTGTTTTGGCAAAATGTAATGAAAATAAACAGCTAGAATAAAGGAATAAAAAAAAACAAAGCCATATGAAATACAAGGCTAGATACATAATTATGTAGACTCAACAAACATAAAATCAAATTTCTATGAAAGTTTCTAAATGCAGATTTCCATTTCTGTATTTGTACCACCTCAGACCAGAACACTCTGGGGACTGGCATGAGCTACATATTGAATAGCACTGCTGTATATCTCTTGCCTTTGTCATAAATTTAGTATGTAGCATATATTATCATGTATTTTCATGAAAGCAAGAGGTCTCTATCTGTGTCCTTGAAATACCTAGGTGAAAACACAATGCTGGTTAGGTGCTCAATAAATGAATATGTGCTGATATGGACACATTTGGTAGATAGGTAGGTGATAGGTAGGCAGGTAGGGAGGGAGGCAGGGAAGGAGGAAGTAGATAGGTAGGTAGAGGTTTATTAAACACACACACACACACACACATCTTTGCATTATTTTTCTTTTTATATCCATTATTGGCTCAAAGTTGATACCCCTACTTGGCTCAAAGTTTTGAGAGTGTTAACAAGGAAATAAAAAAGCTTCTTGAAAAACTTTCCAAAATGAGGATAACTATTATAGAGCATAATGTTTATGATATATACAAAACCACAAAACAATAGTTTTAGAAAGCTTTTAAATAAGTTCTTCTTTTAAAACAAAGAGTTGCACCTACACACTCCTCAAACTGGTGTGTAGCATCTTGCTTTTAAAGGTCTCTTGGGACAGCGATTTAAAAACTCCCAGTAAGTGTTTCCATTGTGCATAATGTTTCTCTAATACAATCATGTATGTCATTTTTGTAAGGAGGAAAATGAATTTTTTTGTATCTTCTTAGCTTCCTTGATAAATAATTTAACTCTAAAACTCAAAACCACAAATAAATAAAAGGCAGATCCCTAATGTGTCTGCTCCTTAGAGTCTGGCGTTTTCTGGTTCACCTCTAATGCTCTCATGACAAAAAGTTGTCTTAAATCTAATGCATTTTTCATGCAAGCTGATAGCCTTTATTTTAGATATGAAGAGCAAAAATTTCTTTAATGAATTAATCTGTGGTTCGCTAACAAGAAATCATTTTTTGGTGCAATATGGTTCATTTCTTTTGTACTGTTAGGCTAACAAAACAGTGGCCAGAGAAATGAGCCCTGGCCATCGTTGCCTGGAAAGCAGGAGTCCCTGAGAGCTTAAATCAGACTGTCCTATGGTTGTCCAATGGCTGCTGATCCCTGGCTTCTACAGAAGCACAAAGAAGGGCAGGTACGTCATAGAACCCAGGATATCAAGCTTGGAGATGTGCTTCATTTAACTCTTAGCTCGGAGCTGTCCCTGCCCGTCGCCACTTCCTCCACCTTCTGCTACAGTGTAAGCTGGCATGTGGTCTTGCACGTAGCCTGCAGCCCAGTACTCCATACAAAATATTTGTTGGAATCACAAACAACAAAACAGTTTAGTTGGAATATATAAAGACTCGAATGTTCTTATACAATGCTAAAGAACAAAACATCAATAAAGCAACAGACTGGAACTATTTATTTGCATCTGAGGTGCTGTTATTGATATTGCAAAGACCAATTCAGGTTTATAAAAGAAGTCTACATTCCATTTGATAAATGAGCAAAATACAGGTAATTCCTCCAAGAACAAATACAAATAGGAAACAAGCAAATGAAAACATTTTAATTCTTGTTAGTGATCAAAGAAACAGGTATTAAAGAGATGGATAGTAAAAATGTATCAACTTAGAGAGGCTAAAGTGTATCAAAAGTGGAGATCTTAGAAACTAACATTCATTGAAAATGACCATTCAGATTGCATGTTTGAAGGGAAACTGGGAAATTCACACACTTCTGATACCATCCTAAATCGGAAATTTACAAATCGGTAAAAGGAGAAAAATTATGAAGGTATTCATGCTATTTGAGCCTGAGAAAACCTTGGAGGATTCTAAAGACACATTTCCTCAGAATCAAGGGCGATTGCATGAGGACACTTACTGTAA
Organism: Suricata suricatta; assembly: GCF_006229205.1. Taxonomy (NCBI): domain Eukaryota; kingdom Metazoa; phylum Chordata; class Mammalia; order Carnivora; family Herpestidae; genus Suricata; species Suricata suricatta. The sequence continues at coordinate 17,933,417 of NC_043709.1, read as the reverse complement.
CTAAGGTAGAGTAACACATTATACAACAAAGGAAGATTAAGTAGCCAATAAAAGTAACATGGTACAGAGCTAGAGAGATACAAAAGATTGCGTGTATCAGATGAGCATCAAAAATGCAAAAACAGTTGCAGCTATTTGAAAACTGCATGCTGTATGTCAACCACGCTTCAGTAAAAGAAAAATAAATAAATGAAAATTTAAAACTGCATGCATGTGGTGAATTGCAAAATGGAAAAGTAGCCAATTGTTTTTGAGTGATGGGTTAAGATTCTCCCTCTTTTTTTCCCCCCCAAATTCCTTTACTTGGAATAGTTCACCTTCTCTGTGTATTTCCCCCACCCGGTTTATTTGAGAGACCAAGAAAGAAGGAAAGGATGAGTCTCTGGAGAAGATACTTCTCTCCCCTCACCGCACCTTCCAGTCAGGCTTTTGCCGACACTCAATTTTCTTCAGCCCTGTCAGCTCCTTTTTGGAGGAGTTGATGTGTAGAGCTAATCCTGTCTGCTGGCCGCCTCCCTATTCAGGAGGGTATGCAAATACTTCCAAACCAGAGCATTTTAGACCTATTCACGGCCCAAGACAACACACTTTTCATTAGCATTTGAAGTGCGAGGGCTGAAAAAGGGGAATGGACAACTTTTTTTTCTTTTTCTTTTTTTTTTTCTTTTGGCTCGAAGCTTTGGGGAGACTTGAAAATGTACGTTTTTCATCCCTTTGCACACATCAGCATTGGCGCTAAACTTCAGAGAGACGCATTGACTGCCCTCAGGGGAAAGCATTCAGGGGGATTTTTACACACACACAGAGGGCCAGCGCCTGAAATAAATCACAGAATGGAGGTGGCAGAGATGAAGCGAAAGGGGTTCAGCGGGCTAAGCTGCGCGTCCAGGGGCATGAATTTAAATCACGATTTATTTTTTTCTCACTCTGCTCTCGCATGAACCTCAGTTTCTTAATCTTCAGCGCCGAGGTGGGGGCGTTGGAGAGAAGGGCCCGGGATTTAAAATGCACGGCAGGTCTCCCATAAAAACCTCACTCTGGAGGTGCTGCGTCTGCAGCCCAGCGGTTAGAGCCCGGTGCTCTGAAATCTGGGTCACAAGTTCAATCCCCTTCTGGGTCAGTTAGCTTTTCTCTGTTCCATGGCCACAAACTAAAGGCCCGAGCCCCTCATTCAGGCCGAATGTCTAACAAAATGTGTGCCCTTGGTCACTGCACAAAACAGCCCAGCCAGAGCCTAGCAAATCCATCCTCCACTGCGGGGGACTGTCAGGAAGCAAGCTGTCTTTGGGGCCCCCAGAGCCTCAGAGGCATGCTCCTTTCTCCTAGGAGGAGGTGGGAAGAGAGGCAGGTTGGGGGAGGCGGTGAGAGGTGGGTGCTAGAGATGGCCAGACCTCAAGGAAGATTCCTCAAGATCCTTGCAATGTACTGTGTGACTCTGGGTAAGTTATTTAGCCTTTCTGAGCCTCATCTGGAAACACTGCTACCACATAGGGCTGTTATGACTACCATTTAAGTGGTTCATGCTGGGAGCAGCATGCACTGAACTCTCTAAAAATTTGCTAAAATTGCCAACCTTCATGATAAAATGGTGCTCTGAGGCTCTCTTAGGATATTGGGGAGAATAACTGAAGGGAAGACATGGAGGTCTCTGGCTGATATCAGCAAAGGTTTTTGAGGGCCTGAAATATACCAGGTACCAGGGTAGATTTTTTGCCCACGTCAGGAAGTGGGGGGTTTTAAAAATAATAACACCCACATGGGTCTTGTCCCAAGGAATTTAAAGAGCTAGAGGACTCAGCTATAAATTCTGATTCAATCGATTCCTAGCTGTGTTACATTGAATCACATAACCTTTCCATGCCTTTGTTTTCTCATCTGTAAAATGGGTACACTAAACCCCTACTTTACAGGGTTGTTGCATAATGAAATGAGTCATGTCTGTGAAGCCCATAGTATTTCTAGTAAACTTTTAAATGGGTGGATATTTATGTTATAAGAAAATAAACCACGCTCTTGCCATTCTTCAGCTCTGTAGAAGTTACAGCATCTGTTGTGAGCTTTAGTGTTTTTAATAGTCTGACTACAAACTTCCTTCCTTTCTAGTTGTGCGTTTGCTGCCTTCACATCATAACACTCCCTTCCAAAAGAACCTTGCGGCTCACCATATGGTGATGGGTCCACCATTCCTTGATGTCTCTTGGCTTGCACCCTGTCCTCACACACAGCATCCTCCCTGTGTAGGCATTTTCTTTCTCATTTATCCACCTAGTGAACAAACACTCAAAACATTCTTCCTCCGAGAAGTCCTCCTTGTGTGGCCCAGAATTCTCTGTCTCCTCTAACTGCAGTTGTTATATGCCCAAGGATGTTGTTGTATGCCCACTTTGCATACAGTAAAGTGGATTTACTTACAGCAGGGGCAAAATTTCAAGAAAAGAATGAAAAAGGAGTTCCCCACTGGCCTTCCAAGGGGAGGTAGTACATTCGCGTCTCTCCAGTCGAGAGCAGGATGGGGAAGATACTGAGGAAAAGAGCTGCCATTCAGTTCTGTCATAACACCTTCCATCTTTCCTCAGCAAACATCACCCTTTACTAAGGAAGCCTAGTTCTGTGTCCATGACAACTCCAGCTTATACTTGATTCTCATCCAAGCTGCTTCTTTTTTAGGATGGAGTAAATAGAAGGGAAAGCCTGGAGCTCATTCTGAGTAGGTTTGGCAGTTGGTTTAGTTTCGAGACCTAAGTGCTGGGCTGGGACTGGCAAGGGTGGAGCTGAGAAGGGCTGCCGGGGTGAGGCTGCCCCCATCAGCAGGAAAGAGTGCTGTGGTCGATTAGTGATGTCTGTCCAGAGGGCTGGAACAGACCCTGGTTGCACTTTTGCTACGTATTTGCAAGCCCTCCCTGGGAGGGTAGAGTATGTTCCCCACACTTGCCTATTATCTCATCTAAAAGTCTGAGGTCGCCTGAAACCATCTCTGTCATACACTCTACTTCCTTACCCTCTGTCTTCACCTAGCCTCTCAACTGTCTCGACTAGCAACCACCTCAAGGGGAAAAGAATTGTTCTTTCTCCAAAGCTAACATCTCCCTGCCTGCTCTTGATCCAATCTCCTTGCATCTGCCTTCAGTCTGAAAAAAATAAATGCCAATAAAATGCATACACCCCCTGTCTCCTTGATATTCCCATTGGAATGTGTGAAAGCGATGTCAAATGAACATGTCCAGAAGAAAGATCTTTCCCCCCAGATCTGCTCCTTCCCTCCCATTATTGACATTTCCAGGAATAGTAATACAGTTCTTTTGATTGATCAGGCCACCAACTAGGAATGGGGCTTGATTCTCAAGTCCCATATCTGATGCATCAACAACCCCCCTTGACTCTATATCTTCAAAATGCATCACAGAAATCAGTATGATCCTATTTAAATATAGTTGGGTCTCAACTTCTCTTCTGCTCAAAAACTTTCCAATGTTTCCTCCTCTTTTTCAGAAGAAAAGCCAAAGTTCTCTCAATGATCCTTTATAATCATCTCTTATCACTCTTTTCCTTATTTACTCTCTTTCAGTCACACCGGCCCTTTGTTACCCCTGGGGCACAAATCTCATTCCCACCGCAGGGCCTTTGCACTTGCTGTTTCCTCAAACCAGGATGTCTTTTCCCTAGATACTCTCCTTGGATGATTTCCCGATCTCCATCAGTTCTTCACTCAGATATTCCCTTCTAGTGAGCCCTTCCCAATCCCCCTGCTCATAATGGCTCTCGTCCCCCCTGTCTTGAATCTCTTATATGTTTCCCTGCTTTATTTTCCTCCAGAGCACTCTTCCCATCTGATGTACTGTGGATGTATTTATTTGGTTGGTTGTTATCTGTCCCTCCACTGAAATATAAGCTACACAAGGGTAGGGACTTTGGTTTTTTGTTCCCTGCAGCATTCCCTGGGCCTAGAACAGTGCCTGGCACAGAGTAGCCAATCAGTGAAAATTTGTTGGGTAAAGAAATGAAATAATAAATACAACAAGCTTCACACTGTGCCTGGTACTCAGCAGATGCTCCATAGATGTTATGTTCTGTCTCACAGGGTTTCTGTTAGGATCAAATAATGTATTGAATGAAGAAACAAGGTGTATTTCTATAAATTGTTACACATTCTGAACAGGAGAAACTTAACAGAGGACCATGAGGGAGGGAAAGGGGGAGGGGAAATAACAGTTGGGGAGAGGGAGGGAGGCAAACCATGAGAGACTCTTGAATACAGACAACAAACTGAGGCCCGATGGGGGTGGGGAAGAGAGGAAGTGGGGTGATGGGCATGGAGGGGGGCACTTGTGGGGAAGAGCACTGGGTGTTATATGGAAACCAACTTGACAATAAACTATAAAAGAAAAAAAAATGCCGCACAATCCTAAGACAGTACTACCCTTATTGTTGTGTTTATCACAGCGCCTTGTATTTAGCCCGCATGGATTTCAAGCGGAGGTTTAAATGGGATTGCTGCCAGAAACAGACCCTGGGACAGCCCTGGCTTCTTATCTGTTGTGAGCTAGAAATCCAAATGACTGAGTAGTTTTAATTATGTTTAAAATGAGAGTTAATGTTTTGATTGTGTTCTCATGGCTGTATATGAGAGATAAATCCTATTCAGAATAGCCACCAGGGTGCAGAAAGCATGGGCACCCGAGGTCACTTAGTGCCATGGCAAGTGGAACCAGGTACCTCACCAGCTCTCTGTCCGTGGAGTCCTGGAGAAACAAAGCTCAGCCACTCAATAGAGGTTGGAGGTCTAGTCACACTAGGTATCAGGAACAGAACACGTAATATATTTCAGAAAGCTTTTCATACCACATGGTCAAAGTTTTACAGAAACTCATTTTCGATTCTCACACGAAGAAGCTTCAAGACTCTAAAACAATTGATTTACGTGAATTCCTCCAGCTTCTGAAATTAGTAGAAGTAGCATTATTATTTGTGTACTACAAGTAACCTTGGAAGCTAAAGGCTTACAGACTACTCTGCTCTCACTGCCTTTCCCACATACCCAGCTCTGTTTCCTGTACTGACAGTCACGTATTTTCTGTCCATTTCTGAATGGCCCATTGGCTATGTTAGTTTACTTCTGACGAAGATGATTTCCTGAAAGAAGGTAAAACTAAAAGTGTGCCATAATGACCAGAGAAGGGATGAAGTGAGCAAATCTGAGAGGAACAAAAAAACAACCAAGAAAAAAAAATCAAAAACAAAAAACTGATAGTAAGTTTGTGCTAAAAGGGGCCAGATAACCAATTAACCATAAGTAACTGTAATGAATAAACAGGGCATAGGTTAGACATCAACCACAGTCCTGGTGGTAAAGCCTCTGAGCTTAGGTGGTGATCTGATGAATCATTTGCCAAAGACACACTGGCATCCCTCTCTTTGACTACGGCAGAGTTGAAGACTTGGAAAGTCTATGGGCCTTTATGGAAATGATGACCATTCCTCCTCTTTATCTCTTTTCAGGCCAGGACAGGCTGAGGCTCTGGAGAGGTGACTTCAAGAGAAGTCATGACAACCCTCCAAGCAACTTGTCCCGGAGGATCCAGAAACACATCATCCATTTTATTCTTTGCAACTCCCTCGGCTCCCTTTGGGGACACAACTATTGCCACATAACACAAATATTCTTCTTTTAGAGATATTTATATTCAAGCACTACAGAAGACCTGCCAAAAGCAATCATAAAAGCCGTCAGCATTTAGTGCGAGCAGGCTGGCTTCCTGAGTGCACTATCGGATGAGGACACCCAACTAATCCATGGGGAGGACTTCAGGGTATGCAAGCTCTGACCTCGTGTCTGCCTGCCCATTCTAGACAGCCCCCCCCACAGCCCCCCAGCCGCCTCTCCCTCTCTTGTCTCCCAAGCCTCGTGCAGACAGCTTTGCTCCTTCCCTCAGCCTAGAGGCCACACAGTGTCCTAAGAAACCAATTTCTCTCCAGTTTCATTCTCTTTCTTTTCCAAGCTGTTCTTAAGTGAAATCACACCTGTTTTATTTCCTTACTTCCTCATTTTTCATTCTTGTGTGAGCCCGTCTGAGCTGCCTTCCTCTCACTGTTGGAATGATATGAATCTTGCTAAGGTAACCATTGACTTTCTAACCAAGAATCCAATTAGATTTTTCCTTTCCCTGCAGGATGTGCCTTATTTCCTTAGCTCCTGTGAACGTAGGTACTTATGACTGTCTGTGAACCTCTTTCCATTCTTCTTCCACATCATGGGTGATTCTTGTCCACGGCTCTATCCTTTCCCTATGAATAGTTCTAATATATGCTTTTCTTTGAGGATTCTGTGCATTCGTAGGGTTTTAGTTAACACCTGTAGGCCCACGATCTCTACCATATGTATCCATATATATAGAGAGATTTGCAACTCAATGTGTCCAAAACTGAATTCCCTAATTCCTTCCTAAACTGGACCCCTCAATGTTTATTTTCTTTAAAGAAATATATATATAGGAGCACCTGGGTGGCTCAGTTAGTTGAGCATCCAAATCTTGATTTCAGCTCCGGTCGTGATCCCAGAGTCATGAGATGGAGCCCCGGGTTGGACTCTGCACTGAGCATGGAGCCTGCTTGAGATTCTCTCCCTCTCTCTCTCTCTCTCTCTCTCTCTCTCTCTCTCTCTCTCTCTCTCTCTCTCTCTCTCTCTCTCTCTCTCTCTCTCTCTCTCTCTCTCTCTCTCTCTCTCTCTCTCTCTCTCCCCCCCTCTGTCCCCTCTCCCCTACTCTCTCTCTAAAATAAAGATTAAAAATACATATAGAAATATACTTTCTATAAAGCACTAACTTACGTACAAATATTGAATAATTTAACCATCACACCAACACAGTGAGTGGAGACAGTGTGACTATTAACCTTACCTTTTCACAGCTGCAGAAACAGAGGCCCAAGAGGTGATATAACTTTCCCAAACTCCCAGAATTAGTAACAGAACCAGGATTCACATCAAGACTTCACAGCTCTGGAGCCCATGTAATCAACCAGTAAGCAGTATTGCCTCCCAGTCTGCTTCTCAATTGGACATCTTTCCATCGCCCCACTGGCTCACGCCAGAGACCAATGGCCACTCTCTCTTATTGCTGCATCTAACAAACAAGCAAAGCCTGATAATTTTTGAAAATATTTTTATTGAAGTGTAAGTTACACATAGAAAAGTACACAAATCTCAAGTGAGCATGTCAATGAATTCTAAAAAGTATACACATCTATGTAGCCACAAGCCAGAGCAAGACATAGGGGATAAGCAGTATCCTGGAAGTTTCCTTCCTTCTTCTTCCCAGTCATTAAACAAATTATAAAATGTGGCTTTAGTCTTGACTGTCTCTAAACTTTATTAAATGGAATTATATAGTACATATAGAAGGTTGGGGATCCTTGCCCTCAACATTTGGCATATGATATTTATCATGTTGTATGTAGCCGTAATTAATCTCTTTCATTGCCTTATAATATTTCATTTATAAATTTTTATAGTTTCTCCATTTTCTTGTTTATGGATTTTTGCTCTGTTTTCAGTTTTAGGCTATAAAAATACAATGCTGCAGTGAATGTTCAGTACATGGTTTTGTGTGCCCAAATACATATTTCTCTTGGGCTTATACCCAGGGGTGAACGTACTCATCACAGGGTATGTATATTATTGGTTTTGTGGATGCTACCAAGTGATTTTTCAAAATGGCTTCAGCAATTTACATTCCTGTCAGTCATCTGTGAAGAATTCAGATGATCTAAGTCTTTACCAATTCTTGCTATTTCCGCATGTTTTATTTTGCACATTCTGAGGGATGTATAGTGGTTTTGTTTGCATTTATCTCATATCTTTTTTAAAATAGCTTATTGCCAAGTTGGTTTCCATATAACACCCAGTGCTCTTCCCCACAAGTGCCCTCCTCCATGACCATCACCCCACTTCCCCTTTTCCCCTCCCTCTTCAGCCCTCAGTTTGTTCTCAGCATTCAAAATCTCTTATGATTTGCCTCACTCCCTCTCCCCAACTCTTTTCCTGCCCTTTCTCCTTCCCATGGTCCCCTGTTAGGTTTCTCTTGTTAGACCTATGAGGGAAAACATATAGTATCTTTCCTTCTCTGCATGACTTATTTCACTTAGCATGACTCCCTCTAGGTCCATCCATTTTGCTACAAATGGCCAGATTTCATTCTTTCTTATTGCCATATAGCCAAATTATGGAAAGAACCTAAATGTCCATCAACTGATGAATGGATCAGGAAGATGTGGTGTGTATATGTGTGTATATATATATATATATATATATATATATATATATATATATATAATACACACACACACACACAATGGAATACTACATGGCATTTCTCTCATATCTAATGATCTTTAACATCTGTGCATATATTGTCTCTCATTTAGAATCCTTTCTTTGCAAAAATCCTGTTCAAGGCATTTGTCCATGTTTTATTCAGTTGTCTGAATGTTTTTCTTTCCTGATTCAAAGGAGTTATTTATATATTCTGGATATTAGTCCTTTGTCTAATATGTACACTATAAAATCTCTCTGTGGCTTTTCTCTGCACTATCATAATAGTATTTTATGAGAAGCAAAGGTTCTTAAATTTCATTAAGTTCAATTTACCAGTTGTGTCTTTTATGGCTGATTGGTTTTTTTTTTTAGTTTTCTTTTATGTCTTTTATTTATTTTTGAGAGACAGAGAGAGACAGTGCAAGCAGGGGAGGGTCAGAGAGAGATGGAGACACAGAATCTGAAGCAGGCTTCAGGCTCTGAGCTAGCTGTCAGCACAGAGCCCGACGCAGGGCTTGAACCCATGAACCGTGAGATCATGACCTGAGCCGAAGCCAGCGCTTAACCAACAGAGCCACCCAGGCGTCCCTGATGGCTAATTGTTTTCAAAAAATCCTTTCTTTGTGGTCCATTCCATCTAAGTTGTGAAATTTATGCATGCAGAGCTCCTCATCATTATCTTTATTACCTCTTTGATGTCTGCAGGGTCTGTAGTAATACCTCCTATTTCATTCCTACTATTGGCAAATTGTGTCAGTCTTGCTTGAGGTTTGTCAATGTCATTGATCTTTTCAAAGAGCCAGCTCTTTGTTTCATTGGTTTTCTATATCATTCTTCTGTTTTCAATGTCATTGATTTCTGCACTTAAGTTTATCATTTTCTCCCTTCTGCTTGTTTTTTGGCTTATTTTGCTCTATTTTATGTAGACATTTTAGGAGGAGCTTAGGTTATTAATCTGAGACTTTTCCTCTTTTTTAATGTGTGAATTTAGTGCTATAAATTTCCTTTCCAATACCATTTTAGCTATGTTCTGGAAGTTTTATTATGCTACACTTTTATTCAGTTAAATGTATTTTTAAATTACCCTCAAGACTTCTTTAATCCAGGGAATATTTAGACGTGTGTTCTCTAGTTTCCAAGTGTTTGGAGATTTTCTCATTATCTGTCTGTTACTGATTTCTAGTTTGATTCCATCATGCTTGGAAAGCACTTTCTGTACGATTCTAATTCTTTTAAATTTGTTGACATTTGTTTTACAGCCCAGGATATGGGCTATTTTGATAAACATTCTGTGGACACAGGAAACAATCTGTTTTGTGCTTTGTTGGTTAAAGTGTCTTGTCAATGTCCATTAGATCTTACTGGTGATGCTGCTGTTAATTTTTTGTGTAGTTCTGTGCATTGTTGAGAGAAGTATGTTAAAATTTTCAATTCTAATTGTGGACTTGACTATTTATCCTTTCTCTTCAACAATTTTTGCTTCTCATATTTTGCAGCTCTGTGTTTGGGACATACGCATGCAGGGTTGTGATACCATCTTTTCTTTTATCATCTGAAAAATGTGCCATTTCTGGCCACTGTGGTTTCTGATAAGAAATACTCTTGTCATTTACATTGTTTTATCTCTGTAGGTAAGGTGTCATTTCTCTCTCAATGCATTCAAGATATTTTGTTTGTCTTTAGTTTTCCAAAGGTGAACCATGATGTGCTTTGCATGCCATTTCTTTTTAAGTTTATCATATTAGGTTATATTCACCTTCTTGAATCTGTAGGTTTATGGGTTTTTTTTTAACCAAATTTTGAATTTTTCTTCATCACTTCTTTGCATATTTTTCTAATCCTTTGTTAATACGTAAGGGGAGTGCTCCTGGTTCCTGTTAGGTGGCAGTGGGAATTTTGGCTTCCCTGTAGACCTCCACTGATACCTTCTTCACTGGGGGAAGTAGGTGTGTCTAATTACTGCTCCCCATATTGTTTAACTCACACCATGAATAGAGATGCCCTCTTTACTGCTGATTACTGGTGAAGGTCCTGGCTTTCCATTGGCCTCCTTTGGCACTGTCCAACTAGAAAGGTAAACAGGAACCCTCATTACTGCTAGGTAGAATGGAAGTCCAAGTTCCCCATATGATCTCCACTGAAACTGTGGAAGAGACAGCCAACTAATCTCTGACTCAATCCCAATTTATGGGGCATGGATGGGCAAGGCAACTCATTAACAGCCTAGTATGGGTGGAACGCTAGGTACGCTTCCTTCTTAGTCTTTGCTGCCGTTAGTGAGATTGGGGTCCCAGTTTAATCTTTTGAATTTGGGTGATATAAAGAAGTTATTGCCTAAAAGTTTCTTGTCTTGCTAAGTTGTCCTTTTTCTGGTGTTTTGGCTAAAGAGAGCAGGCTTATGTTAGGGCTTTTGTTGTCTGTGTCTATTGGTATTTCCAAATTGCTGGCTTCTCTACCACCAAATTTAGGATCTGTTAGTCAAAAAGGAAACCCACTCAAAGAACTTACTTCCATGTTATTTTGCAGGTCTCAGGTCCCTAGCTAGTCTCCCTTCTCTCCACCTTTCAGTCTCTTATGATTGTTTCATATGTAAAGTGCAAGGTATTTCATGTACTTAGTGGGATAAAAATGAGAAAGTACATCCACTCCATCTGCTCAGAAATGGAACCCCTCCCTTCCATTTTTGAATTGGCTTTGGAATTCTACAAAACAATCCTGGTGTGATTTCAATTGAATCAATAGATCCATTTGGGAAGAATTATCCCCACTCTAATAAAAAGAAGTAAACAAATAAACACTCTTGGTTTTTTTTCTTTCAACCAAAAAAAAAAATCTTTACAAAAACAAGAGCTCTCATGAACATTATCTACTATAAAAGGAAATTTTGGTCACCGACACATCAGCTTCTCGAGAGAAAGTACTCTGGGCATGTGAGAATGCCCTGCCTCATATAAACCATTAGAAAGGTACCCCCCCCCTTACAATGGTCAATAATCAATCAATGGCAGTTATTTTTTAAAATTTTGTCTCTACCCCAGCCATACATTTTGTAGTTTAATTGATTAGCTTAAAACTATGTGAGGGCTACCGTATTATTATTGTCTCTAAGAATATGGAAAAGAAGTCTAAACATGTGAAAACCAAACATAGTGTAGTCACTATGGCAGAATTGAGGAAATTTTCAGGCAGAGTTGAGGAAACTTTCAAGGAGATCCTCTTTGAGCATGGTTTATGACTCCCTGAAACCTGTAAAGCCATTGGAAGTGATAGGAGGGATCTTATTTGTATAAATTTCCAAAACCCCCCCTCCGTAAAGGGAAGACACAGACTGCCCCATTAAAAAATAACAGACAATGGGGCACCTGGGTGGCTCAGTTGATTAAGCATCTGGCTTCGGCTCAGGTCATGATCTCATGGTCCGTGGGTTTCAAACCCCACATCGGGCTCTGTGCTGACAGCTAGCTCAGAGCCTGGAGCCTGCTTCAGATTCTGTGTCTCCCTCTCTCTTTGACCCTCCCTTGCTCACGGTCTCTCTGTCTCTCAAAAATAAATAAAAAACATGTAAAAAAAGAAAAAAATAACAGGCAAAATGATTTACAGAGGAAATAATAAGTGCTGACTGATCTAACAGGAAGGAAACTAATATTGGCTGAGTCTCAAGTGTGAGCCAAAAACATCAAACATACTAGATCACTAATTTCTCAAAGCATTTCTTTGTGGGAGGTTCTTAATCATGACACTTTTAAAGATGGTTTTCTATATTATGGAAAATATAGAATTATAGAAAATATAAAATTATGGGGGCTACAAAGGTAAGGCTATTGTCTACAGCAATACATAGCTAATTCTGCTCAAGCATAATTTAAACCCAGTGAGAACTAACTCCATATTTATGCCCTTTCCCTACAGCATATCACCTTCATCTTCAAAACCCTCATGAAGAAGTAGAATTTAGACAAATGAGCTTCCTCATAGGCAAATAAAAGGTACAGCATGCATTGGGAGAGCGATAATACTTTGGTTAATACATAGCTTAATCAGACACAGGACTTCCCATGGAAAATTTACCATGGAATAGAGTAGATAGTGCATGCATGCAAATAGCACATTATAACCATTGGTTATATTTCAGTTTAGTCAGAATCTGACCCGTTTCATTTTCTGTACTAATTTATACCTTTCACTCATTTCATGGGCTCTGTGTTGCTCCATAAAGCTTATTTGCCTAATTCTTTAAAGCAGCTATTTCTGTTAGGTAACTTTAACCTTAACCAATCCATTATTGGCCACCCAACCAGGAAAGTAAGAATGAAGTCTCAGTATCACCTCCTAGCTTATAAACAATGGAAGGTATGATCAGAGGACTATTATAGGACATCTTAGAAGCAGGATTATTAGGATTCTATGCATGATTGAGGGTTGAGGGGGTAAAGAAAAAGTGTGAGATGTTGCACACAACTCATTTTCTAGTTTGGGTAAAGGAACTCAAAGAACTCAGAAGGAGCCAGGATAGTGTGAAGGGAAAGGAGGTAACTGAGTTTGGTTTGGGGCAGGTGTTATATGAAAGACATTAAGACATCTATGTGGTTTCCAAAGGTTGGGTTGCCTTCAAGAAAGCAATGTATTTAAAACAGGCATTAATATCAGCCAAAATTCTGAAACACAAGAATGGTTTTGTGTTGGACCTCCCTAGAATGTTTGTTGGGCAATTTCTGAGGAGTTAATGTTTTGTGAGATCAGATGAGGGTAAGAGGCATAGAAATATGGACTATCACTTTTGCATTGACCACTCAAGCCCAATGTGTTTCTTTAAGCTTAGGAAGCCTGGTAATGTGCCTATTCTAGAGCCAGAAAAGACATTCTCAGATACATAGGAGGTCTGGGTCCAGGGCCATTCCTACAAAGTGGCAAGAGGGACTTATTCATTGACTCTAGTGAATGGGTAAAATCTTTTTTGGTCTTGATGGATGATGTAGGAAAAAGCCCTGTGAGAATTATATGGTAAAATCTCATGTTTGAATCATTCTATTCTATGCAAATCACTCTTCATGCCTTTCTAATGATACCTAACCCTTATTTATGTAAACAAATGTGTTTCTAGCACTCCAGTGTACCATAGTCTGTGCTAAGTGCTTTATAATAAGATATTTAATCCTTGTTTCAGTGTTGCCTTTAGGTATAATTATTATCCACCTTTTATAGATAAGGAAACTGAGTTAAGAGGTTAATAAAATTTCCCCAAGTCCAACAGATAGTGAGTGATGGAATTGGGATTCAAATCCAGGCAGCCTGATCCCAGAGCCTATGTTGTACTATTGTTCATATCACCCAACTAACTTAAATCAAGTTTCTAGATAGAAAAATATAGAACTATACCGACATATATATATATATATATATATATATATATATATATACACACACACACACACACATATATATGTATATACATAATGCGAGAAGATCTTGGCACTTTGTTTTAGAACCATTTGCCCAAAGTATGTGCAATCTAATATCAAATTATTAGGACTGATATGAAAGAATGGATTTGTCTGTTTGCTTATGCCCTCTTTCTTTCAAAAAATAATTGAAGATGTAATTAACATGTTCTACAAATCTGGAGGCATTGAATTTAAATTGCTAGTTGGAGTACCTCATGTAGAAAACATCCATTAAGCATTGTAAAATGCCAGTCAACAGAGAAGAAAGTTACAAATATTTTGGTATTGGATATCATAAAGTCAGAAGAGACCTACACTCTGGAGGGAGCCTGGTAATATTAGTAACAGCAAACATATTACATTTACTGTGTTCCAACCACTATTCTAAAAACTGTATACATAGGGACTAAGTTTATATAGTGAAGAAACCAAAGTGCAGAGAAGTTAAGTAACTTGTTCAAGTCACCTACCAAGTAAATGGTGGAACTGGCTTTGAACCCAGGCAGCTAAACTCCGATCCTCTGTTCTTTCCCACTATACTGTCTTGATCCTGACTAGCTACATAGTAGCTAGTGATAAAGGAGGAGACTTTTTGACATCTCTGACTGGGAGCTCTCTGGGATAAGTCCAAAAGAAAGCCAACAGAATTCCTGGAGAGATTCTTAGTGTCAGGTGAGACTGTTACACTGTAAAAAAGTAAGTTTCCACATTTGTGATCTAACATCTGGTGAGGCCCCCTGGTGTGTCACGAGCATCATGGAAGGGGTCCAAATGGCCACTGGCACCTTAATCCCCAAAACTAGCGTTAGGAACCAAAATTCTGAATCTAGAGTCTGTAATACATAGTTCCTTTCATTAGTGACCTTATTCTCACATAGTCACAACTTGAATTGAGTCAGTCCCATTTTCAGCCCGATAGTGTAACAACAAATGAAATGTAACTTGATGAAAATAAAAGGTCAAGAAAAAGTTGATGGTAGAATTTTGCAAAATATTAAAGGAGCACTAGATTAAAGGCTTAAACATCTGCCTTAGTTCTATCATTAATTCACTAGATGATGAACTGTGGGAAATTCTCTAACACTGCATGAGCTTTTGTTTAATCATCTATAAAATAAGAAACAAAGAAAATAAAGTTGTTAACTATCTTTTATGTACAAGGTGTTGTTTTAGGTACTTTACGTATGTTGGTTCATTTAATGCTTAAAATATTAGATTGATAGGTTTCTATTCATTTTTAAGGCTTGACAAAGCAAAGGTTTAAAGAAATTAAGAATTTGCCTAAAGTCCAAGGAAAATAAGAGCCAAAATAAGCTGTTGGGCTATTTTTATATCAAAATAAAAAGCTCCTGCACAGTAAAGGAAAAGTAAAACCAACAAAATTAAAAGGCAACCTACTGAATGGGAGAAGACACTTGCAAATGATATATCAAATAAAAGGTTAGTATCCAAAATATATAAAGAGCTTCTACAACTCGACACCCCAGAACCAAATAATCCAATTTAAAAAATGGGCAGAAGACTTGAACAGCATTTCTCCAAAGAAGACATCCAGATCCAGATGGCCAACAAATACATGAAAAAATGCTCAACATCACTCATCATCAGGGAAATACAAATCAGAACTACAATGAGATATCACACCTGTCAGAATGTATAAAATCAAAAGCAAAAGAAAAAACAAGTGTCGGCAAGGATGTGAAGAAAAACTGTTTTGCACTGTTGATGGGGACATAAACTGGCGCAACCACTGCGGAAAACAGTATAGAGGTCTGTGAAAAAGTTAAAAATAGAACTACCCTATGATCCAGTAATCACACTACTGGCTATTTACCCCCAAAAAACAAAAACACTAATTCAAAGGGACACATATACCCCTATGTTAATAGTAGCATTATCTACAATAGCCAAACTATGGAAATAGCCCAAGTGTCCCATCGATTGATGAATGCATAAGGATGATGTGGTGTATATATCAAAAACGGAATATTATTCATTGCCATTTTCAACAACATGGATGGAACTAGAGAGTATACTGCTAAGTGAAATAAGTCAGTCAGAGAAAGACAAACATCATATGATTTCACTCATATGTGGAATTTAAGAAACAAAACAGATAAGCAAAAGAAAAAAGAGAAAAAGAGAGACAAAGCAAGAAACAGACTCTTAACTATGGAGAACAAACTGATGGTTACCACAGGGGGAGGGGGAGGGGATGGGTGAAAAAGGTGATGGAGATTAAGGAGCGCACTTGTGATGAGCACTGGGTGTTGTATGGAAGTGCTGAGTCACTATATTGTACACCTGAAACTAATAAAAATAAAATAACACAAACATTAAAAAATCTTTTTAATCATTTAAAAAAATGAAAAAAAAAAAAAGAATTTTCCTAAAGTCATTCAGCTGGTAGGATTCACAGCATCAAAGTTTACATGGTTTAAATTTTTCCTCTCTCTCTTTTTTCTTTGTTTTGCATTTTACTTCCTTTTTATCACTGCAAATTTATAATTCCAGAATTTTAGAAGCGCACAAAGGGGTATGGTACTCTAGTGCTACTACTTGGGTGACCACCATGTTAACCTGTCTTTAACCTCCATCTCCTGGGAGTTGTCCTTAGATTATGATTTAATAGTCAAATACAATGAAAAAATATTTTTATTCCCACTATCAAAATTTAGAGTTAGTCAACTGCAGGATGGCTGCATGTACTGGGCTTGATATGGTGGGCCTGTAGTAACCCAATAAAGTGAAAACCTTGAATGTATTCCCTTAGGAGGTTAATTTATGTCTAGGGAGTGACAGGTATTGGGGAAGAAAATTTGATTATAGGTATTGTTTGCACGTTCTATTTTAGTCTTGAAATATTTGAAAAGACTTGCTCTAAAGACAAGAAGGGACTTGTTCATGGCAGTGGGTGTTTTCTACTCTTATGAATGTAATTTTGTCCCTGCTGAAAATTCAGAAGTTGCTTTGTCCAAAAGGACACTGACATCTTATACTATGCTTTATTTGACATCTTATACCGCACACTAAACCACACAGGGCAAACTTCAAACGACTCAGCTATAGGAATGTATATCTGGTTTGAAAACTGAGGTCAGCTCCAGTGTACTTCCTCATGTTGCTCTCAGAGGTTGTGAAGACATCTGTGAACACATCATTTCACTGCCCTTTTCTTTTATTTTTATAAAATGGCCATCAGGTCTTCAAGCACTTAAACATCTTCCATTATACACCTAGAGATTACTGTCTCAGTGGTGGTTGTTTTGGGTATTAGTGACAAGGTCAAATATGGACTCTTGATGACTTACAAAAGAATGTGAGAGGAATGGATCATTAAAACAAGTTGTAACTGATTGTAGAAAGTTCCCCTCCACAAATCTCCAGCATAATTGTGGCCAAATAATTCACATGTAAAAGATAAAAAGAACTGAGAATTTTCTCTCCTACGAGGGTACAAACTTGTAGATGATATTATCAAAGGCATGTACAGAAGCCCAGGTTGTGTAATCATAAATTAGAAAAAAGTATTACATCAAAGAAAGTGAGTACCCACGTATACTAATAAGTTAGGAGTTTCCCAAAAGACACCTTTGATGTTCTTTGAAAATTCTAGGTATTCTTTTGTTTCAGAGAGTGTGTGCTGCTAATTCCTTCTGCCTGCAATACTTTTCTTTCAGATGGCCACGTGGTTCACTTCCTTAATCCTTCAAGTCTGTGCTCAAATATCACCTTCTTAATGAGGACTACTACTCTGACCAGGGTTTAAATTTAATGTTTAAATTTCTATGGTATTTACCACAAACCCCTTTACTATTTTCCCTCTACCAGGATGTCAGCTTTGAAAAGCTAGAATTTTGGTCTGTTTTGTTTATTGCTTTATCTCTGAAAGAAGCAAGAGTCAAGGTTTGGGGAAAAAACAAGTACCGAGGTTGATTCCATAGGGCACGAGTGGGAAAGAGAGATAAGGCACAGTAACTAGATAGAAATAGGCTCTGAAAGAGTAGAGGTCAAAGGCAAACAAAGGGCATCCAAGAATAGTTTTCTGGAATAATGTAAGAGCAGCTATTTTCATAGGTATTAGCTGATAATTAAGAAGTTTGACAAGTTTCAAAATATTTGGTGCCCAGATAAGTACTATGATGAGTCTTTGTCCCTTTTTTGAGGTCCCAGCAACTGAATCACCATAGTCAGTTATAGTAGGCAAGGTTAAGCTGCAGTAACAAATAGTTCTATAAATTGCTGTGTTTTTAAACAATGATGTTGATTTCTTGCTCATACTATATATCCACTACAGTTCTGGCAAGGAGATTTTGCTCCCTGTAGTCACTCAGGAACTTAGACTGATAGAAGCATTACCTTAACATGCTTCCATATTTTTAGAGGGAAGGGGAAATAAATTGGGAGGACCCTATGATGGCCCTTTGTGCTTCTGTCTTGAAGTGATATATGTCACTGTTACTCATACTTGATTGGCCAAAGTTAATCACAGTGCTAAGCTTGAGTCAATGGGGGTAAACAATGTCCTTCTCCCATTGGAGAGGCAAAGAATATAAGTGACAATGAACAGTCCACCTCGTCCAGTTCTATAACTGGGAAATTACCTATCCGATGGCTCCTGGAGAGGGCCTGTGTTTTGCTATAGAAATTATAACTACTTAATCATTTGTCTTACTGCCCCAATCATACACTGGGGTATGATTTGAACCCCAGTTATATGGGGAGAGTTATATAAAGCAACATAGGAGAAGAGAATTCTTTTTGGCAAGGCTGTGGTGGCAGCAGAATCCGATTTTCAAGGACAGCTGTGGCAACCATGCCAGTAATGACTTTCAGCATCTAAGAGTGAACTGAGATATTTAGAGTCCAGCGGTGAACTCATGGAATGCTTGCCTCCTGGTACACAGTGAGATTCTGGGCAGAGTTATGGCTGTAGCTTCCTGCACACCTGTCTGTTTTAAAGCCTAGGTCTCTAGCATTTCTGTCAGTTCTGTGAGCTCCCCAATATCATGTACTTAAACTAGCTCAACAAATCTCTTGCTTACATCTAAGAATCAGGTTAATACAAGTGATCTGAAATAGCATGAGCTCTCCTTGTCCTATTTATCATAACACTTGCAAACACCCAAACAAAAGATGCTTTATCCTGGCTCAATTGAAAAAATACAATTCCTATCACCTTAAACTTAGTTTTTTTGGTAAAGTTATTCTTGAACACAAACTAAAATATCAAATCCCAACAAAGTATGAAAAGCGATGATCTTCTTTCTATATCATCAGTCCCTTCCCCCATGACCAATTTCTAATTTTTCAGTTGAATTCTTTTGATATTTTACTTCCATATCTCTAGTAGCTAATCCTCCTATATTGCCTGCTGAGAGCCAGGTACTGTTCTAAGCACTTGAGAAATTTAGCCCACGTAACAACGTGAGGAGGCAAAAAACTATCAGCCCAGTTTTCAGATGATAAAACTGAGATACAAATAAGTAAGGCAACTTGCCTAAAGTTGTATGGTTATTAATTGGCAGTGGTGGGATTTAAACACAGAATCAAGAGTCTAAGTACGTAACTACCATGCTATATTGCATGGCTGCGTGTTTTATATACTTGCATTATGATTATTCAGTTTTAAATATTTATCCGTTAGCTACCCACCTGGTGTCTACCTCTTCTCCCCATTTTTATTTTTGGTTTATGTTTTGTATTCTGGTCAAATATGATCATCCTCGGGGCACCTGGGTGGCTCAGTCAGTTAAGGTTCTAACTCTTGATTTTGGCTCACGTCATGATCTTGCAGTTCATAGGTTCGAACCAGTGTTGGGCTCTATGCTGATAGTGAAGAGCCTGCTTTGGATTCTCTCTCTCGCCCTCTCTCTGTGCCTCCCCCATGCATGCTCTCTCCCTCCCTCCCTCTCCCTCTCAAAATAAATTTTAAAAAAACTTAAAAAAAAACCCGAAATTTGATCATCCTCACTTTTACTGCTGAACAACTATATATTTCTCCCCTCCCCTACAATCTGATTTTGTTTCTGCAGAAGCTCTTTTAATGTTACCACTTTTTGTATATACAATGGTAGAAAGAGGGAAAAGTTGGCAAGGAATAACTTCACACCACCTGAGAAACAGGAAGCAGTCAGTCCCAAAGCTGAAGGTGAGACACAGCCTACCTGGTTCAATTCTTTTATTTTGTATATATAAAAAAATCTGGAAAAATTTAATTTTTTTAGTGTCACATTTTTTATGTCAAGTGACCATAGAATATATCCTTCAAACCAGGTCACTTCTGAGAGTGAAAGTGGATGATATTAATAATTACACGAGAAAGGCAGATGGAAACCAGATACACTAGGCCTGTTCTGGGCAAACTAGGACATAGGATTAACCTGGGGTAATCATGGCTTAACCAGGAGCCACGGTTAAAATGAGGCTTCACCCTCGATTTCTAGTCCGCAGTGTTTTTCTCCTCTGTTAGTCCATTTTGTGCTAACCTCTCTTACATCTGATCTCTGTTTAGTAGTTTCTCCCCTCACATCATTTTATTTCATTCATATATTCCTTCATTCATTCAACAAACACTTATTGAACATCTACTTTCACCTCTGATCCTTAAAGTCATTCATATCCTTTTAAATGGTTAGTATTATCCTGTGTTTAAAATATCCTATGTGCACAAAGCCAGTAAAACGATTCCCAAACTACCACCATAGAAGCAGATACCACCATCATTTATTGGAGAGGTTAACTGGTAAGTAAGTTTTGACACTGTGTGGTAGCGTACCACGAATGCGCTAATTCAGTGACACTTAGTAAGAGCTGGACACACAGCCCGCTGAGAGCGTGGGGGCTCCGCAGGTTTTTGTGAAGGTATGGCCTGTTTGTTACATGGGCATTTCAGGAACAGCACTATGGCAAGCTCAAAGGGTGTGCCAACCAGGGATGAAGACGCAAAGTGAGGCCCAATGTAAAAAACACTCAAGTGTAGACACAAAAGGAAAAAATCATTTCCAAGTCCTAGCATCCAGTTTGATGCTCAGGGTTACTTTTTTTAAGACTTTATATTTTAAGAGTGATTTTACCTTTACAGCAAAATTGAAAGGTATAGGTATTATCACATCCTTCTTGTTTCACACATGCCTAGCCTCCCTCATGATCAACATCCCTCAACAGTGGGTGCATTTTTATAATGGATGAAACTACATTAACACATCATAATCATTCAAAGTTCATGCTGCTTGTTAGGGTTCATTCTTGGTGTTGTCTAAGTTGATTTTTTTTTAAGGTATGGTTTCTATGTTGATCATCTAAACATACAAATTAGAACTTCATGGGGTGCCTGGGTGGCTCAGTTGGCTATCTGAGCACTCAGTTGAGTGTCCAACTTCAGCTCAGGTCCTCATCTTGTGGTTCGTGAGTTGGAGCCCCATGTTGGGCTCTGTGCTGACAGCTCAGAGCCTGGAGTCTGCTTTGGATTCTCTCTCTCTCTGCCCCTCCCTCGATCATGCTCTGTCTTTGCCTCTCTCTCTCTCTCTCTCTCTCTCTCTCTCTCTCTCTCTCTCTCAAAAATAAATAAACATTAAAAAAATACTAAACAAAAAAACTTCATTTATGAGAAGAGCGTAAGAGGAAAGATTAAACTAGTTGATCTTTCCCCGGCAGGTTAATAGATATGCATTCTAGATTCTCAGGCTGTTGTAATCCATTGTTTAACATACATTGTTTTTCATCTCAGGTATGGATTTTAAAGTATGTCTGTCATTCTTAAGGTGGACAAAATTGCAGTTGGTAGTTTCATATGAAGAAATGAGGTTGAAACTTCTACACCACATATGGGTTCTTCTATGGCTCTTGGAAAATATGAACAGTCTTAATCTCAATCAGTAAATATATTGTACTGAAATAAGACCTAAAACAAAGTAGTGTATAAGATCTTTAGTTACTAGACAACCATGTGTGAGTTTTCTGACTTTGCCACTCATTGCATCTTTTGGCAAAACCGTTCACAATTCTAACTCCCAGGCTACTCAACTATAAAAAAAGGTAAATATAATACTTCCAGAGAAGGTTTTTTGGAAAACTCAATGTAGTGCTGGGCACAATGTCCTTAGCACAGTGCTTCATCCAGTAAGTACTTAGCCAGTGATAACTGTGGTTGCTAATTCCCAAATTTTCATGCAAATAACTAAACTCAGTTTTAAGATTTAGTGGCAGATGTATGTAATATTTTGATATTCTTCTCTAATAGCTATATAGCTAATAATCTCAACATGGCTAACCAGAGCATTTGATTAGCACATGATGAAATTCAGACTGCATATTTCATTTTTGGAAGGGGGCATAATGATGCAATTTTATGGCCACGGGTTATGCTTACTGGGAAATTCTGTGGTTGGATGGGGAGCGCTAGCCTGTTTCTACTGACAGCCATTTTATATTGGTAGGGTGTGTTGAGGATGTGTTGGCGGAAAGATGATGTATGCGCCCAAACAACAATACCTGATAAATATATATTGAGGTGTTGTCATTGGTCAGGAGCTGAGTTTCATCCTCCATACACATTATATTGGCTGAAGTCAAGACACACTTGTGGTGGCCTGGGAAGGCCTGGAAACCTGGTAGCACTGTCAGGTTCTTGTAATCTGAAACCAGTCAGGCAAAGTCAGTGCTGCAGGCTTACCCAGATAGCCAAATAAAAAACATGCGCCATTCACCTCCGGGGAAACTGAGGAAGACGGCAGGCGAGAGCTGGTGGAAATAGAAATGAATCATCTTCATGTAGCAGCTTTAGGACATTTAAATTTCCAAAATTAAATAATCTAAAGCCTTTTTTGTTTGCAAGTAAATTGTAATAAAGAAGTAATTCAGTGTTAAATGAATGGAACTACCATTATATTAGAAAATAGATACATTTGGGGGAAATTAATATAAAGTCCAACTCAATGAGGACACTCAGAATCCAAGGATTCCTACACAAGTGCTTCTAATTCTAAGCAAAGATCTTAGTAAAAAAAAAAAAAGGTATTAATCTTTAATTTGCCTATGTGAAGCCCAAAATGACTTTCCATTTTTGTTAAGGTTCTTAAGGTAGTAGTTACTTTTTTCTTCCTTTTTCTAAATTCCCTAATTTCACAAATATCTAACCCCCTTTTCTCTCCAGCCCACAGGTCACACGAGAAGACCAGGAAAGAAAAAAAAAAAAGATTTTAGAAAGCAGGATTTCTTTGAGGAGTCACTGTGCCTGCTGCAAAATTATTAGAATGAAAAGGTTTTCTTTTCGGAGGTAAAACGACAATTAAGGTCGACCTCCTCCGTTCAAATTAAAAAAAGAGAAAAAGGAGTGTAATGAAGAATCTGACTCCTTCCTCTAATTTTACAAGTTCAATGGTAATCTAACCGTGCCATTCATTTACAGAAACCATTAATTTTACTATGTGGCTCAAAGTAGTAGGCCTCAGCTTTCATTCTCCTGCTTCTCCCCTCCCTTACTCTTTGTGTGTGCACCTGTTCGGGCCACTTTAGCATCCCATTTGTAAAACTTTGGATAATCCTCTGGCACTAACCCTGGTGTGATAATACTTCTGTTATTCAGCAGCTTAATTACAAAGGACAACACAGATAAAACACTCCAGTCCTATTTGTAATAGCTGATTTGCCAATTTCTCCAAGCTCCAGAGAGAATGGTCTCCAAATCTTGCTGGATTTAAATTTAATCTGAATTTGTTCAACACATGGAACTCCAGTACCTCAGAGCAGACCTTTTGTTGCTACACTTTTGGGCAACTCACTCCTTCTCCCTTCTCTCCTCCCTTCCAGTAGTGATGTTAGGAATCTGTTGATTTTTTAGAATAAAGTTTAATAATATAATGGGAGCATTTTTAAAGCATTCTCCGACTTCCTTCAAAGACAACTGCTGACACCCTCCAATAAAAAAACAGAGAATTGGGGCTTGAGGTGCCAAGGAGTTACTTTACTCAATTAAGCTACATGAGAGATGAACTAGTCACACTCCCTAATTTCACAAATTCTTAGGAAGACAATAGCTTCAGAACAAGAGTTCAATAAAGAAAAATGTGTCTGATATTTCTTTTCTGGTTTAACATGGAAAAAAGAGAGGATTATTTCTAATTCATGACAAACCTAAGGTAAAGATCATTACTTCAGTACAGATAAGCCTCTCAGCATCTGGGTGCTTAACTCCACTTCTTTGATGTAGGTATGAGCCTGGAGGTCTGACAAGAAGAGCCAATTTTGGGAGTTCTGGGCACTTCCTGGTCAGCCAGAGAATATCCTGAAATTTTGAGGGATTGACTAAATCTCTCCCACAAAACATGTTTTTGGGGGTTTCAAAGGGCACTGTGCAACCTGTACCATCTTCTTAATCCCTTGATTTTGAAACCCCAAGTAACTCAAGGGAAATTTAATACATATGTTTCTGATTCGTTTGTGCTGCTTCATCAAAACCGTGTTTCGTAAGGGCTATTTGATATCTAAGGAGACTTCTCAGTCTACTTTCTAAGCCTTTTATTTTGCTTCAGGAAATCACATTTTCTTCGTGTTCAGCAGAATTGGAAGCAAGGAGGCCTAGATTTTGTTCTAAAGGTCATATTCACAAAATCAGCAGAATTTGGGGTATCGGCAAAGTAAATTTCTCTGCTCTGTCACAGTAACAGACCAGTGAAAATGCTGACAAGTGAAAATTCAAGGACAGTATCTAAGGAAGGACACCAGAGGTTAGTTTTTCCTACCTCTCCATTTAATAATTTCATCAACTTCTGCTTTGTAGGATACTAATCGTAGTGTAGTAAATGACAGAATACTAATAAAAATATTCACCCCATTTTGTACATGGAAAAATATGTCATAAAGTGATTCTGATTTTAGTCCAAAATGACACTATAATTTGTTTAAAAGACCAGCTATGCTGAGTCATATAACCAGTTCCTGGGTCATATAACACTGGTGAAAAATAGATAGGAAAAAAATACATAGAAGAAGAGACATCCCCTTTAGGTCATAAGAGAATCCATTAACTATGAAGGAATTTAATGCTTTAGGAGAAAAATTTAGTTTGAAATTTGAGTTTTTGATCAGTCACTGACATTTTCTAGAAGAGTTATAATAAATGAGTAACATCAAAGCAGAGCCAGTTATCTGTGAGTGGTTGATAATAACATACGGGTATATAACAACATTGACTGAGCACTTATGGTTCAGGCACTGTGCTGAGTGCTATACATAAATTATTGCATTCAATTCTCACATAATCTTATTAAATGAGTGCTAGTATTTATTTTTTAATGTTTGTGTATTTTTGAGAGAGAGAGAGAGAGAGAAAGAGAATGAGTATGGGAGGGGCAGATAGGGAGGGAGACAAAGGATCTGAAGCAGGCTCTGTGCTGACACCAGTGAACCCGATATGAGCCTAGAACTCATAAACCATGAGATCATGACCTGAGTCAAAAATGGACACTCAACCTACTGAGCCATCCAGGTGCCCTGGATGACATTATTTTTACACCCATTTTTTCTAATGAGTAAAATGAGGTCCAACAATTTAAAGGGAAAAAGACTATCAAGTCAGGTATGGCTATTTCAATCATTTCTTACATTAGTGGAATATTTTTATTCATTAGGACATGATTAATATATTCAATTTTATGAATAATATAAAATTTGCACATAAATACTCTAGTTAATGTAATGAGTTGGATGTTATGGACCAAGACCAGGTATTAACCTCTATTATGACAGTCTTAAATACTGCAAGCCACATTTTGTAGGCTTATTCTTGTCTGGCTGATCTTTGCCAAAATGTCCTTTCTTGCACGAGCTGAGAAGTATATCTTATTTGTCTAACACTTCCCTGGGTTTGGTAGTTCTTTGATCCTTAGGGAACATGGCAATTGGAAGGAGATTTACAGACAAGTTAATTTTCCCTTAAGGATAACATAAGGAGTCCCAAACCTAGACTGTTAGAAGAACTAGTGCCTCAGTGGTACACTTCTGGGAAAGTGGAAATTAAGTCCTGGAGGGTACATTCTGATATACTTTTCATTGTTGTTATCCAACACCTAGCTTAGCGGCTGGCAGGTAGCAGGTTCTCAGCAGGTTTTTGTTGAAAGAAAGGATGAACACATGACTAAATAAGAAAGAGAAGTTTTTCTATTTCCTAGCCACAAGTTGGACATTAATAGAAAAGACATATGAGACGGTTTGTGATTTGGGTCCCTGAGGTCTCCTCTTCTGTGTAAACTTGTATGTGCAGAGTTAACCAGTTGGCTTTACTGTTAGTCGAGTGAGAACTCTCTCTTTCCTTTTGCGTCTGAAGCAGTACTAGAGTCCAGAGTTCTGTGGTGGAGTTTGGGATAGGATAGCCACCTCTCAGGTGGCCCTTGGTGATTCTTTCCCCCCATATTTTTGCCCCTGTGCTATCCTCTCCTATGATGAGTAGTGCTGACCTCTGGAGCCAATAAAATATCAAAGGAAGGATGTTGTGCAACTGTTGAGATTGGGTCATAAAGACATTATGGCTTCCCCCTTGCTCTCTCTTAGGGAATTGTGGGAAGTGGTCACTGCGTGTGAGGACGCTTAAGCAGCCCGTACAGAGATCCGTGTGATGAGACAGTGAAGTCAGTGGGACAGTCACATGAGTGTGTTATCCTCAGAACAGATCTCCCAGAGCTGCAAGCTTCAGGTGACTGCGGTGTAGGCTGACACCTTGGCAACAAACCCATGGGGGACCTTGAGCCAGAACCACTCACCTGAGCTGCTCCCGAGCTCCTGACCCACAATAACTGTGAGACCAAAAAAGTCTATTGTTGCTCTCAGCTGCTAAACCATGAGGTGAGCCCTTTGTCAGCGATAGCGAATACAGAGTCATATTGAGTGACACACAGAGTCAGACTCAGACACTTAAGAAAATAAATATATACTATCAGTTGGCACCTCGTTCCGTGCTTTTTTTTTTAAATTTGTATTGGTCCATCACAAACCAGTAAATGAGATTCCAATCTTTCATATTAGAATTAGGCTTAACACTCACTACCTTTTCCTAGTGATGTTTCACATGGTCTGGGTGCAATTTGTGGAAATTGTGTGTGTGTGTGTGTGTGTGTGTGTGTGTGTGTGTTTAAAGGGCCCTAGTGATTTCAATTCATAATGAAAATAATTCTGACACATCATGAAAATTGGACCCTGGTGTCAGTTCTACTCTGTGATGATGGTCAAGACACTTGAGCTCTCTGAACTATAAAATTGAAATCTCTTTTAGCTAAAAATTTTATGAATAAGATATATTGACCAAACAAAACCAGGCCCGACAATGGTGATCGGTACTCTTGGACTTAAAATGTGGGTACCTGGGGGCACCTGGGTGGCTCAGTCAGTTAAGTGTCCAGCTTCCGCTCAGGTCATGATCTCAACGGTTCGTGGGTTTGAGCCCCGCGTCGAGTTCTGTGCTGACAGCTAGCTCAGAGTCTGAAGCCTGCTTCAGATTCTGTATCTCCCTCTCTCTCTGACTCTCCCCTGCTCATGCTGTCTCTCTCTGTCTCTCAAAAACAAATAAAAAAACATCAAAAAAATGTGGGTACCTGGAACTTCAACATGTCTCTGATAGACACAAAAGAAGTTTTGTTTAAAGGTGAGCACGCATGCAAAAATATCCGAAAAGTGTCTGGCATGTAACTGCCCCCACGGACTGTGTTAGAAACTGGCAGAGCAGCTGGTGTGACTCCCAAAGAATGCAAGGTAGCAAGTCATCGGTGTAGACAAACCGCTTGGAGATTACCTAGCCACACCTAAAGTTTTCGTTTTCCACAGCTTCTTTGGAGAGAATGGGATCTGATATGTGGAGGGGAAATCAAGGGTTCCAGCATCAGCCCAATTTCTTAGCTCCGTGGAGGAACAGGTCTGCCCAGACAAGAAGAGGATGACCCGTGGCACCTTGTAACATCATGTGCGCTGTGTGGAGGGCTCAGTCACCACTAAATTAACTGCATGCACCCTGGGGAGCTTCAGAGAATGTGAATGCCACCTATAGGGAGCACGGACTGAAATTTTTGCTATATAGGCAGTTCGAATCCTTTCTCCAACACTTACTTGAATGTATGGCTTTGGGTAAATTATTTAATTACTTTAAGTGTCATTCTCTGTAGATGAGTCTGAAAAAACTGTGTCTACCATCTACCTTATGGGGTGTTGAAGGGTGTAATAAAGAGAAGTCTTTCACAACAACCAAGGCAGAAAGCTAAAAAGCAACGTATGATTTTGGGGTAGACTTATTTCACTAGGACCCATGGATAACTTTTGTTCCTGCAAGGGGAGGGTGCTTCCTGTGAGAGACAGTAATGTCATTATTCATGCAGTAAGCCAGCCCACTTCAACTGCCGGTCTTCACAATGCCTACAAGTGTAATAAAAAAAAAAAGAATACAAAAAAACCACTTGCTTCCTTTTTTATGAGTATTGACATTCTTGTGCAGTATTAGGAAAGCTAATTTAGCTTCCAGTTCTAAGAATTTTTGAATCTATAGCCAGTAATTATTGGCATTCAGAGGTACAAAAGAGGAAAACAAAGCTTGCAAATTCTAGCACATTCATGTGGGATTGGGAGCTGAATTAGGATCCTCACACCCCATTGAATGATCAGCCCCCCTATTAGAGCCTTATTAAAATGGTAATGATTATATGCCAGCTATAGGCAGGCAGCCGCACCTGTCAAAAACTACCCCGATTATCCTGTTCATTGAACTGTCTGGCTCTTGAATCAGTGTCTCAGGTTTACTTCTCTGTGAAGTTTATTTCCCTGGTTTTAAATAAAAAAAGATACAAGAACAAATATTTCTTTGAGGTCACAGAACATTCTCAGAGTCCATTATATCTTCTCCTCATTTTCTGTTTTTGTATCTGGTATGGTAATTTGATACAGGGGAGCTGTCCTCTCTTTGGTTTGGGATTGAAATAGGAGAAAGAAACAGAAGTGTAAACTCTCATCCAAATAAAAATTCTAATGTTAGTAAAAGATAATGCAAATCTATAATTAATCTGCAAACTGGGATTATTCAATTGTCAGTCATAAATACTGTGATCAAGGCATAGATGGTAGATTTTTGTTACTCGTGCATCATTTGCCAAGCAAGCCTAGAGATCAGTTGTCTTTATTTTGAAGACATTTTGGACCGCCACCTACCTTTTGTCTTTAAAAACCTACAGAACAATAACGTGTTTCATTTGAAACCACTTTTTCCCCTAAATGAGACGTATCATTCATTGAATGCATGATTTTTTTACAAGACTAAATTCTGCCCTTACTGGGAGGAAAAGTGTCTTTTAAAGTCTTTCACCTAGTGGTTTGTCAAACAAATTCCATGATATGAAAGAGCCTTGATGAGAGAGGGACTGAGGGGTTGGATGTCATCGATAGAACAGATGCTATAATGGTAACTTCTCAGAGCACAGGGGAGAAGAATCAATGTACAAAGAAAAGCAAATTGTTTTTCGTTTGTTTTTGTTTGCTAGAGGATGGCTTCCTTTACTTCCTAGCATTTCTTGAGGAGGCATTATAAAGTGTTCTGGTTTCTTCCAATAGCTACTGGACTCCGGGGATTCCTGTGACTTATCAGCCCCAAGTCCAAGCCATCAGTGAGGAGACCAGGAAGCACATGAGTTTTTCCTATCATCTGCCTTTTGGTAGAACTCCCCCCTCCAGTTTCTTTGAACATGTAGGAAGTTCATAATAGAAAGAATCTCCGATTCTTTTGTTAAATTGCACAAAGAAAAAACAAAATTAAAATTTTGGGTTTTGTGACACTTATCCTAGTTGAAAGTACCTTGGATTTCCAGTCACTTGGATATTAAAACATGACTATATTCACAACTAGAATTGTTAACCAAAATCTTAATTACACTGAGCTGCTGCTTCTATTACTGTAACAACAAAAGAATACATTTTTTACAGCAATTCACAACTCATCTGAGACATTCTATCTCAAAATGTTATTTATTTATTGAATGACTTCAGTGAAATGTATCCTCCCTCCTCCCCCACACACACTGCCATCTACCTTGCACCCATCCAGCCAGTACTGATTGAATATCATGAAATACCAATGGAATCACTCTCAAAGAGTTTGTTGCCACTATTTTTGAAAAAAGTTGTATTATGGGATAGTTACAGATTGAAATAATTAATTACTATGCAGCCAAGATTATTACCAGGTATCTGAGTAGCCAAATCCTGTTTACAGCCCTCAAGCCCCTTGACCTTGCTCTAGTGAACAGCTTTTGCCTCTCTGTTCAGAACCACTCAACCTGACACCTTTGTGATGTGTCACCATCCTGGCTCTCCTCCCATTTCCCTTCTCTTTTCTTTTCACATTTTCTGTCTTAAACAATTTATCTTCTCCTGTGATTCCTTGTGATCTCCTCTAAAAAGACAGCCCCAAATTTCAACCTCAAGCAAAGACTTCTGTGATCATTCATTCCCAACACCTGGTCTACTCTTCCCTCAAGGATGGCTCATGAGTCCCCAGCTGAGCATGACCACTTCCAAATTAGTTGTTGTTAAATCTCCTCCCGTTTCTGTAGCATTCTCCTTGGCTAATGGGTTGCCAATCGGTCATCAATATTGAAACTCTATAACATCTTAGAGCAGGATATTCTCATGATGTAGACAGAGTGTCATCTTCTCCCCCTACTCCCACCATAACCCATGCTTTTACATCAAAGATACATTTTTATCTTACAAAGACCACCATTCACTGGGCAGTAAAGAGATGTCACAGAACAAAACAATCTTGGATCTTCAAGTTCAAAACCAAGACTCCAAGAGAACTCATTCTGTAAACACTGAATTTGGAGAAATTTGTGGTAAATTCCAGCGTTCCTATCCACATCAGCTAGGTAAGGATATCATGGGTTGAAGGGGAAAATGAGCAGACGAGAAGGATAAGTAAGGAGAGAAGTCTGTGAGCTCTAGGACAAGAAGACCAAGATTGATCACATTGAGGGCTTTTCACCCTCCACTCCTTTGGATGTCATCCTTAGTCAGCCCTGTGAGCCACGGAGCTGGGCCAGTGCTCAGGTGGAGGTTCATCTCAGTGCACAGTGTATATGGCCATGCTGGCCAGCTCCATTAGTGATTTTTCATGATGGCGTCTGACGCTCATCTATGGAGAGTAACCAGAAGAAATGACTTGGGACTTAGGACATCAAAGTCCTAAATAACTCACTGTGACCTTACAACCTTACTATGTATGGGCAACCTCCTGTTCCTGACTTTGTAAACCTCTCCCTCCCAGCTATCGCTTGGGGGTGAAGAATGGGCTCTGTTCTACATGTTAGAGAGAGCATGGTGGTGTGAGAGGAAAAGTTCAAATTCTTCCTCTTAGTCAAGGCAGTGGTGGGAGAAAGAGCCCACCCCACAATTTCTTAAATATGTGACCTTATTTCTATTTTGTTCTCCACTAGCCTATATGATGAAGTCTTGTGTTATAGAGCATAAATAAGGAAGTAATTAGTCATTAGTTTTTCCTCCTCCATCGGTCTTGCATATTGGATCCCTTCAAGTTAGTTTACTGTTGAAACACCATGCCTGGTCCTATATTGCATATAGAATCAAGTTCTTAATGTCTTATCTACGTAGGTATAAAAAAACTAGTCTTCCCTCCCACAAGCCTTAAAGGGACCACCCATTTCTGGTTCTGTTTGAATTCATAGACCAAAGAGGTTACTTCTTATCTCAACAGATTGAAGTTCCTTCCACTCCTAGAGGTCCATATATTTCATGGGTCATTTCCCCTGATCTCATTCATCCACAGCAAAAGCTAGAAGTCATCTCTTCCTTTTCTAACTCTCTACAGCGCTTCATCTGCACCTCTTTTCTGGCCCCCTTATCTTTATTTTTCCCCTTTATCTTCAAATATACTATATGTACACGTTTTGTTTACTTCCTTGATCATACACCTCTTGAGGGCAGAAGCCAGTTCTGTTCATTTCCAGGGAACCCAAGGTTGGCTTTGCCTGCTGCATAAAATTCAAGATGCATATTGTTAAAGGAAATAGAATTTTTATTAAATATCTGTGCTTTGTGTTATGCATCTGCTTGGACTGAGTTGTTGTTATTGTGTTCTGAAGGAATTTCCTGGTAAAATTGCTTAATATTCAGTGCCAAAGGTGAAAAAAAAAGTAGAGACACTCAAAATTAAACAATCAAGTTAATCTTATTATTTTGTGGACTGATTCATATCAATGTTTAACAAATTTTTAAATTGTAGAACTTTATTTTTGCCTTATGCCCCACGTCTTGAATTCTTTTTGACCCTACTCTTCCACATCCCAGAATCCATCAGAACATCCTTCAACAATCCCAGATATTCTTACCACTTCTACTACTACTTTGATGTAAGCTAGCATCAACTGTGTGTATACTTATATAATGTATAATATTATATATAATTATATGTTATATATTACCATATCATATTATAATCACCATCTCCTACATTATTATAATAGCCCCCTAATACAACAGCAAAAGTGAGCCTGTTAAAATGTAAGTGAGATCATGTCACACCCCCAATGCAAATCTTCCCATCCTATTCAGAAGAGGAATAGACCTCTTTTTCTGTCACTCCATTTTCTGATGGCTCTGATCCAGTCACACTGATGTCCTTGCTGGTTCTTGAATACCCAGACACTCTTGTGCCTTAGAGTCTGTGCCTGATTGCCTCTCTGTCTGCAGCACCCACCCCCAGAGTTGTACAGGATTGACAACTCATTTCCTCCAAGTCTCTCCTTGAACGTCACTTTCCCAATAAGGTCTATTCCCAACAAACCTGTTTAAAAATGTAGTTGCCTGAGAACTCCTGATTCCCCCAACTTTTCACCTTCCAACATACACCACTTATTTATTTTCTGTCTTTCTCCGCTGGAATGTAAGTCCCATGAAGACAGATTTTTGTCTGTTTTGTTCAATGGTATATCCTAAGACCTCAGATCAATTTCTTCTCTTTTCATTTTTAAATGTTTATTTATTTTGAGAAAGAGAAAGAGAAAGAGAGAGAGAGAGAGAGAGAGAGAGAGAGAGAGAGAGAGAGAGAGAGAATGAGCAGGGGAAGGGCAGGGAGAGAGGGAGACACAGAATCCAAAGCAGACCCCAGGCTGTCAGTGCAGAGCCTGATATGAGCTAGAGCACAGGGAGAGTAATCAGTTACCTACCAAAATCTACTGTATTCAAAAATCCCTCCATAGACTCTGCATAGACCTATGGGTTTGAACTCACAGACTCTGAGATCATGACCTCAGCCAAAGTCAGAGGCTTAGCCAACTGAGCCACCCAGGGACCCCTACTTCTAATATATAATAGCTCTCAATAAATATGGAGTAAATGGATGGTACTGTATTAGACTTAAAAGGGAAGTCTCTACAGATTCTCTGGTCTAACGCTTCCTGTCCGGGGGTGGGGGGGGAGGGTGTCTCTAAAAGTCTTAATAACATCTCTTGGCACTTTCTATAATTTTCAAGAAGTCTAATAAAAATGAACACTTGTCTATGATAAAACTGTCTAGTTCCCTGACTCCCAAACTGTGCTAAAGACCAGGGTTATCATTGATCTTGTCTCTTTTACACTGTACTTCACCAGGCTTTCTCCCTAGGTCTATGCAGAGTCTATGGAGGGATTTTTGAATACAATAGATTTTGGTAGGTAACTGATCACTCTCCCTGTGCTCTAGTGAAGAGTGTACTTTTCTTCACTTTGTTTTGTCTTTTGGACACATACTCAATTCTTGGAATGTACTCAAAAAACATATGCTAGGTTGAATTATATAGTGACCTTCCCACAAATAGATCAGAGTTCTTAAGCTCAGATGTATGTTGATGATAATTAACCCAACAGGGAAGTTAGAAAAACTGCTTAGTTCACAGAAGGAAGAAATTAGTGCTGGTTAATGTGTCAATGCATTAAAAAATGAGAAAGAATGAAATCTGGCCATTTGTAGGAAAGTGGATGGACCTTGAGGGTGTCATGCTAAGCGAAATAAGTCAGGCAGAGAAGGACAGATACCATATGTTTGCACTCATAGGTCTAACAGGAAACTTTCAGAATGATC
>NC_043709.1:17747844-17899464 GCF_006229205.1 Suricata suricatta | reverse complement strand
TTTTTTTTTAAATATTTTTACATTGTAGTACTTGTTTTGCTTGTTGGTGGTGTTCGCTTACTTAATACATTCCGTCAAGGACAGACATTTAAAAAAAATTGAGTGGGTTGAGGGGGTGTGCTTAGAAATGACTTTATTTCATAGAACTTGTGAAATGCTAGGGAGAATATAGCTCTAAAGAGTTATATACAGAACTCTTAATTAAGAGAAACGTTTGATTAAGAAGTCAAAGCTTTAAACATTTTTTGTGTAGCTTATGTGTTAGGACTTGAGGAAAAAGATATTTTGGATTTTATCCTAGACAATAGAAACACTAGTCTTGGGGTACCTGGGTGGCTCAGTGGGTTAAATGCCTGACTTTGGCTTAGGTCATGATCACATGTTTCATGGGTTCAAGCCCCATGTCAGGCTCTGCACTGACCACTCAGAGCCTGGAGCCTGCTTTGGATTCCATGTCTCCCTCTCTCTCTGCCCCTCCCCCGCTCTTGCTCTGTCTCTCTTTGTCTCTCAAAGGTGAATAAATATTTTTAAAAAAGGTTTAAATAAAAAAAACACCAGTTTGATTTACCAAATCCAACTCAACAATCTAAGAAACATGTTGAGTTAGTAGCCATAGTATCTAGAGTTGTATATAGAATAGTTTCAAAACTGAAAAATAATAAATGCAGAAAAATGTCTGCTTCTTTAACATTCTGCTCTCCACAGATGGTCCCCTGGCCAACATAATTTTCTCTCTCATTTTGATGATATGGGCTGGAAAATGTCTCAACCAAATTAAGCTAATGGAGGTCAGTGTGTGGTATGTGCCACTAATTTGAAAAACAAGGAGATAGATAGAGGAAAGACAAGGTAATGATTTGTGACAGAGGCCCCAAATTTGATTTAAACAATTCAATTACCCTTTTTAAAGTCCCCTAAAGAAATGTGCTGCAAAGCTCTCCATTCCCCACCCATGCGGGCAGGGACACAAAAGCTGCTCTTAATAACAGTTCTATATTACTTCCTCTGTGACAAAAACAAAACAACCCCAATGTATCCTATAATAAAATATTCGAGGTGGTTAGGCGGTGAAGGGCTGTTTTTGCAGGGCTTGAGGGACAGAGGATGGCAAGTGGCATGAGAACAGGCATGGAACCCTGCTAGGGATGTTGCGTTAACGTTGCTAAAGTAGCTGTGGTATGATGAGAGTCTTATTAAAGGAAATTTCCATCTGCAACAGCCCAAAGGTGCAAAGTAAACTTATATTTCAGTCCTGGCCTCATACAGGAAACCAATGGAGGCATGTACCCTTTTAGGGACACAAGTTCTAAAAAGAAGCTTGAACCCTGTTTCAGTGGCTCTCTAGCTCTCCTAATTTTGGACAAATTGGTTAGCTTTTCTCCACCTCATTTTTTTCATGTGCAAAATGAAGATTATGGTAAGTCTTATCTCAGAGGAGCTTTAGAAGGATTAAATGAGATAATTCAGATAAAGTATTTATAACCAACTTGTGCTTATGAAAGTCAGAGCTAACCTACTATGGATGCTAACAAAACTCTTTTAGAAAGCAAACTGTGAATAATGTATAGTTCTTTGTTTTTTTTAATTTTAATAATGACAAAAACACTTCAAAGTCTGAGTTCTTAGCCATCATCTGGGCACTTCTTTTCAAAACCAATGCAAGGCATCTCTCACCATAAAAAGGAGCAGGGGCCATGTGCTTAACGTTCTATAGTTTGGAAAAGAGAGAGCATTCTCTGATCAAAGGGGAGATTGAGATAGGTTTATCTACTCAAGAAATATATATTCTTTTATTCCTTCATCCACAGAGCTAAAACCCAAGTGTGATTGTTTGAAGGTGCCCTGTGAGATGAGACCACAAAGAAAATTGTTCAGTATCTGAAACAGAACAACCATGGATGTATTGCACAATTTGTTATTAAATACACAACCTTTGCAAGGGGCTGCAGCTATGACACTGGATAGAAGGATAGCACATTCATCATGCTACCTTGGATATTCATGGAATGAATAAAAGCAGCCAGATGGATTTGAATGAGCAAAGACAGTAGTTACCAGTTTGTATCTAGCACATAGTAGGTCCTCAAGTATTGGAAGCTATGGTGATAGTAACAATGATAACAGATAGGATGACAAAAAAAAAACCCTAAGAAGAAACATAAAAATAATTTGGAGACATACTGTCTGTCTGTTACAACATGGATATGAAAAGAAAATGTGCTCATCCCACTGCAAATATCTTGATGAGATGGTGATTTTTATCTTTTATAGCCTAATGTCCAAAACTGGCAAGGTATTTGCAAGTAAAGTCGACTGGATGCAACATTCCAAAAATGTTGGACAGGCTGATCACTTTTTGTGGTACCATTAGGTTGAAAATACAGAGGCATAGATTCACTTGTTGAGGACTTCGTGACATCAATTCTTAATTCAAGAGATAATTGTTTCTCATCTACTCACTTATATGTTTTGAGACAACCAAAATGAGCAAGATAGGAACAGCTTTCTAGAAGCTGTCAGTCTATCAGGGATGCACACACATAAGCCAATAACTTAAAAATCCAGTAGATCTCAACTAGAAAAGAATTACATATAGGAGCATACAGAAGCTGGACAAAATAGGCATATAGGAGCTTGAGGATGAGTTGAAGGACTCAGGATCTTTATCATGTTGACCATTGCCTACTTTGTCAAATACAAAATATATTACAACAGACTTTTTGGGAGAACCTTGAAAGAATGGAAAAGGTATTGCATCCAAACACAGGAAATTCTATTCTTTCATTTAAAACATAATGCATTTCCCTCAGGGGTAGGATGTGCTATATCTAGAAAGTCATTTTTACTGCTTCCGTATTTCAGGAAAATGTGACCAATTCTTAACCACCTAGTTATCAAAACATTGCATGGATAGGAATGTCATCTTTCTTTCTAAAAACCTATATTAAAACTTAAAATGTTTATATGACCTTTTAGACAGCTTTCATTTCTGTGTATGGAGAAAATAGACCAAATTATTCGCAAATAATAGGATATAGACCTCCTCTGAGTAGATAAACCTATCTAACTAGTGTGATCTCCCCTTTGATCAGAGAGTTGCCTCTCTTTCCCAAACTCTAGAATAGTTTTGTTGATGAAATAAGTTACCCAATCTTGCCACACCTGTAAATTTTCCATTATGTTTTTAGCCCAATTCTGTACCTTGCAGGCAATTTTGGTTTTCTCTTAGATAAGAAAATCAGACTTTGGATGTCTGTGCTCTTCAGAGGCATGAGGGTGGAGGCCCAGTGTTCTGCCTCTGGAGCCACGCACGGGGTGCCCACTGGACCGGCCCAAACTTTGGCGGGCTATCTTGCCCACAGAATTGGTGAGCTGATGATGAATGGCTGTGAAGGCTTTGTCATTGCTCAGGCTCCTTTGTGGGACCAGACAATGGAGGAGGACACAAGTCTGGCTCAGGAGAGCAACGGATAAAACTGCTGGGCAGGATGGCGGGCTCCCGCCGACACGACCACTTGTTGACATTGAAAGGATTTCACAACAAGTGAGCAGAAACAGAAACGATTCTGTTCGGCGGGGCTATTAGTTGCAACGTGTGGCACCGGAGCGGTCACTGCCGATGTGTTTCCCCACTAATGAGCTCTGAATGCCCATTAAACTGGGCTGCTATAGGCCCAGAGCCACCCGGACAATGGCATGCATGAATGCCTTCCCCTGTTCTTATTGGTTGGCCCAAGGAAGAAACAACTGGTATCACTCAAATTTAAGCAGAGTTGACAGTACAGTTAAATGATCATTAATTAGAGTTTGTGGGCAGATAAAGACTGAGAGCCATTTCTAATGACAAGATAGGTTAGTGTGACTCACTCGGGAGCATAACCCAGTCTGGTCCTGCCCTATTTCTTGGGCCACGTGGAGGGGCATCTCTGGGATTTTAGACAGGGTAAAATAATCCATAAAACAGTGGGGGGGGGATGACAAAAAAAGCTTTATAAGATACAGGAGGTTTTCTTAAATAATAAGTAATACCTCAGAAATAATTCTGAGAACTGAATTCAACTGTATATGTAAAAAGTCCTTCAATGAGGATGTGATGGTATGGTAAGAGTTGCAAAGGACTTAGCTAGAAAACCAGGCTTGAACTTTGGCTCTTAAATTTATTTGTTCAATGACCTTGAGCAACTTTTAAAACTAAGGAATCTCCATTTCCCCACCTGTAACAGAGGGATAATCATCATCCCAACTTCACAGGGTTATTGCAAGGATCATATGAGGAAGAAAGTTTTAGATTATGTTGAATCACACAGCTGTTGGTTATCTTTTACTTTTGAGCTACCTACTTTGGGCACAAATGTGACATAGCCAGCAGGTAGGTTGGTCTATCAGGATAAACAAAGGTAAAAACAGTTGAGTGAAAGGACAAATTTAAACCCTGTTTTCCAAATATTTCATTCTGAAAGGAATGATTCAAGCTACATAACATTTCAAACTACCTCAAGAGAAAAATTAATCACTCTCTTAGAGATATTTTCCATAGTTGTTCATCTCATATTATCTCCTCAGAAGTAATGGCAATAGAGCTGATGAAGAACAATTTTTCATGACAGCCATTCTCATTGGAAGATTAATGTTTTGCTCAGAAAATAAGAAATATTTTCACATACATCCTTGACATCAACCACTGTTTCCATACTGATAACCTAGAAATCTGTACCTAGAACTTCATCTGCTCTTGTGAGATCCAGATGTGAGACCCAAGCTTCCTTCTTATCTAAATTGACATTTCACAGGAATCTTAAACTTAATATTTCTATAAAAATTAGCTTTTGCTGGGTCACCTGGGTGGTTTAGTTGGTTAAGGATCCAACTTTGGTTAGGCTCATAATCTCATGGTTTGTATCTCAAGCTCAGCCCCGACAGTGTGGAGTCCATCTGGGATCCTCTCCCTTTCTCTCTGCCCTTCCCAACTCACACTCTCTTTCTAAATAAATAAATAAATGAATAAGCAAAATAGAATAAAATGAAGTTTAAAAAAGTTAGCTTGTGTTATGTGATAAACTTCTTCAAAACTTAGTGGTTCAAAACAGTAACTGCTGATGTAGCTCATGATTCAGTGGGTTGGCAAGGTGGGTTGGGTTCAGTGGGGTAATTCATCTGGTATTGGCAGGATTCACTCATGTATCCATGCTCAGCTGTTCAGTAGGGTGGGCCGGCTGGTCCAGGATGGCCTCAGTCAAGATGACTTGTCTCTGTTGCTCATGATCTTCCATCCTATAGTTGGCCAGCCTAGGCTTGCTCAGATGGGAGTTACATGGTTCCAAGAGAAAGAGAAGAAAAGTCCAGAGCCCTAGACTAGGAACTGGCACACTTTCTTTTGTCTGCATTTATGGGCCAATGTCAGTCTCAAGGCCAGCCCGGATTCAAGGGGTGGGAGAAAAGGGTTGAGTAAATTCCATTTCTTGGTCTTAAGAGCTGCAAAGTCTTACTGCAAAAAAGTATGGATTCATGGAGAGAAATTAATATGGCCATTTTTGGTGATAATCCCAAACTGAATTTATGTTTCCAATGAAAGTTTTCTCACCCCTGTTTTTACCAGTTTGCTTAAAGCCATCAAAGTCTACCCAAAAACCTTAAGGTTATTCTAGGACATTCTATGCTGATGGTTAGTGGGTGGTTGAATTTTATTATGTGACTTGCTTGATAGATCTTTACCCAATACTCTCATCATCTCCCTTCTGATAGACGTAGTAGAAATATAGATTCTTCTCATTTGCCTGGACTATTCTCATAGCCCAACAGTTGTGTCTCTAGTGTTACCTTCTTTATTAGTTTTCTACTGCTATGTCACAATTTATGCTAATTCAGCAGCTTAAAACAAGGCCCATTTACTACCTCACAGTATCTGTACGTTAGAAACTCAGGTACAGGTTAGATGGAGTCTCTGTGAGGGCCTTACAAGATGCCGGCTGCATTGTTTTCCTTTCTGGAGCTCAGAACCCTTTACCAAGCTCATGTGGCAGTTAGCAGAATTTTCAGTTCCTTGCAGTTGCAGGACAGAGGTCTCTACTTCCTCACTGGCCATCAGGACTGGTGGTCACTTGTTGCTCCTATCACAAGGCCTATTCCATAAACATGAGAGTTTACTTTCTTCTATGCCACTACAAGAGCACCTCTCTCTGACTTCTATCCTTTGTCCATCTCAGCATGCTAAGACAGAATCTGATATACTGTATAACTAAATCACAAGAATGACTCGTCATCATTTACAGGTTCCTCTCACACTCAAGAGCAGGAGATTACACACGTTATGCACCCCTGGTCATAGGCATTGAGAATCTTGGGGGTCATTTAGAATTCTGTCTATTATATCTTCCTCCAAAAGTAGCCACCTCATCAGAATATGGCCTGGATTATGCCATTCTTTGGTTTTTAATCCATTCATGTATCCTTACTGCCTAAGAGGTAAACATCTTCCTTGACAGATTAAATCTTTTCTTTGAAAGTCTTTCTCACATAAGCCAGGGCACACAAAAAAGACTCTCATTTTGGGGTTAGCTTATCAAGTCAGAGACACGAATAGACCAGCAGGCGAGTGGCATGTATATAGATAGCTTGGACTCAAAACATCATCTGTTCAATTTTGAACTATATTTAATCTTGAAATCTCTGGACACTAAAAAGCAATCAGAAAGAGACTGCTGTGGGCCAAATGGGGATTTTATTCCTTCTAAAACTCTGGAGAATAAACTAAATACACTGCATACAAGCATAAGCTAGGATTTATTAGAAATAAATAAGGAAAAACCATTTACAATAATGTCTAAAATCTGTAGAGTTAT
This sequence comes from Suricata suricatta, assembly GCF_006229205.1. Taxonomy (NCBI): domain Eukaryota; kingdom Metazoa; phylum Chordata; class Mammalia; order Carnivora; family Herpestidae; genus Suricata; species Suricata suricatta. The sequence continues at coordinate 17,892,625 of NC_043709.1, read as the reverse complement.
AGATATTCAACAGCATAATTAAAGTTTGTCAACTGTACTCAATCCCACTTAATAGCTCACATTAATCATGTGGCTATTCTATGCCAAATGCTATGCCTTGCTTATATGCATCATTTCATCTTTATAGCAGTCAAACGCAGTAGATATGATTAGCTCCATTTTTGGATGAAGAAACTGAGGCAGAAGGAAGATAGGTAGGGCATAGCTAATAAGTGACAAAAATAATATTCAAATACATATAAATGAAGTCACGTGTGAGTACTTTCAGTTCTGGCAGCATGGTAGACAGATGCAGTGTAAAGAGCCCCTTCCCAGACTACACACATACACACACACGTGCACACGCATTGGATAAATATAACATGGCTAGTTAAATACATATGAATTCAAAATGAATAGAGACAAACTCTCAGAATGAAGAGTCAGAATGAAGACTGAACAAGTGAATACAACAGTGACTGAGGGGGACACTGGGTGTAGAAACATATTTCAGTAGCTCGGAGTTGGAGGTTTTCAAAACAATGGAGAGGCACCTGGGTGGCTCAGTCGATTAAGCATCCGCCTTCAGCTCAGGTCATGATCTCACCATCTGAGACCTGCGTCAGATTCTGTACTGACACCTCAGAGCCTGAAGCCTGTTTCAGATTCTGTGTCTCCCTCTCTGTCTCTCCCCCGACACCCCCACTCGTGCTCTGTCTCTCTCTCAAAAATAAATATTAAAAATTAAAAAAAACAAACTATGGAATTACAACTTTGCAGCAGAAACATGAAATGTAAGATGACTGATCTAAATATTTTCTTTCATGAAGAAGGAATGTGGAAACTTCAGGCTTTGTGAATAGAGTTAAAAATTGTGGGTATCCACTAAAAGTAATATATATGACTTGTAACATTGATGGTGGGGAAAAAGGAAATAAGGAAAAGTCAAGCAATCCCAAGAAAGCAGGAAAAAAGGAGCAAAAATAGAATGTATAGGGAAAATAAAACTAAAACTTAAACAACAAAAATAAATCATATGTATCACTAATCACAATAAACATGATTTTGTCAAACTCTGCAGTCAAAAGACTATGACATATACTCAGATTGAGTAAAATTATAAAATCCTAAGGCTGTTTCTAAGAGAGACTATTGAAATACAATGATGATGAGAGATTGGACATAACCCAAAGGAAAAATATTTACCAGGAAAATATTAATCTGAAGAAAGTAGGTGGGAATGCAAACTGGTGCAGCCACTCTGGAAAACAGTAGTTTCCTCAAAAAGGTAAAAATAGAACTACCCTATGATCCAGCAATAGCACTAGTAGGTATTTACCCAAAGGATACAAAAATACAGATTCAAAGGACATTTGCACCTCAATGTTTATAGCAGCATTATCAGCAATAGCCAAATTATAGAAAGAATCCAAATGTCCATTAACTGATGAATCAATAAAGAGGATGTGGTATATATACACAATGGAATATTACTCAGTGATGAGAAAGGATGAAATCTTGCTATTTGCAATGACGTGGATGGAGCTAGAGTGTAGTATGCTAAGCAAAATAAATCAGTCAGAGAAAGATAAATACCCTATTATTTCACTCATATGTGTATTTTAAGACAAAAATAAAACAGATGAACATAGGGGAAGAAGAAAAGAGAGAGGCAAACCAGAAAACAGACTCTTCATAATAGAGAACAAACTGGAAGTTACTGGAGGGGAGGTAGGTGCGGGGACGGCTTGGAGATTAAGGAGGGCACTTGTGATGAGCACTGGGTGTTGTATGAAGTGATAAGTCACTAGATTCCACATTTGAAACTAATGTTATCCTGTAGCTTAACTAACTGGATTTAAATAAAAACTTGGGAAAAAAAAAAAGGTGTAGCATTACCAAAGGGAATGCTAAAGTAAGTAATGTTAAAAAGCATAATTTATCAGAAAGCTACAGCAATCTTGGCCTGTAAGAACCACACCATCCAGATTCACACTACTTAAAGCTGCAGTCAGATAATGACAAATTCACAGGAGAAATTGATGGGTCAGTTAAGCAGGCAAAATAATTGGCAAAGTCACAGAACATTTTGAAAAACAAAATAAAAACTCTTGACTGTATCTCTTGAATATTGAAACCTTGAATCCGAAAATTAGAAAACAGTATCCTTTTTAAGCACACAGTGGACATTTTACAAAATTAACCGTGCACAGACTCACAAAGCAATTGTCAAAAATTACTAAGGAATCAAAGTGCCGATTTGATTTTTTTCTCCATGATATAGATAAATATTAAAAAACAATTATAAAATTATGGTTACAAACCTCTCATGTATCTGGAAATTAATAAAGTATATTTTTAAATAGTTTGCTGGTTAAAAATGTATTACTGAAGTGACTAAATATTTAAAATTAGGTGACAATGAAAACACTACAGCTTAAAGATTATGAGACAGAGCTGTATAATACTTGGACCCAATTTATAGTCTCTAACACATAAGTTAGAAAGAGAGAGAGATTAAAAATGAATGAGTTAAGCATTTAAGTCAAGAAGTTAGAAAAGAGCAACAGTGTAAACTTTAAGTAAAAGAAATAATAAAGAAATGTGTGCATGAAAAGAAAAATGATAAAGAATGAATAAACCAAAGCTGTCCTGCTGCAGAGACTAATAAAATCATTCTCTAGTATGACTGATTTAACAAAAGAGAAGAAACAAACAAACAAAATTAAGAAGTTTAAAAGGACAAATAAATACAGACAGAACATTTTTAAAAAATATAAAGTAAAAATAGCTTACTGCCAATGATTTTTAAAAATTATTAAAATGAACAACAGTCCAGATAAATATTAATGACTATAACTTACTAAAGCAGCACTAGATGATGTGAGCAGATCTATTTATGATCTTCATACAAATTTGCTCTACATCTATAATTTCCTTGTTATAAAAAAAAACTGGCCATGGAAATTGTACTGGGGAGATTTATCAAATCTTCCAGGAATGGACAGTATTGTGCTATATCAACTGTTTCAAAAAACAACAAAGAAAGAAAATCCTAAATAATCTCATGGAGCTAATAAAACCTCCATGGCAAAAGCAGACAAACCAGTATTAGGAAGAAAACTTATAAGGCACGCTCATTCATCAACATCTATGCAAAATCATAAATAAATTATCAAGAAATTGAACCCAACTCTGTGTGTGTGCATGTGTGTATATGTGTGTGTGTGTGTGAGAGAGAGAGAATGTGTATGTTTACATGTTTATATCATAAGAAGTATACTTAATATTAAAATATTGTTAATGTAATTTATCACATGAACAGATTAAAGAGTCAAAAATACAACACAATCATTATTTTAAAAACTTTTAGCCAAACAAGAATTGAAAGATTCTTTTTTCATCTCATAAAGAAAATCTACCTTGAACTGAAAATAAACATCATAATTATTGATAGGCGCACTCCTTCACAATTAGGAACAAATCAAGGATGCCAGTTAGCAACTTCTATTTAACATCGTATAAGAGGTCTTAGCTAGTTGCAATTCAAAAACTGTGGATTAGCCAGACACTGAAGTAAAATATTTGCAAAACATGTTTTTGATAAAGGACTTGCATTCAGAATGTAAAAGAATATTTCTGGAATATTCAACTAATTATAAATTACCTAAGAATAAATCTAAGGAATGAAAGACCCAATGGAGAAAATTATAAACATTTGTTGAAGTACATAAGGGAAGATATTAATCTCTGTAGAAATGTATATGTTATTTTGCAGGAAGACTTACTATCATAGAGGTGTTGATTTTTATCTAATGAATCTCTAAATTCAATGCATCTAATCATAACCCTGGCAGTTCTTCATGTACTTGGCAGAAAGATAATTCTAAAATTTGTATGGATGAATGAAAGACCAAGAATAATCAAGAAACTTTTGAAGAATTAGGACACTTTGCCTGATCAGATATTAAGAGTTATTATAGAGCCAGATTAATAAAACCACAGTGATCTTGCTGCTGGTGTAGAGAAACAGACCTATGAAACAGAATGAACAACTCAGAAAGAAGCCCACACACACCTATGCGTGTGTGTGTGTATGCGTGCACACGTGCACATGTGTGTTGTAAAGTCAGTCTATGGGACAGGTGGGGAAAAAAAGAACCACTTAAATCTGATTCTGGGACCAATGGCCTGCAGACAGGAAGAAAAAGGAAATTGGAACCCCATCATAAGCCTTTCACTAAAAGCAATTCTTGATAAGTTAAAGTTCTTGATGTGAGATGCGAAACTTTAATATGCTTAGAAGAAAAAAATTTAAAAAATCTTTATAATATCTGGATAAATAATGATATCATAAGCAACACACAAAAATCATCAAACATAAATGAAGCCTTCTTATATATGACACATTAAAATTTAAATACCTATATAAAAATGGGCAATGAACAAAAAAAAGATAAGCCACAGATTTTTTAAAATGCAAATTAAAGGACTAAGAACAATTTGTTAGCATCCTAAATATATAAACAATTGCAATTAATATTAATTGAGTGGCAAAAAATCCTTCCTTCATCTCCAGCTCTCTGCAATGAGGAATTCACAGAGATGAAATAAAAACTCCAACAATAACATCAATAATAATCAGGAAAAATCAGTAAAGCACCAGTGAGAGAATGTTCACTCTTACACTTTGTAAAAATAAAAAGTCTGGTGATGACAGACATCTGACGTTGTCCAGTAAAATGTTTTAATTCTGGAAACAGGCCCGTCCACAGTCTGCTCTACCCTCTTTGGAGAGTAATAACCTATGTGTCCATCTATGAGGTTACATAAATGTATTACATCATGAAATGCCACGGGGCACAGAAATTGATGAACAAGATTTGTAAGTGTCAACATGGTTGAAACTAGAAAATTTTGCTGAATGAACAAAGCAATGATCAAAAATGGATCTTGGGTATGATATCATTTATGTAAATTCTCAGAACATACTAAATAAAATTGCCTCTTGTTTCTGGAAACAGGTGTGTACTAAAAGCCACAGGAAGGATACATAGCAAGCTCAGGATAAGAGCTCTTCCTGAAACGGAGAGTTAGATTAGGAAAGGTTACCTTCAAATCTATTTTATTTAAAACCAAAGCTCTGAAATAATTATGACAAAGTGTTTTGTTTCATCTAAATAGTGGGTAGAAAAGAGCCTGATATATTATGTTTGAAATGTATCAAAATTAAAGTTTTAAAAAGTCATACAAAATTTCTGGCTAATGTGAACCCTAAATAAAATGACCAGAAATCTCTATGAGTTACAGTACAAATAAACACAAAAATCCACTGCTTTAATATGTTTTTTTGAAACTCTTCTGAATTTTAGAAAAGAGTAATGCCGCATTTTAAACTTGGTTTGTACATTTGGGAGAAGAGATTTGGCAAGGGTTTTATTTGCAAACAATGCTAATATCCTAGAAGCACTAAGTTTTAGTTATTTATGGCAAACATGCAAATAGATTTTAAGTGGGTACACCAGATGGGTTATTTGATCGTTATTAAATGTCATGTTCCCCATGCTCTCACCCCACTGACGGCTGAAAGGGCAGGGACAGACAGTGCTGAGCAACTCTTGCTTTTTATCAAAACTCTGTATGCTTTGGTCTCCAGGGAACTCAGAGCTTGCTGAATTATCAGGTACAGCAGCTCACTTAACTTAGTTTTGCAACTTAATTATTTATTCCATCTTTCACTGGGTTTTTCATCTTTGATTTCCCTTTCAACAGTCTTATTGTCCTTTATTTTAAGGCAATCTCCAAACAAAAATAAGACATTGAAGAACAACTAACATGTTAAGAAGTCATTTGTTCAGAAAGATAGATTTAAAACCTGTAAATTTATTTACTTGTTTAAATGTTTATTTTATTTTATTTTATTTTATTTTATTTTATTTTATTTTATTTTATTTTACTGTTTATTGCCAAGCTGGTTTCCATATAACACCCAGGGCTCATCCCAACAAGTGCCTTCCTCCATGACCATCATCCCCCTTCCCGCTTCCCCTCCCACATCAGCCCTCAGTTTGTTCTCAGTATTCAAAAGTCTCTCATGGTTTATCTCCGACTGTCTCCCCAACTATTTTCCCCCTTCCCTCCCCCATAGTCCTTTGCTAAGTTTCTCCTGTTACATTTATGAGTGAAAACATATGGTATCTATCCTTCTGTGCCTGACGTATTTCACTTAGCATGACTCCTTCGAGGTCCATTCATTCTTTCTCATTGCCACGTAGTATTCCATTGTATAGATAAACCACATCTTCTTGATCCATTTATCAGTTGATGGACATTTAGGCTCTTTTCATGATTTGTCTATTGCTGAAAGTGCTGCTATAAAACATGTAAATTTAAACCATGAGCCCCTTCCCCTGTCTGGACCTCTCTGCCATTAGTCAGTGCTCCCAAACCTAAGTCATACTCAGAAGAGCCAGGGGGCTGTCCTCAACCCACCTGGGAAAGTGTGTCACCACTTTCAGAGTTCCTGCACCTTTAAAATTGTTTTGGAAACAAAAGGCCAGCCTTTAGCCCAAAGGAAAACAAACATTTAGTGGGATTTCAAGAACAGCAACCTAGAAAAGAAGATGTTTTGGGGTGAAGTCCTTCTCAGAATCTCTAGGTCCACATTCAATTAAATTAGCTCCTTTCTTGTATGCAAAATGCCCTACGCAGCTCGGACACAGGGCAGGCAGTCGACTAATCTCAATTCCCTTCTCTTAAAGAAGCCTTTGTTCTCAACATTTGGTCACGTCTGGAGACATTTTGGGTCATCACAACAAAGGAGCTGCCCCTGGCCTCTCGTGGGTAGGGGATATGGATGTTGCTAAAGTTTCTCTAAGGCACAGAACATCCCTCCTCTCCTGCCCCAACCAAGAAGAACCCAGCCCAAATCCTAAGAGGTTCAAGGTTGAGAAACCCCCAGTTCAGTGTTGAAGTTTAATATTACAGATTTGGAAGATGCTAACTGCCATTTAAATGAAATCAATTGGTTTCTCTTAGATGCTACGGAGTCCTTCAAGTATGTGTTTCTGATTCTTTATTTTGTGAATTGTTACATAGAGCTTGAGGGCATGGAAATATCAATTCCAACAGACCACACTTCACTTTATCTAGTACGTGTCTCTTTTCAGTAAATGAGTTCATTTACATGAATACTACCATACAATCAAACTTTAAATTTTCTTGCCAAATCATGTTTTTTTAAAAAGATAGTCTTGAATACCATGATTAATAATTGTTCTTTCCCCTACCAGTAGAAAAAAGATGCTTTCCATTTTTGTTAAAATGTTTTAAAAAAGATAGAAGACATTCAATTGTAAATGTTCGAATTATTTAAATAAGATTTTGTGGCTTGCATTTTAAAGAAAGAGTAATTAAAAGTGGCTGGAGGGAGAAAGCCAGTGGCGGTGAGGCCATTTGTTGTACAAGGGCAGTGGGGTCTAGAAAGAGGAGGCATGGCTTAGGAATCTCCCATCTCTTATTCCGATGGTCCTCAAAGTGTGGCCCTTGGAGCAATAACAGCAACATCTAGGGATTTGTGAGAAATGCAGATTCTCAGGCCCCACCTAGACCTGCTGACTCACCCACACAGGAGTTGGGGCAGGCATATAACCCTGATGCACACACCCAAGTGTGAGAACCAGGGCCCTAAAGCTCTTTCACTTCCTACTGATATCCCTTGGCCGAGTCAGTTACCTTCTATGACCCTCAATTTCTTTGTGTTTTTGCCTCTCTGGATTTTGCTATAAAGGTGCTGTGCAAATGGCCTGGTGTAATGCTAATATTATCAATCTGCAACATAGCCGAATCGGAATCCATGCTGGTAAGGACAGAAGAACTGGACCTTACCTACAAATGTGTCCTTGACTTTTTCTGTCCATCATCCCCAAAGTGGAGATGTCCATTCCTAGGGCAAGCAGCTCAAGCCATTTATCAGTCAGGTAGAGGGTCATGGAAATGACCCAGTGTTTACCAGGGTAAACAAGAAAACTTGCAAGCCATGCAAAAAAGACACCCCAAAACACTTAATGGTTGTTTTCATCCTGGCATCACTGTATCCCTATGTACTTGGTTCTTGTTGATAACAAATTGTACACTGAACTTCAGTCTCCCCGGTAAAGTCTGAGAACTAAAAACATGTTGTGGGAATGCCATTTGGTCTGGTTGGTCACCCATCGCCTCTCAAAAGAAATGAAGCCCTTATATTTATTTCTTAATAAAGCATTTCTAAACTAATCTCTCATGCTCTTGTTGTCCTCTTCATAGCTAGGCTGACATAGCAAATGCTCTCAGAATAACACAAATTGTGGAGTCTCAGTTGGACCCCCAAACAGCCATTGGATTATTCTTTGATTATGACTATAAAATAATCTGGAGATTTTCACCATTTTAATTGAGATTCCAAGGTGATATTGCCAGGGTATTTGCCCCATCCCTATCCCCATAGCCCCTCAAAATCTCTATTTACTGAAAATTAAGAGTTCTACGCTGTTTTGCTTCCTTTATTTCATAAAGTCAGAAGAGTATCTTAGAGAATTGTGTGGGCACAAAAGTAAAATCACTGTAGGTGCCGTTTTTATTTAGAGCATGTAGAGAAGTCAGTCTTATTCACAGCAGGCTCTGGGCTTGGTACCCACCTGTAAGGTAGGATCATATCACTCACCTATCAGAGTTGTTTGGATTTAATGACCTAATTAAGATATTTAGTACCTGCATTGGTCAGCACATAGTAAGCATTCATTTAAGATCACCTAGATTTATCTCCAAAATTCAGTTCAAAGACTCAAGGCTTGCCTTTGTGAACATATAAGGACCTTTCCCAATTCTACTCACAGCATTTGAATTTTCTGTAAATATGACTGGATTCACTTGTGGTAATCATGAATATAGTGATGAGTTTTACAAAAACTATAGCTTTTTTGTTTTATAAGGCTATCCACGTTAAGTAGCCAGATGAGAGGGTTTTAGTCATGGGGTGCTCTGAACTCGGAGTTTGGGTTTTAAAGAACATTTGTGAAACAATGGATCAATATGTGAACACATCATTGGCCCTGCTGATAAGGAGAGCCAAACACAGCAAATCTTTACTGCCCAAGTGGGGTGCTGATAAAGGTGTCCTTTGCCTCCTGAGGACATTTAAATCTGGGGTGACAGGTGCCTGCCTTGTTGGGTACACCATAGTGACTCTCAGCCAAGCCCAGTTGCTCCATGATATTGCGAACCTTGTGACGTGCCCTCGGCTACCTTGGCCCTGAATCTGTAACACCAGCAAGTGTTATTTATAAAACAGTGATGACCCATTGAGCATTCATCTTGCGCCAGTAAAATTCTCTCATTAATTCTTCAGTGAGCATTTGCTGTGTGGAGACACCAGGAGACATGCTGGAAATTTAGCAGTGCACATGACAAAACTAGTCCCTGCCCTCAATGAGTTCCCCCTTGGGTTCTTTATGTACTCATCATACACAGGAAAGATGTTTTTGTTCCCATTTCACAAATTACAATAATGAGGTTCTGAGAGTTTAAGTACTCGGAGACCAGATTCAAATCCAGGTTTGTCTACCTCTTATTCCCATCTTATTTTCAAAATGCCTGATGGCCTCCAACTATATTTGGTGTTTAGCACTTTTTGTCCTGAGAATTGTAAACTCAAAATACTCTTTCAATGGAGGACTTATAAATTCAGAATAGCTTCTCGTGTTTAAACAATGACTCCCATCCACGTACGTTGTTTATTACTTATGTTGATGGTTTACTTACATTTCTTTTTGTATAACCTTCAACACAAGGAGGTGAGTGCTCGTCCCCTGTTACCATCCCCGTATACAGAGAAAGAAATTGAGATCCCAGAGTAAAGTAAATGAAAAAGCCAATTCTCTGACTTCGTGCACTGAGTTTGTCTTCTATCCTGAATGTCCATGGGAGCACATGGCCCCTGGAGAAAGGACACAATTTGTGGCTGTGTATGGTGCATGAGTATCAGACAAACAGCCTCGCTTCTGTCATTGAAGTGATTTCCCTCCTTTTAATAAATGGATATTTCTGGCTAATCTTGAGATTAGCCAATTTATGTTGATGCAGGATCACTTGGCCTTTAAAACATATTTTTATGTATGTGATTAATAATGACTGTTTTAATATTTTAAGAACAATCCCCGAAGGGAAGGAGAAGAAATTGCAGTAGCTCAAAGGGTCAAATTTAATTCTATAAGAGTCTATCTGTAGAAAGACTGGGGTTTGTGTGTTTCTTCCAGTGTATTCTATGAATGCAATCTGGATATAGCTCTGACTTGTAAATAACAACCTTGACGTTTCAAACCCTGGCACCCTAGCTTTTTAGCCCTATAGTCTTGAAAAACTTGAGGTTCATCCTTATCTACCAAATGGAGAAAGAATACCCTCTTTCTGTTGTTATTGTAAGGACTAAGTTTATGTAAAAATGATCTAGAAATTATATGTCACAGAGGAAAGTGAAGCATTAAATATGTTGGTGTCCTTAAATTTTTCATTTTGGGCCATAAGCTTATGATGGTAAAAGGCTAGTGTTTTCATAACCCAGGAGGTTTAGAGGGAGTTCACGTCTGCAGAGAAATTATGCCACTATAGTGGTCATTTTTGTGTCTGCTTCCTTCACTTGGCTGAAAATCTGGATGGCAGGCACCATGACTTATTTAGTTTGTTGATCTCCAGTGCCTGGCATGCCCACACACAAAAACACTTGAGCACTTAATAAATATTTTGAAGAAATCCAGCTGTCTACTGGGGAGTGAGATGATAAAGGGAACAGAAAGCCCTGAAGTTCATCATCAGGCTCCCCTACTAACACAAAGGCATGAGCGCCAATGGAAATTAGAGTTGGTCCAAGATCATACATGGATCTTTTTAGTTACTTTTCTCTCTAAGTACCTGTCACTTTGAAAACAGCTTTCTTACAAGCATAAGCTATGCTAAATTTATTAAATTATGGAAATCATGGTATTTAATAGTTTACCTTTCCAAGATTTATTTATTTTTTAAGGATATTCTTTTTTAAAAACTTATTTATTTTGAAGGGTGGAGAGAGAGAGAGAGACAGAGAGACAGAGAGACAGAGAGAGAGAGAGAGAGAGAGAGAGAGAGAGAGAGAGAGCATGTTCAAGAGGGGCAGAGAGAGGGGAGACACAGAGTCCAAAGCAGATTCCAGGCTATCAGCACAGAACCTGACATGGGGCTTGAACTCATGAACCATGAGATCATGACCTGAGTGGAAGTCAAGAGTCAGATGCTTAACCACCTGAGCCACCCAGGAACCCCTCTTGACATTTCTGTGATTTAAATTTACACATTCCTGGAAATTCAGCCTGAGATTGCTTATTAAGTAAATACAAAATGGTTGGCCCCATGCCCCAGTTTGCTAAAAAGTCCTGGTTTATATCTGCTGTCCTGAAGGGGAGTTAATTATTAATAGTTCCTTTATTCTCAAAAGGATTCTGTTTTGGATAATTAAGAAAAACTGGCATGGACGTAACTTGTTGGATTCCCTGGTTGCCGCTAGACTTGAGGGAAACAGCATAGTTAAATGGTTAGAACATATGGGCTTTGGAATTTAACAACCGGATCTTAATTCTATCTCCTTGACTCGCTAGCTGTTTAATCCTGGCCAAGTCACCTAACCTCTCTAAATGTCATTAGTAATAACTGTTATTAAAACAGAACTGCTAGGGCACCTGGCTTGCTCAGTCAGAAGAGCATGCAACTCTTGATCTCAGGGTCATGAGTTCAAGCCCCATGCTGGAGGCAGAGATTACTTAATAAATAAATAAAATAAATAAATAAATAAAAACTTAAGAAAACCTCACCAGAATTGCTAATAGCATCAACCTTAATATTTGTTATGATAATTAAATGCTATACTACATGAGGAGAAGTATAAAGCCTGCTGTATAATAATCACTCAATAAATGCTTTTTATCAGCTTGTTATGAATGTAGTTTTCCCTCCCATTTTTGTCCCATCGAGGAGCAGCACAGCCACTAAATGTAGTTGGTGGTATCTACCCTAAGCTTTGGAGAAGAGCCCAGGAGAGACTGTGGTAGCAGAGAAAAGTCGGGGTAACCACCCAGCAATTAATGAAGACTTGCGATCTGACAGATCTGGGTAACTTTTCAAAGAATAGAGTGATTGTTCAAAGTCGGCTCCATGAGGGGAGGGACTATATCTGACCTTTTTACTATTTGCAAAAATTGTTTTTTCAGCCCCTAGCCCAACACATGGGATATAAATGACATTGAATAAACATTAGTTGGAAAGATAATGAATTGGGCTGAAGACAATGATACCCTACACGTGTGTGTGGGTGTGCAAAGTCCATCAAAATCATACAAATGGAATATGCTGTTTTCTATCATCTGGAGGCAGAGGTCACCATCAATTAATCTTCAAAGAAGTGAAAAGAACCTATTCTTGAACTTAATTACTCAAATAAAAGTTTAATTCTACTTTCAGGAATGGCTGAAGATAGTTTTTTACTAAAAGGGGAAGAGAAATTAATCAACAAGAAGGACTGAGAGTTGGAAGGAGCTGGGTGAAGGAAAACCTTCCCATGTGGCTTCAGAATGCCACGTCGTGTCCCAGGAAGGCCAGGGTGCAGAGGAATGCTGTTTCCGTGAAATCCAAGGATGCCAAGCTGCACTGAACATTGAAGGTCCTTAGTCTACAGGACTTCCGTACCGGGTGTCTAGGACGGACAGACAGACCAGGTCAGTGTGTGGGAGGAGAGAAGGAAGGCAGGCTCTGGTATCTGACTCAGTGAGCCCTTGCTGTCAGGTTCTCTCTAGCTGCCACACCGCCATTGTCCACCATTGGCTTGTGCATCCAAGAGGAATTCCATTGTCAAATATCTCTCACATGTGAAGTCTGACTCATATGACCCTGGCGTTCAAGAATTGCTACTCCTGGGGCACCTGGGTGGCTCCGTTGGTTGAGTGTCTGACTTGATTTCGGCTCAGGACATGATGCCAGGGTTGTGGGATGGAGCCCTATGTTGGGCTCTGCATTAAGCCTGCTTGAGATTCTCCCTCTCTCTCTCTCTCTTTCTTTTTCTCTCTCTCCCTCTGTCCCTCTCCCTCATTCACACATTCTTTCTCTATATCTAAAAAAAATTGCTGCTTCTAAGGGTTCTAGATTTCACTCATTGAATAAAAAAATTAGCCCCTGTTAGTTTTTGTGACCTTAGTATCTATATTACTATATTGTGTAGCCTAAGTCTTTTGTATTTCACTCAGCAAGAAACTAGTAACACAATTTAACATCTGTATAGGGAAATTTAGACGAAAATTACCTCGCCTCACAGAGATGGCATTTTTTAAGCAAATGTGTAAACGAGGGGTTAAAGGCGTAGTTTCAAAGAAGGAGAAGCAAGGATATTTTCATAATTATTCAGGCTGAACAAACTATCTAGTTGTTAGATTCTGTGGGGTTTTTTTTTTGTTATCTGAAATTTGCTTTAATACTTTTCTCCATTTTGTATGTGTCCACGCGGTTCCCACATCGGCTCGAGGTGATCGTGGCATTGCAATATTTTCCTGTGAAACTCCACAAAAGGAGGAAAGTCTGGGTCAGGCTGGAGGAAGAGGCAGGGCCACAGCTTGAAATGCTTTGAACTCTCAAGGAGGAAAGTCAAAGGGGGGAAGGGGACCGATTTCATTTTTCCATTCTGCCAGCTCCTCCTTCTGTCTCTCCATTTGTGACAACGAACAGCTACTTGTTTACAGGAAATGCGTTTCAGAGTTCATGAAAGAATAGAGTCAACATTCCTGACGTGCAGGGCACCGGGCATTCTGCATGCATGAGGGCAATTTTTCTTTTCTTTTCTTTTCTTTTTTTATGATTTGGGAAGGTAATTTAGGGCAAGGTTTTAGCCATTGTTTTTATTCATTTGGTCATCCAACACATATTCATTGAACACCTACTATGTGCCAAGCACTATGCAGCTTCTGAAAATTCAGGAGTAAGTCAGACATATATGGGCTCTGGGAATATGGGAGGAAACTGACAGACAAGAAAAAATATATAAATATGTCAGTAAGATGTATTATTACGTTAGGCATTGATAAATTCTGTGAAAAGAACTGAACAGGGAAGGGAGATGGAGTGTTGGCGGAGGGTTGCAATTTTGAACAAGAGTATAAGGCATGTCCTCACTGATAAGGCGACATATGACTAACGACAGAAGGACATCGGGGAGCAAGCCATGTGGCTGTCTTGGAGGTGCACATCCCTGGCAGGGGAAACACAAGTGCCAAGTCTCAGTGAGGATCCTTGCTATGGAGCAGAAGAACAAGAAGGTCTAGAGCAGAGTAAGAATGTGGGGGTGGGGGTGGGGCACTAAGCATTATTGCGAAGGGTCTTCCAGGCCCGTATAGGGCCTTGACTTCTTCCTGGGGCTGAATAGGAAGCCACTGGAGGGTGTGGATGGAGGAGTGGTGTAAGCAGTTGTGCATGTTAACAGAATCAGTCTGATGACTGTAGGGGGAGGGGGGCAGATACTGAAGAGGGGCAGGGGTGGAGGCAGGAAAACCACTATGATAGCCCAGCTAAGATAGTGGTGTGAATCAAGCTGTTAGCAGTGGCCTGGTGGGAAGTGGTGAACTTCTAGGCATATTTCATTGGAAATGTCTGTTCACAGGGGCTTCTGTAGAGACTGATGCATGGTGGGGGAAGCTGGTAGGTTCACACTTGGGGGTCTTCAGAGACTCTGCCACAATCTGTGCGGGCCAGAGCCTGCCCTGTGTTGCTGGGGAGTCACAGTCATCTTTGACTGAGGACAGAACCTGAGGAAAAGTTGGCCAGTTGGCAAATGTTTACAGACAAGGAATTGCAGGCGCAGAGTGCAGAGGCTGCAGTGTTGTTCAGATGCTCCGCCTGGCGGGGTCAGAAAGCAGGCTGCCAGCCCTAGCAGGTGGTGGGAAGTCAGCGTCCAGGATAATCCTGGGATCACCTGGGTCATGGCTGGCCCAGCACTGGGTCACGGGAGGTACCTGATTTGAAGGAAGAGGCGAGATAGGACCTGGGCAATTAAACTTTCCCAGCTCAACCCAAAGCACTAATTAAGGAACTTGGAGAGGAAGAATTAGTGCCTGACATAATAATAACAACAACAGCAACAACAACAACAATACTACTAATAATAGCCTATGTTTGAGAATTGCTTGAGAACTGTTTCCTGATATGGGGGCCTTTAGTAACAGGTGGCTATTGAGCACTTGAAAACCGCCTAGTTGGCCTGAGGTGTGTGGAAAGGGTAAACTACGTATGGATTTCAGAACCTTAGTATGGAACAGCAAGAAGGTAAAATATCACTTTAATAGATTTTATTTTGATTACGTGCTGAAATAACATTGTGGATAAACTTTAAATAAATATATCAAAACATTAAAATTAATTTCACTTTTTCTTTAAAATATGTGACTATTAGAAAACTTAAAATTATATTAGTGAGACAGACTGAGAAATCCAAGAAACAAACTAGTGGTTTCAGAGGGGAGGGCGGGGGGGGGGGCAGAAATAGGTGAAGGACATTAAGAGGTACAAACTTCCAGTAGTAAAATAAATGAATCAGAGGCACCTGGATGGCTCAGTCCATTAAGCGTCTGACTCTTGGTTTTGTCTGATCTCAGGGTTCATGAGTTCGAGCCTCGATCTTGGGATTCTCTCTCTCCTACTCTTTCTCTGCCACCATTCTACGCCCCCACCGGACCACAGCCCACCCCTTCCCCCCCCTCCCCCCCTCCCCGGGTGCTTTGGCTCTCTCTCTCTCTCTCTCAAAATAAAGAATTAAACCTCAAAATTACATAAATAAATCATAGGGATAGAAACTACAGCCTAGAAAATAGTCAATAATATTGTGATGACTTTGTACAGCAACAGATAGTAACTACATTTATCATGGTGAGCATTTTGCAATATATATAATTATTGAATTGCTATGTTTGACACCCAAAACAAACACAATATTTATATCCACTATACTTCCTTTAAGGAACACACAAAAAATTTTTTAATTAAGGGGGGTAAAAATATACTCTGGCTCCCATTCATGGCCCATGTTATATTTCTATTGGGCAGAGCTGTTCTAGAGTGTGCAAAACTCTTCCAAGCAACCCTTCGAGGTAAGTGTCAATTTGTCTTTGCTTTCCTTGAAGACATCAAAGTTCAGAGAATCCTTACCAAAGGATACTCAGCCAGTGGTTGAAATTCTTACTCATTCAGCCATAAAAGGAAGACTCTGGATTAAGAATGGAAGCAAAGGGGGTGCCTACATGGCTCAGTTGGTTAAGTGTCCAACTCTTGATTTCGGCTCAGGTCATGATCTCACTGTTTGTGAGTTTGAGCCCTGCATTAAGCTCTGTGTTGACAGTACAGAGCCTGCTTGGGATTCTCTCTCACCCTCTCTTGCTGTCCCTCATCTGCTCTCTCTCTCAAAATAAATCAATAAACTTAAAAAAATAAAATAAAATAAAGGAATGGAACACAAAGCAAATTAATTAATATTCAAAATCTCTAATAGTTCAATTGTCTGTTCCACATTAACTTAATTATGGCTTTTTTATGGGGGACAGGATTTAGAATAAGACAGTGTCTTTTCTCCCTGGTGCAACGTTTTGATCTTTAAAGGTCTGTTCCATCTGATGTGTCCATCTAGGACACATTTAATGTCCTTCATTATCAGATTTAGAAGCATCACAGAAGAGTCTATACCTTGGCTAGGGCATCAAGACTTCTCCACTGGAAACCTCTCTTGATAGTAGCTCTGCTCACATTAGAGCTGTCTCTGCTCCTTTGACCATAGGGTTCCCATTCACCACGACCCCAAGATGCTACGTGGATGGTATACAATTCCTCATGACTCCAAAAAATACTTTTCCAAATGATAAGCTTCTTTTGATATCCTTATAGCCTTGTTATAGAGTGTGAAGGAAGCAGAAAAAGTAACTTCTACTGAGTTTCTATGCTATGGCTTTAAGTTATTGATAAGAGGTGGGTTTGTGGTGGTAGCAGGCTCTCTGGATGTGATGAGAAAGTCATCGACATCAACAAAGGAGATTGGGAAGAACAAAATGGGGTTCTTGGCATCACAGTCTCTGCTTATAGGCTTCCAAAGCCCCTATAGATGCCTGGGGAACATTACCACCACACATGTGATAGCCATAAACTGGCCCTGCTTTCAGAACTCTTGAGAACTATTTTGGGCAACACAGTATCTGGAAAATCAAGAGGTATAAACTGGCAGGCACTGCCAAGTGACTGACCTCAAATCAAAGAGCCATAGTTATTTATGGTTATATCCAGCATAAGAAACACTGTTGGTTCTTTATTGGCCTTCATACCTATACATCCTAGGTCATTACTATATAGCATTATCTTCAGATATTTGGGATATTGACATAGATGTATTTGTAGGTGTAGATATTTGGGATCAGGGCCAGGAGTAAGTGTTGGTAAACTGGGCTTTCCTCTATGAGGCTCATGAAAATAATCCTCTTGTCTCCTAAATGCTTTATTCATACAAATGTCATGGTGATTTGGTCTCTACCACTCTTTCATATTCTCTTTTGTCCTTAAAAATTGGTGGAGAAACACTACAGACTGAATTTATTCACCTGAAGTTTGTAGCAATCAAGATCAGAAAATGGTACTTTCTAAAAGCTTCAGAGAAAATGTAGCTATGACCCCCACCCCAAACCAGAAACTCCAATCTAGAAAATAATCCAAGACCAATAGGATACTCTGAAAAATCCTAAGAGGTTGACAATAGTGTCATCTATGATCTCAATCCAGGAAGAAGAGAGGGATGTTTCCACATTACCAGCAAAACTGTGCAGGAGACGCTCTATGAGCTCTGACTGTTGCATAAATAATAATGTCCCTTATCTGTAAGTATAGAGACCACCAACATCAAGAACACTAGAAAAAATTATAGATTTTTTAAGAAAAAACTATATGAGAGGTTAAAGATTGAAAAGAGATGGACCCACCGCTTAGTATAATGCTACCAAAGACACAGAAAGCTGAGTACCTCTTTCACTTGTCTCTGTATTTTGTATCTGGAAGTATGGTTTTTGTCATGGGTAGGTTTTATTTTTTTTTAACGTTTTATTTATTTTTGATACAGAGAGAGACAGAGCATGAGAGGGGGAGGGGCAGAGAGAGAAGGAGACACAGAACCAGAAGCAGGCTCCAGGCTCTGAGCTAGCTGTCTGCACAGAGCCTGATGCGGGGCTGGAACTCACCAACGTAAGATCTGACCTGAGCCGAAGTCGGAGGCTTAACCGACTGAGCCACCCGGGCGCCCCTGGTTTTTGTCATGGGAAGGGGGAGGCCAGTTACCAATTAACAGGCAACCAACAGCTGATAAAGACCTCTGAGTTGAATGGCAACGTGTTCATAAGCGATCATTTCCATCTTTCCCAACTCCTATTAAAACTGTCTTCACAATAGAAAAATAAAGGTGGGAGAGACTTGAAACGTCACCGAAAGTACAGAACGATGTCTTTGTTATGCCGGAAACATTGGCAGACTTCTGGTAGAAACGGGGGAAGAGAGACCATATTGGACTGAGACATTATCGACTCGCAATGCTCCATCCTAAGAACATACAGGAAATGGAGAGCACACCGCCTGGGTTCTCTTCACTGCACTGAGTTTTCAGGAAGCAGCTTGTAACTCTGGGATGCCCTCAGAGTTTAGGCGTGATAAAGGTGGAGACAGTGACCACAGCATGGCAGGAGTGGTTTCCTGCTGGGGACAGCACATGGAACAGGTAGAGACAACACAGCTGTCTATATTTGCCCCTGGAAACTGGATTAAAAAATAAAAAAGACAGGGGGCGCCTGGGTGGCTCAGTCGGTTAAACCTCCGGCTTAGGCTCAGGTCATGATCTCACGGCTTGTGGGTCTGAGCCCTGTATTGGGCTCTGTGCTGACAGCTCAGAGCCTGGAGCCTGCTTCAGATTCTGTGTGTGTGTCTCTCTCTCTCCATCCCTCCCTCGTTCACACTCTGTCACTCTCTGTCTCAAAAATAAATAAACATTAAAAAAATTTTTTAATAAATAAAAAATAAAAAAGGTGCTATTAGGACAAACCTCCTTGAGATGGTTGATTTATTGAAAGCAGGAAAGAGATGATGCCAATACAGACCCCTGTTGGGGAGGGCCACAGCTCTAGCCTTTTCCATGTCATCTCAAAGGTTAAATACCCACTTTTGATTCTAAAACCATTGAGAAACACCCATTATAATGAGGAATGAGTAATTTCTTAATATAATTAAGTTATCTATCTTAAAAAAATCACCACAATCACGCCTAGTGGTGAAATGTTAGTTTCAGATCCGTTAATATCAGGGACAAGATAAGATGCCCGTTAGGCGAGAGATCATCAACATGATTCTCGAAGCCATAATCCATGTAAGGGTTCAAGAATGGGAAGAGAGGTTAAATATTAGAAAGGAAGATATGAACCTACAGCTACTTGTAAATGTGATGGAAAACCTCATGGCATTATCTGAAAAAATAGAGAAAAGAGCAGGAAGGGGGCTCACAAATACCACCCCTCTTAATTTCCCACGTAACGGTTCATTTTTTCCCCTGAAATAAGAGTCTATTCACAAGAACTACAAAATATGAAATCGCTGAAAATAAAACCGCAAGAATGTTTTAATCTGTATAAATACACTGTGAAACTTACTGAAGGACACAAACGGAGACATGAATACATGGAAGAACGTACAGTACTCCCTCTCTAAAAATGACAAAGTGTCGATTTTCCTAAAATTAGTATTAAAGCATTAGATTGATATATATAAAATTGCTTACATTCTATCATTTTTAAAAGTTTATTCACTTATTTTGAGAGAAAGAGAGAAAGCACATGTGCATGCACACATAAGCAGAGGTGGGGTGGAGAGAAAGAGAGAGAGAGAGAGAGAGAGAGAGAGAGAGAGAGAGAATCCCAAGCAACACAGCTAACAGCACAGAGCCCAATGCAGAGCTCAAACTCCGGAACTGTGAGATCACGACCTGGGCCACCCAGGCTCCCCTCTACCATATTTTTTTAACCTAAAAAGACTATAATTCCAATAAAATTCCCCATGGGATTACTTACTAATATGAATAATGTTAAAGAATTCTGAAATGACTTTAAGAATTTTTAACAATTCTTGCACAATTACAAAAATTATAACTAAAGCTAAAAAACAAATGCCAAACTCAAAAATTATTTGTTGCATATAAGAATATTAAAAATCATTCTATATGCCATATGAAGAATTCTTATAAATCAATTCTTAAAAAAGAAAACATCCAGATAAAAATTAGCAAAGGACACAGAATATAATTCCAAAACAAAGAAATGCAAATAGCTAAAATATGCAAACAGATGTTCAATTTTACTAATAATAAAAAAATTCAAATTAACCATGTGATACTATTCATTTTACCTGTCACACTGCCAGAGATTTAAAACATTGCTCATACCAACTGTTGATGATGATGTGAGAAATAAACTCTCATAGAGCACTAGGAAGATTATTTAGTTACTTGATTATTTTCTGGAGAAAGATTAACAAAATCTACAAAGATCATCAGCCCAAAAACTTCTCAGAGTTTATCAGAAAAAAAAATCTTCCTCTACTAATATCTATGGATAGGAATTTTCACTGCAATGTTTCTTATGCTGGTAGGACATTTGCTAATCATCTTAATGAGCAAAACTAGGGTTATAGTTTCACAAATATCATATATGAATAAAATGCAGTATTCTGCAATACAAGACATAAAATGCAATGTTTTTTCCAAAAAAAGTATGTATACTATAATTTAGGTATTTTTACCTAAACAAAACAAATGGGTATAAAACAATGTACATAACAATCCAATTTTGATGTACAGAAATATATCATTTATATAAAGAAATGTTGGGAATTAAAATGTCAGTGTGTATGTGTGTGTACATTGTGTGTGTGTGTGTGTGTGTGTGTGTGTGTGTGCACGTGCGTGAAGAAAGAGACAGAGACAGAGCAAAAGACAGATGGCACAGGAGCGATCTTGCCTCTTTACCAGGAATCATTTGATCAATTGAGGATATTTTTTTATCACAACTAGATAGGGGAAACATACTAACATCTAGTGGGTCAGGCCAACAATGCTACTAAGTATCCTAAAATGTACAGGGCAGTCCTCATCTCAAGAAAGAATTATCCGGCGCAAACGTCAATAGTGACAAAGTTAAGAAACCTGATATATATACATGTATACTTCTCTGCATAGTACTTATGGGAATATTCTATGCTTGGGTTTTTGTTTTGAGATACATATATTTCTGCTTTATATTCTTCTGTCGTTTATTAAATGTTTTTGGCAAAAAAAAAAACTCAATTAGTTTTAGAGTGAGGAAAATCATAAAATAGTATCTAATTTGGGGAAGGGGGAGATGCCTTTGTGGTGTTACTTTCTGCTTGGCTCTTATTCTCTAAACTTTCTCTCCCTTCTCTGAACCACTATCATACTTCTAGTGGTATCAGAGCACTTAGGACAATAACAGCCCGTTTGGCTTCATTCTGGTATCGTTTCCTGGCCATTTGTCTCAACTGTCCAGCTAAATTATAAACCCTTTGGAGTCTGGAACCACGAACAACTTTGGAAGGGGAATTGTGTTTTAGTTTCTCACAGGTTCCCAAACCTGACATGTGAGAAGTGCTTGGTACCCAGTGTGTGAAAGCAAAGAAGAGAGGGAGGAAGGAGGGAGGAGAGAAGGGAAGAGAGGGAGAGGGGGATATAACAGAAATGGCTGCTGACTTTATAAATCTTCCGGTTCCCTAGTTCCTCCCACCCCAGAATCTGGCTCCAGGCAGCCCACAGTGCAGGCAGCTTGGTGCAGAATGAGAGCCATGTTGGATGGGAGAAAGAGCACCTGTGGGGGGGCGGGGGTTAGAGAGATGGGTTCAAATTTTGATCCCGTGACCCACTATTTTCATTTATTTTTACTGCTATTTTTTTTAGAACAAACACACAGTGCTTTCCATTTGCCAGGCACTGTTCTAAACTTTTGCAAATATTTACTGTGTCATCTTGTACAGATGCATTAATCTCTTAGAGCCCGAGTTCTACATCTGTGAGATGGGAACAACATACCCTCCATAGTTGTTGTGAAGCGTAAATGTGATAATGTATGTTGAGTACTAGGGACAGGGCACCATGTGCAATAGGCACTCAGTAAACAGAATTATTATCATCTCATTCCCCCATCATTATCCTTATCATCCTGATCATCCAGTGAAGTCTTTGCAGATGATTAGTTATTAAAGAGCCTAGTGGACTATGAGATTTAATATATATCTTGAAACTATTTCTGCAAATTAATTACTGGATTGCTAGAGAGGAGCATAGTGCTTCATACACTCTTAAAGGAAGAAACTTCAGCTTCCTCTTGGGATGTCACACTGGTTGCAGACTTATTGCAGAGTCTGAGGAGTGATATGCAAGGAGTCAGGGGGAAGACCTGGTAAGTGGGGTGGCTTTCCCATACATTAGCCAACAGTGTTCTTAACAGTCTACCTCAGCCACTCTGTCTATGACCCTTGACAAGCACAGGGGCTGCATGCTATAGTCTCGAAAGCTGTACATCAAGACCTATATCAGAGTCATGGACCGGAAGGTAAGAACATGGAGAGAGAGAAAATGCTGATTCAAGGCCCAGAAAAATACTTGGACTACAGGGAGTGAGACTATGAAGAGATGTGGGAAGAAAAACTATCGATTGTCCAAACTTTACACGTGATTCCAGTATGTTACGCTACATGGAATGGAGTGGCATCAGGGCATGTTGACCTTGGATTTTGACCAGAGCTGAGTCAGAGGGGATCAAAGATGAGAAGGTTGGTAACGGAAATCAACTGGATGGGGTGAGGTTTCTTTGGACATAGTTCATTGGTTTATTCCATTTTTCTTTCCCAATTTTCCCAATCAAAAAATCAATCAACCAAAGTATTTCTTTAGCAACTACTACATCTCAGACCCATCTTAAGTGATTACTGGCTTTGCTGTTTTTTCATAAAGTCTCTTAGAGTACAAGTCCCCCTCAATCCAAGCCTTTTAAAAATCTCCTTTCTTCCCTATTATGGTGTATTTTTCTCTACCTACACCTTCCTAAATAACACTGGAAGGCATTTCGGTCTGGTCTTCATTATCCACCATTCTCCAGAAAGCCGAATGAGTTTTGTCTTTTAATCTTGAACCATCCTCTGGCACC
The DNA here is from genome assembly GCF_006229205.1 of Suricata suricatta. Taxonomy (NCBI): domain Eukaryota; kingdom Metazoa; phylum Chordata; class Mammalia; order Carnivora; family Herpestidae; genus Suricata; species Suricata suricatta. Next base: position 17,869,325 of record NC_043709.1, on the reverse strand, counting down.
TTCCAACCCACTTTGCCCCAAATGTCTTCTTGGACCAAATCTGGGGGACACTGGCCACCAGCTACTGCTGCCTGGTCTTACGTGTGGACTTCTCCCTGTCTTGCCCACTTCTCATCCCTAGTGCCCTTTTGCAAACCGCAAATGCTGAGGATGTTAACTAGCCAGATTTCTGAATGTTTTTCCCATCTCCTTCCCTTGGGACAAGTGCCTTTTCCATGGGGATTTGCCTCAATCATTCCTGAAAACATGTAAGACCTTCACACTTTTAAATTTCATCCCCCAGATACAGACACCACAGTTAACACTTTCTCTAAGTCAACCTTGGAGTCAAGCCCTTTAAGTGTTATGTCTCATCTGAATTACAAAACTATTTGATAATTATTATTGTTTTCAATTTCCAGATTGGAGAGCTGAGATGAAATGAGGTTCAGTCACTTCCCCCAAGGTCTTGGAGCTACAAGTGCTGAAGCAGCGATCCTAAACCAAGTGTGCCCACCTTCAGTCCGTATTCTCAAAATTCCACACCGGGGTGGCCCGACTGAGGATTTATCTCTAATCATCATTCTAATAAAAAGAAAACAAAACTTACATTGTGGTTTTCAAAGAGATTTTACTGACCATCTCATTTAATCCTCACAAGAACCCTATGGGTTGGAAGAGGACCCTGAGGCTGACAGAGAAGACCGAGGTTACATTTGCAGTTGGGTCCTCCAGGGAGCAGACTTAGAGGAGGGGCTTAGGTTATTTCCTGGGGAAAGGGTTGCACGAAGGAAACTCAAGGAAAGAGGAAAAAAGGGAAGGGAAGTGAGATAAGCAGAGGCACAAGTCAAGCTTAGTGCAGACTCAAAGACACCCTCAGCCAAGGATGGAGAGCTCTGGAGATAAAATGGTCTTGAGCAGTGGGGAGAGGACTGGAACTAATTATCTGACCATGATAGGTCACTGGGTATGGATTGCTCTTAGAAGTTTGCATGGCCTTTGGCCAGGTAGCTCTTTGCTCCCACCGTAATCCCTGGCTACTGAGGGAAACATTGGATTTTTCCTCACAGCTGCTAACTAGTCAGGGATACAGCCAGAATGAGGGTCTCGTCCTCAGACACTGACATAGACACCCTTGTACTTCTCTAGATAGTCTGTCGCCTTGCCTTCCAAGCATTGGCAGTTCTTGTTCCTTCTGAAGCTAAGTCAGAATCCAACACTTTGTATAGATCATCCTGCTACTTACAGCTGCCTGCATGGTGCCCCACGTGAATGTTGGTGAGCGTTAGTGGGACTTGTGGGGGCGGCATATAGCAGAGCCATTGCATTCTATCTATTATTAAAGGACAATAAACGTCCCTGAGTTAGAAATCATTGTGAGGCATTTGTGAATGATTTGATGTCCTTGAGAATTCACATAGAAAGAGAAGGATTTTGAATTCTTTGGGAATACATACAAAAGGCGATATATGACTATGTGACTTTTAATTGATTAAAAGTTACACATTTATTATTTCCTCTAATTGAAGTCACTTTAAAGCACGTACATTTTCAGCCCCAAACTGCATTCTAATCCCAAAGTTGTAATCTGGGAAGTTTCCATTTTCATTCACCTTCACATGGTGGAGCTGGTCAGATTTTTCCCTTAATTACTTTTATCAAATCATCTGTGGTTGAGTTAGGGCCTCATATTACTTTGGATTTGCAAGATTCTTTGTATAATCTGTACTATTTTTGTTCATTTTTATCTTGTTTTCTCAGAAGAAATCTAAGAAGTTCAATCCAGAAGGGGGGACGTTGGTGGTGGTGGTGATACTGTTTTTGGTGATGGTGGGGATGCTAGGGGTGGCTATTGTTGTCAGATGGTGGTGGTGGTGGGAAGGGTGATGGTGGCGGTGTGTTTTTATTGGTCGTGGTGGTACAAGAGTGTTAGTGGTATTGGTGGTGATGGTGGTAAGGAGTTGTCATACCAAGAAAGTCACACTTTAGGCCATCTATTGAAAATGAGTTGACTATGAATTAGACACACTTGTTTCCTGTCTTGCACTTCCAAATTTGAGCCAAAATAGGGATGAATAGTACTGGATAAAATCCTTTTCTAGAGTGCTCACTCAAAGTTCTTTCCTGGGAAGCTATTCTCTAGAAGAAAACAAGTCCATGAAGAAAATGTCCTGCACTTCCTGAGAAACCAAGGTCATCATTCTCCCTACTACCTCAATGTCACTTTTGACGGGTGCCACAGCACACTTCTTATGCCAATCGGACCGTGCACTTCCTCTGACCCTGACAAGCCTTGACTTTGGATTAGGTCATAATCCCAGGGTCATGAGATCGAGTCCCACATAAGGCTCCATGCTGAGCATTGAGCATGCTTAAGATTCTCTTCCTCTCTCTCTCAATCTCTCTGCCCCTTCTCCTTGTTCTTGTGCTTTTTTACTCTTTCAAAAAAAAATTTTTTTTAATAAAAAGGAGAGAAAAGGAGAGGAGAGGAAAGAAAAGGGAAAGAAAAGAAAAAAGAAAAGAAAAGAAAAAGTGACCTACAGAAAACTCAGAGATGAATTTGGGCTGATTTTGAGGTGCAGAAAGGGCCAGACATGGAGCTGGGTCATGTTGCAGGGGTTCAGGTACTGAATCTGTAAAGTTTTATCTGTAATAGTCTATGTTTTAAAGATTATCTATCTACTGATCAGTTGATCAATAGACAGATATAATATACACTTAAAGAAAAAATGCAAATATAGAGTAAATAAAAGGTCAAGAAGCAAACATGTCCCAAGTGTTTTATAATGGTGGGACTGTGAAAAATAGCTATTTTCTTCTTTGTCTGTTCCTATACTTTTAAAGATAAAACAGACAAATAACCACTCCTCCACCTTTTTATCTCATTGCTCCACACGTCCCTCTTCCTACCTGAAATAATCACCAATGTACAAGCAACCTGAGCTCTAAGCCCAGCCTCTGCAAGGTCAACATGCTAATGTAAGGATACAGGTCTGAAACTGACTCCATGAGACAATAGAAGGACACACATTGCCCAAGGCAAGAGGGACCACCCTTGTAACACCCAATCAGGAAAGGCCATTGCTAACACCTTTAACATTTCTAAGGGCAGGCCTAAAGATGGAGGCTAAGACTAGTCACGCCCTATGTGAGGGTCCTAGGCCCACTCTGTGATTGGTCAATACTCTAAATGTTGTGATTGGGTCCCGCCAAAAGTAACAAATACTCTTGGCAATGTGGATGGTTAAACCTGCTGTCAATAATATTGTATAATGATAATTGGATCACTGTACCTATGTCACAATTTCCTGTAACTCCCCCTTCGCAAACTCATAAAAGCCCTACCCACCCCCCTCCCCTTGTTCAGGGCTCGCTCTCAGCATGGAACCGCTGCGATGGTAAAGTCTGTGAGCCTGAGCTTAGGCTTGGCCAGCCTATGCCCGTAATAAAACAGCCCTTTGCTTTTGCGTGTGTGACTCGGTCTCCCTGGTCTCTGGTTTTTGGAGGCAATAAAGAAATCTTGGGTACAACACTAAAGACACGGGCTTTGGGAGGTGACTCGAAGCCAGAAATGGCTTCTTCCAGTGGTCAATGGCACAGCCATGGGAAGATCAGGTGGGCTTCTGTTAATGGCTCCCCTGTCCCCTTCCCCCTGCTATTCTTATACAACAATACAAACATTTTATCATTAAAAGCTAAAAACCTGCTGGCTTCTGTGTTTGAGTCATTTCATTGTTTTGATGCCTTGTGGCAGGGCAGCAATGAATGGAAGCCAGGCTGACCTAATCTAGTCTAAATATTCAGAACGCTAGAAGGGAATCCTGTACAGCAGAATGCCAACCTACATCTTTTAATTGCCTCGGCTCCTGATAGATTGGCTCTTACCCCCTTTGAATTCCTTTGTTGCAGAGGAGTTAAAATTCATGAGCGCCCCACGCCTGGGAAAATTTACTCCAGTGCTGCGATTTTTCTGAGCCAAGCTGGCCAACATCGCAAAGAGCCGGAGGTCTGTCAGACCATCTGTTACATAATAGTCAACAATCTCAAAAATCTAGGGAAACAGGGGATGGGGAGAGAGAAGATGATGAGGCATTTAAACAGAACAGATTGCTGCCTTACTTACAGGGGAAAAAGAGAGAGATAATATGCTTTGATTGAAGCAGAGACAAGCTTTATTAGCATAGGGAACAAAACAAACTTAAAAAAAATGGTGCCAATAAAGCTGACAGTCTAAAGAGTCTTGGTGACAAACCCCATGTTGAATTGTAGGTCACCGGGGCCCCAAAGGCGAAGGGGAGACACGCACACACAAACAACACACAATGTATGCGTGGGCACACAGATGCGCAAACTTGCTGCTGGATTCAAACGCTAAATATAAGCCTATCCTTGAATTTCAAAAGCTTACATGCCTGGGAAAGGCATCTGGCCTTCACCACCTCCCAAGCAAACCACCTTAGGTATAGTCAGAACCCGCTTGAACTACTGCAACAAAACCAGGGCCTCACATTTGATCAGGACTAGACTTTTCCGTTGCCTGACCTAATCTTTGCTAGGCAAAGTCAGTTCTCTGTGACCTGGACCATTCCAAATGAGAAATACTGTTTCTAAAGGAGAGGAATGAAACAAAGGCAACAAAGAGTAAGAAAAATATAGATGAGGGCAACTGGGGAATGAAAAAGAGCAAAAGGGACAAAAGAAAATCTGGAAAAGGCGTAATGTCAGTAGAGAGCCCCAAAATATAAGACAAAAATAAAGTATGTTAAAAACCAACCGATTCACAACAAAAATTGAACTCTAGTGTATAAATAGCCTGAAATGTTTCGGGATGGGAGGGGAAGGGGAGTCTACTAAGGTCCCCATCTCACCTTGAAAGACATCCAAAAATAAAATGGATTGTTTTATCATTAAAAAAAAAAAAATAGCGACTTGCTAATTGTAGAATCTGGGCGGTGGGCCTTTGGATACACATTGTGCAGTCCTTGTCTGATTTTGAAAATGTCCACAGCAAAATGTTCCAAAAAACCCAAATGAATATGTGATTCCAAAAATTAAAATGGAATGAACAACAATCTCAAAAATTGTGTCTCAGAAATGGCTTCAAAATTAAAATCCCGAATACTTAAAAATGTCTAATCATCTCTTTAATTTCCATTTTTTCTCTGATATGGCATTGTTTTCAAATATGTTGCTTCAAGTAGACCTGGAAGTATGTGATTGCCAAGTTGGAGTGACCAGTTCTGTAGCTGTTCTAACTCTGACATTATTATTTTGTTGTTGTTTTAAGTCAGCTAAAATTAAAGAGTGGCAAAAGTCAGAATTTGGTACAAAAAGTAGATTTTATTCTGGCTTTCTCACAAATGGACTTTCCTTGAAATGGACAGTACACATCCTTAATTTCTCCTCACCATCTCCTTCTCCTGAAAGATAATCACTTAACAACAACAATTTAAAAACAAAAACACAAAAAACAAAACAAAATTAAAAATCAAAACTAGTTTAGAAGGTCACATGTTTTGGAGCACTTTTGGAATTTAGAATGCTTTGGGCTAGTTTCACTCCAGTTAAGATAAATGTATCTGGTTCGTTTTTCTTGCCAGCCTTCACTGGATCTAAGTCACTAAACTCATTAGATGTATTTTTTATTGAGGGACTGGCTCCACATTTAAGACTCTTGTGTATCAAAGAGAGAGAGAAAGAGAGAACTTTTATTTCCAAAAATTTCATTCTCTTTATGTCTTTGAGCCAAACTATGAAATGATGGTTTTGATTCAGTGATGGGAGAAATCAAAAAGGAAGCAGGAAATTAAATTCATGTGCATTTATTTCTCTGCACGTGTCTCAGAAATGGCTTCATGTCCATGTTCAGGGCATTTTATGTCTAACTCAACATGTGTAGGCAACCACCTTTTCCCATAATAACTAACAGCAAAAATATAAATGTATATATTTTAACCAACTCCAGCCAGTGTGTGTGCCAAACTTTTAAGCACCTGACATTGGGATTTCAAATGAAAACATAATGCAATTCCATTTAACATACAAAACCATATTTTGGGACAACCTCCCAGCTCAGAACATGAAAATGCAAAAAGAGACCAGGTCAGAGGCTTGGTTTGGTGCAAGAATATCTGTCTGCAAGCAGCACATTTTACACTGGAATGTGACAGGCGACAAGGTTATTTGTCTGCAAGTTTCATCCCAGGGGAAAAAAAGAGAAGGGGAGAAATTGTAAATGTATTTTAGCAAACAGTAGGCACGGTGGGGTGTCCTCCTTTCCAAGCCAGCACCGGCATTTTCAACCCCCTGGTCCATGAAAGAGCACATTGGTAGTTCAGTGCCCACCAAATGGCAGGGTTGGAATTCAGTATTGGAAAATTACTGGGTAGAAGGAAATTCAATTTTTAAGAGCAAAATAAGCCAGAGGATCTTGAGGAGGCCAGGCTCCCTGTTTGTTACCCTCAATGCCATTCCTGGCCTCCATCACCCCTTCCTCCTTGCTTGGGTCACATCCCAGGCCTGATATCTCATTGGGGGTATCACACTAGACACCAAGAACCCTAGCCAACTGCTCTCCAATGAGGGGCAGAGCCCTGCCCCCCTGGTGCCTGACTGTTTCTTCACACTGAGTGAAGACTTGTAAAACCTCACCCAGTTCATTTGAGAAGAGTGCAAATCCACCTCATATTTTGTAACAAGTATTCCCAAGGGCTTGCAGTTCCATATGGAATTCCAAATGGTGTCTACAAAGTCTTTTTCTAATAGAAGAAAAGGCCTGTGAAGAATCTATCAGATGAGATAACAGAAAGGTTTGGGAGATTTTTTTATGACTGTAACCTGTGAAGCTCAAGCCAAATACTGATTAAGAGTCTGGCTGCCTGAGGATGAATTTGCAGCTCTGTCCTTTCCTACTTGCATATAATGTGCTGGGTTTTTTAAATATCTCTGATCTCAACTTTCCAATCTGTAAAATGGGGATGATAATAATAAGAATAGGAATAGGAATAAGAGGAAGAAGAAGAACAATACTACTACTAATCATTATCATCATTATTACACGGTTACTGTGAGGATCAAAAAAGCTAGTCCAAACATAGCATATACTACAGGATTTCACAGTCAAGAGTTAATAACTGGTTGGTAACTCACTTACTGCTGTTTACCATTACTATTGTCTTCTGAGTAGAAAGAAAATATAGACTTGGGTCATATATATTGATTGGGAAACTCCTGACCAAAGAATCTTGGACATGTACTTGAGGAGGTTTGGTTGAAATGCTGCTCAGTGTTTCTTTGGCTTCCTTCTCTTCAAAGAAAACAAGTTGGAGGAAGAGGAGGAGAAGAAAAAGCTAAAAGAATGCCTTTGTAGGCAATCTTGGCTCTAAACACAAACCACTTACCTCTCCAGAGCTTTGTGGCTATTTGCAGTCACCTTAGCAAGACTGAGGAAAGCCCCACGGTATTTTTCCATCCTCTAGCCATATCCTAAGTAATAAGATAAATCCCTTAATGAAAAATGAGACACCAAAGAGGCAGAAGTACAATTTTCTGATTTTGCAATGTACTAAGCAAAGTAGGTGTTGGTACCAGCTTTCATCATTGTAAGGCAGTGAGAGAAGTCTTCCACACAGATTTATTACATTTGATGGTTGAACTTTAACATACATTCCTCATGGTCACAGGGGGCAGTACAATTTTGAGGGGTGGAGGAACAACTACTTAGCATTCACATCCTTAAAAATATATATCACATTATCCATGGTATGTGGCTGGCCTTCTTGGTTGCAGGCAACAGAAACTGAGTTGGACAATTTAAGCAAAAGGGATTATTCTGGAATGATACGGAGACCGTTTAGAAGGACCAGCCTTAGAACGCGCAGGAACCATCGCGACTGCGCTGGACCAAGCAGGAAGAGTCACACCTCGGCTGCTTAAGGGTCATCAGGTCTCCACATTGCGTGCTACTCTCAAGAGGAGGAATCCTAACACAAATATCTCATTGGCGTATGCTGGTCATGGGACGCCCCCTCTCCCCCGCTGTCCTGCGGCGGTGCTGGGACTGTGTTCTCGCCAACTCCACCACTGCACCCAAAGGAGGATTCCCCAGGAAGAAATAAGGATGTTCTGGGGGCTGGTACTGGAGAGTGGGCTCCCGGAAAAGTCACGACTACACTGTACTTTTCTAAACATTCCAAAAAAGTTCGAATTAAACTCTAATTTCTAATCATGGTTAGCACCTTTTACCCATTTTTTTAAATTCTTATTTTTACTCTAAATAGATAATTCTTAGGGGTGCCTGGGTGGCTCAGTCGATTAAAAGCCAGACTTCCGCTTGGTCATGATCTCTTTGGGGTTGTGAGTCCCCTTGGGCTCTGTGCTGACAGCTTAGAGCCTCACGCCTGCTTCAGATTCTGTGTTTCCCTCTCTCTCTGCACCTTTCCTGCATTGTCTCTCCCTCCTTCTGGCAAAAATAAATAAACATTTTTAAAAAATTAAATAGGTAAATTTTAGACTTGGATCTTAATCAATCTCAATGAGATCTTGGGAGAAAGGGTAGAAATGATCATGGCTGTTAACAGTGATATTATAGTCCAGGCTCACCTCTGTTGCTTTGAAAAAGATGGGCTAAATTTATTTCTTGCATATGAAATTGACCAACATAAAAAAGGACTCATACCTATGCATGACAAAGTTATAATGAACCAGACACTCTCAACATTGCTGGTAAGAGATTAAATTTAGTTTAGTATGGCAGTTTAGTATTATGTATCAAGAGCCTTAAAAGTATCCACATCCTCTGACCTAATAATTCCATTACTAGGAGTTTATTTAAAGGAAAAATTAGTGGAAGCACAAAGATAGGTATTGCAGCATTCTTTTTTTTATTTAAAAAAATTTTTTAATGTTTTATTTATTTTTGATACAGAGAGAGACATACCATGAGAGGGGGAGGGGCAGAGAGAGAAGGAAACATAGAACCGGAAGCAGGCTCCAGGCTCTGAGCTGTCAGCACAGAGCCTGATGCGGGACTGGAACCCACGAATGTGAGATCTGACCTGAGCCTAAGTCGGAGGCTTAACCGACTGAGCCACCCAGGCGCCCAGGTGTTGCAGCATTCTATATAATTGTGAACATTAGAAACCGCAAAATGTCCAAAAAACGATGGATTGGTTGATTAAACTGTGGTGCACCATAGAATGAAATACTTTCTGATTATTAAATGATGTTATTAAATTATTTATCAATATTTTAAGGGGCGCCTGGGTGGTTCAGTTGGTTGAGCGTCTGACTTGAGCTCAGGTCATGATCATACCACTCGTGGGTTCGAGCCCTGCATTGGGCTCTGTGCTGACAGCTCAGAGCCTGGAGCCTGCTTCTGATTCTGTGTCTCTCCCTCTCTCTGCCCTTTCCATGGTCATGTTCTGTCTCTCTCTGTTTCTCAATAATAAACAAATGTTAAAAAAAATTTTAAATATTTTAAGATATTATGATATGTTATTGATGAACCAAAACAATGTTACACAGGAGTATGTGAAGTATGGTGAACTTTTTATTTAGAAAGTGGAAATGCAGTTTGTGTGGATTAATATATATAAATAAACAAAAAGTGGAAAAATGTTTGGAAAGCCACACCAAAATGCTAATAATGATATCCTCAAGGGATAGGATTATTGGTGATTTTATGTTTTTCTTTGTGTTTTTTTGCTTGATTGGTTTGTCTTTATGTACTTTAAATATAATTGAAATATAATAAATATTTTAATAAGGCTCTTTTTAGGTTAAGAATATATAATCTACCATAAATGCGCATGCAGAGGCGAGGTCAATGTCACAGCTACTATTTCAGAATGCGCTTTGTGTAAATTGTGCTCCTCTAGGAAAAATGCCTCTTTCCACACGTTGAAAACATCTTGAAAGCGTCCTTACATGTTTAGAAGACAGATCATAATGTTCTTTCTTATGTCTTTGTTCACATAATGAGGCGAAAGCAATTAAAAAAGACTATCTACTAATGTGGTTTGCATAACTCTCACTGGTGCGAGAATAGAAAACTGCATTTGGCCAGATAAACAGAAAGCCCGCTAAGGTACCCAGAAATGCCGTTCAGGCATGGTCTGGATGTGAGATCAATGGATAAAGCAGCAAGCAAAATGGGCTAATCCTTTATTTCTGGAAGGGCAACGTCGGTTCATGGAGCACACTTCAGAGACGCCCACGGATACAGAAGATACGCTCATCTAGTTCAGCCCAGGATGGATATGTCCACTTTTTATTTAAATTGAGCCTGAATCGTGGTTTCTGCAAATAAGAGGGCCTCTAACGGAGGCAGGAGAGCAAGCATGAAAGCATTGCCCTGTGCTGTGGTCAAAATGAAGTCTCAAAGGACAAAAGCAACTTAGCCTGTTTCTTTTCCCCTTATTGTGGCTTCTTGCTTTCATTTTCCTAAAGAATTATTTTATAATTCAGATGCTATAAGGAACCTTCAGGTCAATATGATGAAAGACACTTTGTAAAATGGAGAACTAGCATTATGCCAAATTAAAGTTTGGACCTTTGCAATGAATGGAGCGTTTTCTACATAGCAATCCATGGCTAGGTCCCTGGGGACAAGGCAGTGGTTAATTTTTTGGTTTTGTTTTGGGTTTTTGTGTGGGGTATTTGGGTTTTTTTTTTTTTTTTGGTTCTTTCTAATGAAACTGTCTCCCTTTTTTTTTTTCCTGCCAGTTGTCTTTGTGTCTCTGCGAATTGAATGAGCCCCACCGGACCTCGTCTCTGGTTCCCTCCCATTTCTGCACCGCACAACAGTCACTACCACACAAAGTGTGTTCTGTAAAGCCGCGATTGTGTGAGGCTGGTGTTCGCTTGGAGTGTTGGTACAGTACATGTCATCTTGTTTAGGTCCCTGGCCCCCTTTTCTATCTTGCTTTGAAAACCCTCGTTCAGCCGTTGCAAGAGAGAACAAAATGCCCAGCAAAACAGGGAAAGAGATTGCAGAGAAAGTCTGTTTACCCAAGGCACCGGGGCCAGAAACCAAAATAGCCTGACCAACTTTGTGGTTTAACTTTTCCGATCTCAACCACAGGACAAAGCTCCCAGGGAACAATGGGAGAAATAAATGTTGTTAGCAGCCCCTCCTCTTTTCATTAGTCATAAAAAAGAGGGCCATTTAATTTGAAAACAACCAGCAAGTGCGGCCGAATCATACCTCTCTCTCTGTATTATTGATGGGCGACAGTCACGCAGACAGATGGAAAAATAAATTTGCTCCATTCAATAAAAACAAACAAGGTAGGTTTGCAGAATTCAAACTGTGGTACACCAAAGACATGCTCAGGTCTATGGGTGGGTCTGCTACAAATCCAATTATTTTAGGTTATTTTAGGTTCCTGCACATAAAGAGCTTTGCTAATTAATAAAAATTGTTACTGTAGTTATCACTGTATGCCTAAATCAAGAGTCAAGCCCTCAAATATAACTTCAGTGTTAATTAATTTCAGACCAAAGTATGTTTTGCTCTAACCCAAGGCACTCACGTAGTTCTAATTATGTTTTTAAAAGTCCAGTTTCTAGCCTTGATTGGTTATGGTCTTATTTGGCCCGTTCCATTTTAACAAGAACACTGAGTCGGAAATTCTCTGTAATCCCACTTTATTTGCAGTTGGATGCTTTTTGTTCCCTAAATTATTTCTTTTTTTATCATCCTTGTTTGAAATATTAGAGCATTTTTGAAGAGTTTGAAGAGGATTCTTTTTTTTTTTCCCATGGCTAGATTTATATCAAGAAGACCTTTTTTCAAGTTTTTCCTTTATCCTCTGTCTTGTTCTCTGAACCCTTGGATTGAAAAGAGGCTAAGTGGGGCTCACTCCACCCACTGGGATTTGTTACCAGATATAAATGATAGTGTCCACTTTAATTAAGTGAGATATTTTGGAATAATCAAGAAATTAATTGGTAATAGTTTCATATTCTATCAGTATTTCTTTAATTATCTCTGTCATGTAATATGTGACATGTATCTACTTTTATGTATGTATCTACTTCCAGTAGATAATAGTTCCACTTTCCATGGGGGAAACTAAACACGCATTGGTTCAGCATTACACAAAATCATGCTCTAGCTTGCACTTGGTTAAAAGCCAGGGCTAAGGAAATTTCAGAAGCTTCCCAAGATGTCTATGCAGCCAGAGAATTATGGGTCCCTTAATCACTCAAGAAGGAATTAGTATATCATAGCACTTCCTTCTACAGATTTATATTAAAACTACAAGACAGGGGTGCCTGGGTGACTCTGTTGGTTGAGTGATCGACTCTTGATTTTGGCTCAAGTCCTGATCTGAGGGTTGTGAGATCAAGCCCCACATCTGGCTTCACACTGAGCATGGAGCCTGCTTAAGATTCTCTCTCTCTCTTTTTCCCTCCCCCTCTCCCTCTGCCTCTCTCTCCTGCTCTCCTGCTCCTCACTCTCTCTCTCCAAAAGAAAAAGAAAAAAAGACTACAAAACAGGGCACGGAGAATAATTGGTGTGCAAGTCTCTGTTCTCATTTAATCTGAACTGAAAGACAAATTTCCTTTGAGCCCCAATACCTGATTCCTCTACCTAAATGTTTACTTGCCTTCAAAAATCCATTCTGAGTTACAACTGAGGCAAAACTATTTTCAAAGATTGAGCTTAAAGTGTGTTCTCTTTTCATTGATTTTTAAAATGAAACCCTTGCTGAGAATTAGTTTTCTGTCAATGGAGCAACTGAAGTGTTCATTCTGATTTTAGGACCAAAACAGAAAGGCAATTTTTAAAAATGTTTATTTATTTTTGATGGGGCGCCTGGGTGGCTCAGTCAGTTAAGCATCTGACTTTGGCTCAGGTCACGATCTCACGGTCTGTGGGTTCGAGCCCCATGTTGGGCTCTGTGCTGCCAGCTCAGAGCCTGGAGCCTGCTTCAGATTCTGTGTCTCCCTTTCTCTCTCTTCCTCCTCCATTCATGTTCTCTCTCTGTCTCTCAAGAATAAATAAAAAAAATGTTTTAATGTTTATTTATTTTTGAGAGGGAGCATGACAGAGTGCAAGCAGGGGAGGAGCAGAAAGAAGGAGGGAGACACAGAATCTGAAACAGGCTCCAGGCTTTGAGCTATCAACACAGAGCCCGATACCAGGCTTGAACCCACAAACTGTGAGTCAACCAGACTAAGCCAAAGTCAGGTGCTTAACTGACTGAGCCACCCAGGCACCCCTCCCAACCACTACCACCAAAAAAAAAAAGCACTTCTTAAACTGTGCTCCTACAGGACACTGTATGGCATAACTGGCTCAAGATTTGGTTCCAGCATTAAAAATGACACATTTAACATTGCCAGTGTAGCAAATAAAAATGCAGGCTAGGCTTGAATTGCAGGTAAACAATGAATAGGTTTTTGACATATAGAAATATAAGTATATTTCTCTGCTTCTGAAAAATATTAAGAACCCAATCTAGTCATGAAATTAAGATTTCATTTTTAATTTATTCCTTATGTTCTAAGTTTCTTTAGTGCAGAAGATATTTAAGGTTGACATTAATAATCTGGGAGTGTCTAGGAGTGCCTGGGTGGCTCAGTCGGTTCAGCATCCGACTTAGGCTCAGGTCACATCTCACGATTCATGGGTTCGAGCCCCGTGGCATCGAGCTCTGTGCCAACAGCTCAGAGCCTGGAGCCTGATTTAGTTTCTGTGTCTCCCCCCCCCCCCCCGCCCCGTCTCTGCCCCTCCCCCATTCATGCTCTGTCTCTCTCTGTCTCAAACATAAATAAACATTAAAAAAAATTTTTTTAAATAATCTGGGAATGTCTATCCAGAAATACATCAACAAGATGTTGTTATAACTTTTGTAAAGCAGCTTTCTTTATAAAATGGCTTTGCCCATATATTAAAAATGCCAAGTTTTCCAAAATGTAAGGAATTTATAAAAGTAATTCTTGGGGGATCAATTGTTAAACCAAAGTTTTTAGGACTATATGTGCTCCTAAAATTTAAGATAATGACATAATTTAATAAATCTCTGTCACTGATACTTCGGGATGTTTCTTCTTATTTGGTCTTTTAGTAGAGATTATTGAACATCTATTCCACGCCAGGCACTGGGTATATAAATATGAATGAGGTAATGTCCCTTTCTTCAAGAATCTCACAAATTGGCAAAAAAATAAGCAATCTAAATACAAGAATGTATCATTGTTGCTAAAATACCACCCACAAATGTGTTACTTCTGCTAAGAATACGTGTTCCCAAAACCCAAAGTGCTTCTAAAACAGTGACTAGATATGCATTTTTGAAGTTACCTTTCAGTGAATGTTTATTGTGGGCTATCCATGGGCTAATTTAGGTTAATCTATAACCTAAGTGAATCCTCATAATTCTATGACATACATTATTTTATTATTCCCTTTTTGCATATGAGAAAACCGAGGCAGGCAAGACAGAATGCCCAAGTGCATGCATCTTTGGAAAGAGACCCAGTTGATGCTGTGCTAAGAATCAAAAGAATCGGAAAAAAGGATTGAGTCAAAGTGATTCAAAGTTTTTGTTTGTTCACAGTAAATTCCTTAAGGAATCACCAACAGCAGCATGACTATTTATAATATAAAATACTGAAATAGCTTAATTTTGTTGAACTAATACCTACTTATATCTGAGTTTTTCTCTGTGGACTGACCCATTATTTTTTTCCCCCATCATCACCACTTTGCTCCAGAAAACAATCACAGATTACAGTCCAGATTTCTTAACCTGTTTATCACCTGAAGAGAAAGTATCTTCCAAAGTGATTAATACTGCAAGACGCTCAAATGGCTTCGCTCAAATGGCGAATTAATTCAAACATTTTGGAGTGAAATAATACCAATCTTGCACAAACTCTTCTAGAGAACAGAAAAAGATAGAATACTTCCTCACATTTCAGGAGGCCACAATAATCTCAATTCCATAACTCAACAAAAATATTTTTAAGAATGAAAAGTTACAAATCAATGTCTCTCATAAAAATAGATATGAAACCTATAAAAATATTAGATTTAACCATATAAATTACCTCTTGTCGGTTAAATATGGTCAAAGAGCAGCCACTTCATATGATTCAAACTAACGTTAGCAAATTCTTTAAGAAGAGTAGCATCATAATTAAATGAGGTTTAAAGAAATCAATCAATACAATTCACATATTAAAAAAGAAAAAATTTAGTCATCTTGAGAGATGGAAAAAATTTGATAAGATTTGATATACATTTATGATAAAACTCTTGACAAACTATATAGGCTTATTAAATAAAGAATTCTCTGTTCGGCTCCCTCTCCTTGAGTGTGGGCAGAACCTATAAATATGATGGGATATCACGTCATAATTAAGTTACTAATTAGTGATGTCAAGTTACTCAAAGGGAAGATGATCCAAGTGGGCCTGACCTAATCAGGTGAGCCATTAAAACGTCCTGAGACCTCCCTGAAGTCAGAGAAATTTGATGTAAAGAGGATTCCCCATTGCTAAGTTTAAAGAAGGAAGAGGCCAAATGGCCAGGACTTGAGTGTGACCACTAGACACTTATAGAAACTCCCAGACATGAAAAACAACAGAAAACAAAATAGGGACCTCAATCTTATAACCACAAGGAACCAATGAAAGATTTTAGAAGAGAGACTCAAATATCCAGACCAGAACCCGGCTTCAGTTGTCACCTTGACTTCAGCCTTCTGAGACCCTGAACAGAGAATCCAGGTGAACTCCACCCAGACTTGTGACCTACAGTACTGTGAAATAATACATTTGTGTTGTTTTTAGTTGCTGAATTTGCAGTAATTTGTTATGTACCAGTAAAAAAGCAACTCAAATCTCTATTTTAAAAATTCATAAGAAATATCAAACTGAATGGCAAATATTGAAAATTTCCTTTGAAGTCATAATAAATGCCCACTTTCATTATTTCTAGTCAATACTCTACTGGTTGCCCTAAAGATACAACAAAACAAACAAACAAACAGAAATAAAAAAACATTAAGGTTTGAAAAGAAATGGATAAAATTGATATTGTTTACACAATTGTGGATCTATAATATCCAAAGCAATCTATAAACTTTTAGAATTGACAATAAATGTAGCAATGTTCCTGAGTACAAAAAAATCAGTATACAAGAATGATCATATTTTTACAAAACACAATAATTATATTTGTGGCTAGTAAGCAATAAGAAGTAGAAAATAAAATTTTAGAAATATCATTTATGATAGCACCAAACTAATCAAAATATTTGAGGAATCTAATGAAAGATGTGTAACAGTTTTATACCAAAATCTAATGAACATTACTGAGAAAAATTAACATTTACATAATCAGAAAGATATACCAGGTTAATGAATTTTCAGGCTTTCAAGTCCCCACAAATTAATCTATGTATCTACTGCGTCACAATGTAATTTCTAGCAGTTACTAGATTGCTAAATATTTCTTTCCAAATCCATATGGAATCCTTAACAGTTACCACTATAATAATGTTAAAACTTTGGAAGGTATTTAGGTCATATGGAGTCTTCATGGGCGGGATTAGTGCCCTTATATGAAGAAAGAAAAAAGCTCTCTCTCCCTTCTCCCCCCAGCCTTGTCCTCTGCCACATGAGAAAGCAACAAGAAGAAACCCACCTACATACCTAGAGGAGGACCCTCATCAGACACCAGATCTGCCAGCCCCTTTATCTTGGACTTCCCAGCCTCCAACACAGTGAGAAGTAAATTTCTGTTGTTTAAGCAACCTAGTCTATAGTAACCTGTTATAGCTGCCCAAGGTCACAGGGACAAGCAGTTTAAAATTTTCTGGGTAAAATTAACACATCAATTGCTTATATCATCTGTGATTTTGATGTCATATACCCACAAATTCATTGCCAATATCAATGTCAAGGAGATTTTCCTCTATGTTAGGAGTTTTATGGTTTCAGGTATTACAGTTAAATCTTGAGTTAGTTTTTGTGGACAATGTAAGGTAGGGTCTAGCTTTGTTCTTTGGCATGTGGATATAAGTTTTCTCGACACCATTTATTGAAGAGATTATCCTTTCACTATTGTACGTTCTTGGAGGCCTTGAGACTAGTTGAGCTCATACATGGAGGTTTATTTCTTTCTGGGCTTTTTATTCTGTTTGATTGTCTATGTGTCTGTTTTTCTGCCCGCATGCAAAGGTCCAAGAAAAGCTAAGAAAAGGTTATTGTGGCACATCAGCTAGGTAGAGAGAGAATTATCTTTTCAATAATAGTACTGTATCAGCTGAATATCACTTTGGAAAAAATGTATCTTAATTCCTACCATACATTGTATACAAAACTAAGTTCCAGATGGATTGCAGATCTAATCGTGAAGAATAAAACAATACATCATCTAGAGAGAAATTGAAGGAGAGCGTCTTCCTGACTTGGGGAAAGCAAATTTAAACATGACGTATAAGGCAAAACTATACAAGAAAAACATCTGTTTTTTAATTATTTGAGAGTGAGAGCGAGAGTGTGCATGCCAGTGGGAGAGGGGCAGAGGGAGAGAGAGAGAGAGAGAGAGAGAATCTTAAGCGGGCTCTGTGCTGAGTGCCACCCAGCTACACCAAGAAAAACATCTGTTAAATCAAATTACACATATTTAAAATTTTGTGTTTCTCAAAAGACACAAATAGGAGAATTACAAGAAACCTATGGAATGGGACAAGGTATTTTCAACAGAATTCATACCTTAAATATATAAAGACATCAACAAATAATTCAGAAAGAAAAAGGCAGACTTTCCAGTAGAAAAATGATCAAAAACTTTGAGCAAATACTTCATAAAAGTGGATATTTAAATGGCCAATGAACTTATAAAAAGGTACTCAAATTCATTTGTCATCGGAGAAATTAAAACTATCACATCTATACTAGAATGATTAAAATGGAAAGACAAGGGATGTCTGGGTGACTCAGTCGGTTATGCATCTAACTTTGGCTTAGGTCATGATCTCATGGTTTGTGGGTTCAAGCCCCTCATCAGGCTCTGTGCTGACAGCTCAGAGCCTAGAGCCTGCTTCCAATTCTATGTCTTCGTCTATCACTGCCCCTCCCCCATTCACGCTCTGCCTCTCCCTCCCTCTCTCTTACTCTCTCTCTTACTCTCTCTCTCAAAAATAAATAAATATAATTTTTAATAGAAAAGACTAAATGCTCAAGTATTAACAAGACATGGAGCATGTGAAACTCTCATGTACAGAGGGCAGGAGTATACATAGGTACAACCATTGTGGGAAACTAAGTATCTATAATATCTGAATATATACATACTCTATGGCTCAGAATTTCCACTCCTAAGTGTATGCCTAGTAGAAATTAAAACATATGTTCACAGGTACTAGAATATTTGACAGCTTCACTATTCATAATAGTAAAAAACTGGAAATGGCCCAAATCCCCTTCAACAGTAGTAAGTAAATTGTGGTATAGTCACACAATGGAATACCACACAACAGTGAGCATGAACAACTGACAAAGACATACAAGAATGGGGATGAATCAGAAGAATAGCACTGATAAAAGAAGTTAGATACATGAGGTCATGGGATGCAATTCCATCTATATAGAAACACAGAACAGGGGAACCTGGGTGGCTCAGTCAGTGAGAGTCTAACTCTTGATTTCAGCTCAGGTCATGATCTCATAGTTCCTGACATCAAGCCCTGCTTCCAGATCTGGGCTGACAGCAAGGAGCCTGCTTGGAATTTTCTCTCTCCTTTCTCTCTGCTCCTCCCTTGCTCATACTCTCTCTCTCTCAAAAATAAATAAATAAACTTTTTTTTTTTAAAAAGTACAAAATATGCAAAACTAATCGCTGCTGACAGTTATCAAGATGGTGGCTGCCTTTGTGTGGGGAGGTGACTGGAATGGGGTGTGAAGTTGGAGGAAGGGCTCGTGGAGTGCTGGTAATGTTCTGTTTCATAATTTGGGTGCAGGTTGGATTTAGTTAATGAAAATTCATCAAGTTATGTAATTATATGTGGACTGTTTTATGTGGGAATATTTTACCTCAATAAAAATAACATTTACAAAGAAGCCAACAAAATCTCGGTGTTTTGCAGGCTGACCAGGCCTCCGTTGGCTCCATGCTCAGCCTAGAGAATGTTTCTAGCAGAAGGAGGCAGTCCTTTCCCACTGGGTGACGGAACCCATATTAGTTTTACGTTCTATCAAAAACCTTTTGCAGAAATGCAGAATGTGTCAGCCTAATTAGTAGCTGAGAAATGCATAGTAAATGAAGAAATATTATTTTTACGTGTCACATTGGAAAGGGAGGGCCAGGGCCTGTACTATGGGATGCTGATATATTTTGGTGACGAAACAAACCGATTTAACCTCACTTGGAAAGTATGTTGGTAATACATAACTGAAGTCTAAAAAGTTTCTTTTTTTATTTTTTTAAATTCTTCTTCTGGCAACGTAAACCAAGGAAATAATACAAGTTACAGAAAGTTATGAGTAAAGCTGTATATTAAAGCATTGTTTGATTTTTTTTGTAAAAGAAATGGGGAGCGGCAGAGAGAAGGAGAGAGGGAATCTTAAGCAAGCTCCACGCTCAGTGCATGGCCTAACATGGGTCCATCCCACAACCCTGGGATCATGACCTGAGTGAGTCCTGATCGAGAGTCTGACACTCAACTGACTGAGCCACCCACGCACCCCAACGTATTATTTATAATGGTGAAAGAAGACATTCAAATATGTAACTAAAAGATAGCGATAAGTAGACCCTGGCAATTTCATTGATTCAATAAGACATTAGGCAATCATTAAATATTTTGCACTATGTTGCAATAATGTGGAAAAGCCATAAGTCAAAGTGTTGAATAGGAAGAAATAGACTGAAATAATAATTTATTTTGGGGATAGGATGATGAACTCTTTCTTTCTTCCTCTTCCATTTATTTATATTTTCTTGATTTTCTTTACTAAGGACAAATTACTTTCATAAAGGAAAAAAGAGGAAAATTGGGTTTTTTTTCTAGAAGACAATCATATACTTAGACAAAACAAAGACAGAAAATGGTGTTTGTCATACTCTTTGCTTAACTAGAAATAACTTTCCATTTAAAAATGAGTTGCATTTACAATTATATATATGCACTGATCTCTTTCAGTTGTAGTTTATTTTAATTTTAATTTTTTAATTTTTTTGAAATGGAAGTACAATTAACATACAGTATTATATTAGTTTCAGGTGAACATATAGTGATTCAACAATTCCACATATTACTCAGTGCTCAGCACGATAAGTATACTCTTCATCCCCATCCCTGTTTCACCCATCCCTCCCCTCCCCTCCCCTCTGGCAACCACCAGTTTGTTCTCTGTATTTGAGTCTGTTTTTCTGTGTCTCTTTTCTTGTTTGTTCATTTGTTTTGTTTCTTAAGCTCCACAGATGGATGGAATCCTATGGTGCATGTCTTTGTCTGACTTACTTCACTTAGCACTATACCTCCCCCCATGTTGACTGTAACTTCCACCCCATAGGACTGCCATGCTGACCACCCCTACCTCTCCGACAAAATGCCTAGTGCTGTGTCCTATCAACCAGCCGGTGCTCAAAGCTAAAATCCTCCATCCTTCTTTCTCTCTGCCTCTCTCTGCCCGAAGACATTATATATCCCTTATACTCTACTCTGAACATTTTCCCGGAATTAATCCGAACACACCAGTTTCTCTTTATTCCCAATGCTTCTGCCCTAGTTCAGGCTCTTTAAAATCATGTTTGAACAATGTTTTCCCAAATCATATTTTTGCCTTAGTTTCTCCCCCTTCTAGTCCCTTGGCCAAACCACAGTGCTGATGGGGTGGGGCGGGGGGTGGGGAGGCGGAGGCGGGGCCGAGGGAGACTACGTTGGACTGGGACTGGGGGTAGGTGGCAAGGGTGTTCAACTGGCGTGAGACCTCAGGCTGTAGGGAATGCCACAGGGAAACCTGGTCGCAAATGTTGATTTTGTCCCTCGACTATACCTTCTAGATGAACTACAAGGGCACTAAAACAAAGGTTGTTCAAATCACTGACAGGTAAACAGAAATAGTGAGCCAAGTTTGTGAGCAAGGTAGGTGGGCTGCGTGGCGGGGGAATGACGGGGGCACATTGGAGCTGCTGGACCCTCCCTTTTCCAGAGCGCACGATCCCTACCATGAGCTTAGCTTCCTCACATGTGTTATTTCTAAAGAGGCTATTAAGAGCATTCGCCAGGGGGTCACAATTATACATATGCTTCCTTTGAAGAAATTTGCCCTTTCAGTCTCTTTACATCTGGCATTTACTTTTTTGTTAGTATAAAATAGATTTTTGTTAATGTATTATGAGTACCTATGAATATAAAATAACATTTTATATTATTATTAATAAGTATTAATAATAGCAGTAATTGGTCACGTGGGCGGTTCAGTCAGTTAAGCAACCGACACTTGATTTCGACTCAGGTCATGATCTCAAAGTTCATGGGTTCGAGTCCCACAGCCAGCTCTGCGCTGCAGCACGGAGCCTACTTAAGGTCCTCTCTCTCCCTCTCTCTCTTCTCCTCACCTGCTTGCTCTCTCTCTCTCTCTCTCTCAAAAATAAATAAATAAATTTAACAAAATAAGGGTGCCTGGGTGGCTCAGTCCATTGGACTTCTGACTTCGGGTCAGGTCATGATCTTCTAGTCAGTGGGTTTATTTAAGCCTATGTCCCGCTCTATGCTGACAGCTCAGAGCCTGGAGCCTGATTTGGATTCTACGTCTCCCTATCTCTACCTCCTCCCCCAATAATAAACAAACATTAAATAATAATAATAATAGCAGTAATTATATTAAGTATCATTATAATCATAATTTTTATAACCTATTTATTCATAAACTAGTGCCTATTGCATTTTGGGCAGGTCAAAGCTGAAATATTATCATTTCCAGATCAGTCTGAATGTTTCCATCTCCAGGCTACACAGTTTCTTTTGACATTCAAAACCATAACTTGTTCAACCCAGCCACAAAAATCACACCTACTACATGATTCTGTTTATGTAGGTGTAGATATAGGCCAAAATCATCTCTGCTGTTGTAAGTCAGGCTTGCAGTCATATTTAGGGGTGGTAGTGATTAGAAAAGGCCATGAAGGGGGCAGGGCTTCTGTGTCCTATAATGTTCTTCTTAACGTGGGCGCTGATTATAAAAGTCCACTGAGCCGGTACTTCTACGTGAACTTCTTTGCACGAATATTATGCTCCAATTAAAAGTAAAATAAAACGGTAATTTGTTGAAATCATTGTCAAGAAATGATTCTCATCAAAATTATTGGACAAGAAAGGTAAGGAAATTTAAAAGTTGTGATTTAATCAAGTTGTGTTTTCCTGATCCTATAACATTTTCCTAATGCATCAACGTATCGTTTATACTAAGAAATAGTATATTTGCTTGATTATGTGGTCTTTTTTAAAAGTTTTACCCTGTTTGGTTCCCAAAAGGTAATTAAGAAATAAGGAAAAGTCTTTTCACTCTGGCGGCAAAGATGTTAACCATAAACTCCGTAGCTCCCAGTTTTTGAAAGTCTAGTCTACGTTCCAAGCTTGGCACGGGTTGTCTCTAATCATCCAACATCGGCTGAGTTTCATTATTCTTTTTTGCATAGAGGGTAACCAAGGCTCAGAGACATAAAATAATTCACCCCAGGCCACAAAGTGGTTTTCTTTTTAACTCAGGTTAGTTTCTTTCTCAAACCTGTTCCCTTTACACCATACCACTTCGTTCACAGGTCTGCTTTTTAGGACGATGGGCTCTGGAGACAGAGCAGCAGCTGACCATCAGCTCTACATTCTAGAGACAGAGAACTCATTTGCCTTAATTCCCATCCCCCAGTGAATCCTTAGCCCACGGACTGATGTTTTACCTTAGTCTTCCTAAGTCAGCGGTCCTCTGCCTTAGATGCTGCTTGGAGCTCCATGATACGCATTCAGTTTCAGCTCTTGAACTTTTTTGATCCCCTTCACCTAACTCATCCACGTCCCCAACCACCTGCCCTCCTCCTGGCAACCACCCGTCTGTTCTCTTTTTCCACTTCTGTTTGTTGTATTTTTTAGAACCCACATATGACTGAAATGGCGTGGTATTTGTCTTTCTCTGTTTGGTTTACTTCACTTAGCATAATACCCTCTAGGACCATCCATGTGGTCGCAAATGGCGATATCAGCGTTTGCTATTTAAAAAGAAAAAAAAAATGGGTCAATGGCCTAGATATCCTAAAACTGATTCTTTTAATTTTTTAAAATACAACAAATAAAATAATGAGACATGAGTTGGGGAGGGGGTGTGGATTATATGCTAAGTTATGAGAAACAACAATCTTTTGTCAAGGCCCAAAGCAGAAGATCCCATTTTGTGGAACCGTCTGTAAGATTTTTAACTCACCTGGAGGAGAAGAGAGGAGATTTTAGCTCTCTCTTTTCAAGGAGATGAGGAAGTAAAGTTATTCACATTGGGCTTTTAAGGGGAAAAATGTACATGAAGACCCAAATTAGACTGATATGATTGCTATATGGACAGACTCCTCTCCCCTTACCTTTGCTCCATCCAAACCACACTACTTTTGCATGAACTCCAACAGTGTATGTGGGAGACTGTGGCCTAATGCTAGGGATGACACAGAGATTAATTTTGTCCTTAATTAAAACTTCACTGAGAGTCTGCCATATACCAGATGTGTTACTTATTGGATGCTAAGGTTTCAGTGGTGAGTCAGGCATTTTTTTCTGCTCTCAAGAAGCTTCCAATCTTGTCACTAGTGGATTTGGGACCCAATAGCCTCCCGAGAACCTCAGAACTGGCCTGTATCTGTAGGTTACTCCTGGAACAACTGGTTTTGCTTAGATAAAGCCAGTTGGGATGTCCCCAACCTTTTATTTACCAAACACTGTTTTATTTTACAAACACTTTGCCATCCATTTAATCTTCCTTCCACGGTTAAGGTCACCCTTTCCTTTCCATCATCTCATTTGCTCATATGCTGTGTTCATGGCACTATCCAGGTGTATCCTAGGTGTGCACGTGTGTGTGCATGTATTTCACCTCCCAAACCAGATCTCCCCAACTTTTTGGTGTCAAGGACTCTATGTTTTAGTTTGTGCATGCTTAGCTTAAGAAATATTGTTGATCAACTAATGGCTGAATGATTCTAGACCTCCTATCCCCTATAACAACCCAGGTGGCTAACCCAGAAGTACTTCTCTGAGATGAGGTCACCAGAGGCGAAACAACAGGGCACATTTGATGGGCTGTTCACCTTATGGTGTTTGATGTGTTATCAGAGGCTAAGTGTTTGCCAAACGTGATTGATAATGAGCACTACTATCCCCTTATTAAAGTTAATTCAGTGAGGAAAAAGTATCCTGATAGCATTAAAATAAAAATGGAATCTTTGGTCCCTCCCAGAATCTGGACTGACATCAAAAACTCCTGATGTTCTACAAAAAGAAGAATGGAATAATCCTTATAACCGTAGGGGATTCATTTGTGTAGAATCCACTTGAGCAAAGCTGCCCAGTACTAGTCCATCCCCATCTCACTTTTCCTATAAAGGTGTCCAGGTATTCTAGAAGTTGGTTTAAAAAAGGCTTTTAGGGGATTGTGTTGTGGCATAGATAGACTCGTTGCTTTCAAATATGAGTTTTCCCCAAATAAAGCAAAAAATAATTAGTGGTGTGACTTGAGGTCACCATTAGCAAATTATGGGCTGGATCCCTCAGAAGAAAAACTCTCAAGTCTACTGCAAACACAACTCTTGACTTTTGTTATATGATCCCTTGCTAGGGAACCACTAGACAGACAGACACCCTCAACCCTTCCTGAATCCCAACCCATAACTTCCTAAAGGCATTTAAACTCCTACCAAGCTAACTCTAATACCCCAGAAGGTTTCCATCTCCATGAGAAAATAAAGTTCTGAGATCCAAGTAAACTGTGACTTGGACAAGGTAAGATATGCAGATATGTCAACATAACCTAGTGGCTAAAAGTCAGATTGCTTCATTTTGTTCTGGACACTGTGTCTGGGTTTGAATTCTGGCCCTATCACCCATTAAACAATTACACTGTGGGGCAACTTGCTTAACTTCACTTTCCTCCAAAGTAGCATAGAAGCAACAGCGCTCACTGAACTATTTAGAAGACTAAATGACCCAGGGAAATGTTGAGCATTGTGTCCCATAGACCAAAGTGCTCAATTTTTATTTGTTCTACTCTCAAACTGTGTCATAAACGCCATCCGTCTCAAGGTGGGGAAGACTTCTCTTTCTTGTCATTGCATGGATTCTAACTCACAGTGTTCCTCTTGAAGTTCCCCCATGTCCCCTCTTTGTATTCCGAATCTCTAACGAAAGCAGAGATCTTATGACCTCCAAATAGTTCAGCATTGTAAAGGCTCACACAGGGATGGGTTCTTTTAAAATAATTCCGGGGTTGGTGGAGGGGGGCATGATTTGGACCACCAGCATGTTCCAAAGCAAGAATCAACGGCCAGCATTGGTGCTACCAGGTCCTCATCAAGAAAAGGCAGCTCTGGTCAAACACATTTTAAGAACTCTGCTACCATTTCCCTATCTTGGCGATTCTCAGATTCATCAACAGATAAAAGGCTCAGAAAGATAACTCAGCCAAGAATCCTACTGGACTTCACCTCATGTGTAGTATTACTGTCATTAAGTTTACTACTGACCCTTTGCTAATATCTTGGAAGCTGTGTTCTTAGGAAAACACATTGGAAATGGAGGGAAATACCAAAAACAACAATAAACGTTACTGGAAACAGCTGCCATTCAGTTTTCCCAAATTCTCAGAAAACATTTTTTAAAATGCTCTGTAGTTAATATTGGCCACAGTTAAGTTGTCCTTTCATCAAGGGATCTTACCTGGCCACAAAACTGAGGTCTTGTAGACTCAGGGATGGTGACAGGAGTCCAGTAGCATGTAGATGACCTGTTTGTGGAAAGCTTTATGTATTTATTAAGCATAAATAACTCAGTTTTGATTTTGTTTTTTGATTTTTTCATAAGAAAGTTGTCTTCCTTAGATAAATAATAGATCATTTGGACTTTGTTATATACTAATATGCTTTTGCCTCTCACTCTTCCTTTGTGTAGTAATCTACTACAGAATCTGTTCCCACAGGTTTAGGGAAGAAAAAAGAGCTTCCAAGCCCTCCCCAACCCCCCTTCCCCTTTGCCTTCCAATGCCCCCAAGCAGCTGGTAGGGTTTATTGCTCTTCTCTGACATTGGCTTTGCTCTATACATGGAGAAAGATTGATTATCCTCATTCTAAAAGTGAAGATCCAGCGTGCGCCTTTGTCTTGCTTCCCCGAGAGTGAATTGGCATCAGCAGCACTCTGTAAAGAGGCGGCACCTTTTGGGCCATGAACAGTGACAGAGACAGTATGGAGCAGGGCATGCGGGCCCTGCACCACCACCCATCGTCCGGCTCACCCTCTACCTGGAGGGCAGGCTCCACCAGGGCAGGCTGCTGCCTCGCTAGGCAGTGCAATGCACAGAGTATCCAAGTCTGAATCGCCTGCCGGGCTTGTTTTGCAAGGCTGGCCAGCGGGAAAGCTGTAACCACAGTTGACCTGGCCTCTCAAAGGCACCTTCAGTTACAAATCTGAGGCCACAGTGATGCTGAATTGGATGTGTGTGTGTGTGTGTGTGTGTGTGTGTGCACACCCATATGCACACGATGCATGCAGTGTCTGCACATGTGCACATGTGGGCACACGGTGTCTGCCTGAGTCACCCCAAAGACAGGTTGCGCTAACAAGTACAAGATTGCAGCCTGGCTCTCACTTTTTTTCTTTCGCCAGTTGGGCTGAAGTAAAAACTCAGAGCCCTCACAGTATTGAAGCACCATTCCGGACCTGGCCGAAGTTTGGAACATAAAGATTGCTGAATGAACCGGCATGTAGGCAACCCAGGGAAAGTAATTGTTCTACTTAACCGCATGGCCGCTTCTCTGCTTAGCATCTGAACAAGTTAATTTGGAAACATGGCCTTCTGGAAAGAAACGGCACTCACCTCAGCATCCCGTGGATTCATGGGGAGAGATGCCCTTTCATCAGGTAGAAATAGTAAATATATTTGAAAACCATGTCTACTGAAGGGAAAAAAATTCTTCTGTTCCCCGGGAGCCACTGTGTTTGCAGGATGGCAACATTTAATGTCACCTGTCCAACTTCAGAGGTCACTGTTAGCTCGCACCCAGGGGGAGAATTCTACTAATAGAACCAGGAGTGGTTTAATTAAATGCATATTCACATAAAGGAGTTTGCCCTTTGCCAATTCTGGGCTTCAAGAAACTGAGCTCAGCAGCACCTAAATCAAACAAATGGGCTAAATTGATCCTGCTCCACAGAAAGGGTGCTTCATCTAGATCCAATCAATGGCAGATTGAGGTGTGATGTGTGATCGGGGGAAGGAATCAGGCAGTCCACTGTCTCTAGGTTGGGAGTCGGACCTCAAGGAGAAAAAATGTCTTAGTTTCATGTTGGTTTTCTTACCTCCAGAAGCACTGGGCCTGCTGAATCATGGCTCCAGCACTGCCCTTCTTCTAAGTGGAGGGACAGAAGGCAGTGAGCTCAGAAAGGAAGAGCTGGAGAAATGTGACCTAGCCACCGCATGTCCTTTGTTGTGCCCACAGCTTTGCAAGTCTGCGTTTGACCCTCTATCACCAGTTTATTAAACAACAGTAGCAGAGAGGACCCGCTATGTTTCTGGCACTGAGCTAGATGGTACAAAATTATTTTTCATACCACAGACCTGAAAAGTTAGCTGTGAAGTATGCTGGAGAAGGAGCATGAGGGAGTGACTCCCAGCTTCTAAGCATTAGCTCTGATTTTGGGGCAAGTGACTTAAGCTGCCTGATCCTCAGTTTCCTTATCTGTAAAATCGAAATGACAGTGAAGGCCAAGTGATGATCCTCACAAAACACCTCCTGCAGCTTTGATGACACTCGTTCCCATTTAAAGCTAAAGGAAGCAGCTCAGAGAAGATGACTTGTCTCAGACCCTATTGCTAATAAGTCACAGAATTAGAGGATCCAAAATAGATGTTCTGATCACTGAGGTCTATACACTTTCCTCAGTTCATGATGAAAAGTGAACATTATATGTTCTCTGCTATATGTTCTGTGCTAAGATCTGTAAAGAAAGACAAAACAATTCTAGCGTATCTTTTTTTTTTGGTCTCAAAAGCAGTACAGATAATGAGCACTTATGCTTAGTGCTTACCATAAGCAGATTATGACTCCCCAAAGAGACCCCGTGTCACTACAGAAGTGACCATGCTATTCCTACCTTCATATGATCCCATGCAACCAGCCTTGAGTCCTGGGGACATTAGTAGCCACTCTTTGCTATCTGACGCCATACCTCTGTAAATATACCTCTGGAATCTTGCCTCCCATTTCATGGAAATTATCAATTTATATATATTGTCTCTTCCTCTGGGCAGCAACTCCTTGAAAACAAGTTACTACCAGATCATATTTGATGGCACAGTGCCTAAAACATGGTAAGCTCTGAGCAAATAGATGTCAGATGAAGACATAAGTGAATAAATGAATGAATGAGTGAATTTATCCTTCAAAGAAGGACTGCCTGCCTGCATGACTCCTGGGTCGGCCTGGAGGGGCACAAATATAAGCAGGCATTGTCCTGAAGGAATTCACAGGTCCCATCATTTTCCATGTACTCCTAGTATTTCTATGCTTGCACTGTTCTTTGTATCAGTTTTGTAAACCTTTTATTCCCATCCAGATTCTAAACTCTTGGAGAAAGGGAACCATTTATTTACTTTCTACAACACCCTGCACAGGAATAGGCTTGTGTTATGTCATATTGAATTGAAATACTGGCTCAGTAGAAGAAACAAGATAAATTGGCAGGTAACATATTAGATGCCTATTAATAATAACAATAAACATAATAGGTGCCTATTAATATATTCCCAAATGTAGAATGTTAGATATTCATTCTAATGGATGAAATATGCTCAGAGTTAACGGAATCCAGGGTAATGGGACCCATGAAACTTGGGACAAGTATTTTCAGGCAAAGCCAGTAAGGTTTACCACAACATGCATGCAACCCAGTGTGTTTTCTTCATGCTAAAATCCACCTCTTAGGTGAGGGAGAGGGTTGCAAGTTTAAGTCAAAGATAATAACAGATGTGAGAGGTATGGAAACAATAGTAGATAGGCCTTCAAATTCATGTAAGGTAACCAACTAGTGGACAATTTCCTTCTTGCTTTTCTTTAACAAAGGCATGAGAAAACCACATAGGTTAGTCTTTCAACCGACATGGGCCTGATATTGTACCAAGTGCTGTGGACAGAGCATGACAAGGACAAGCCAGATCGCTCTGTTTAAGAGCTCATAATTTGAGGAAACCACATAGCATTGTGGTCAGGAGCACGGGCCCTGCAGTCAGCCTTCCTGGCTTTGACGTCTAGCTCAACAGCAAGTTGAATCTGAGTCCTTGTGCAAAAAATGTAAATGGCTGTGTGCCTCAATTTCCCCACCTATGCAGTGGAGAACATAGGATGGGTGACATAGGGTGGCTATTCTGAAGATCTAATGAGGTATTGTATAGGAAGAATTTAGTAATGTTTCCTAAGATAAATGCTTAACAATAGTTAGCTACTATTATTATAAGATGCAAAATATAACATAAAGCATGTAATATGTAGCATAGTAAAGGAAATATCCTTAGCTTCAAGACTCAAACACTCTAATAAACATTTTAGGTCTTTTATCTCATTCCACTTGACTGTTACAACAACCTAGTGAAGTATGTAACATAATTCCCATTTTACAGATGAGAGTATAAAAACTCAAAAAATTGGAAATTATTATAATCGATTGCATAATAAATGAAGTCAAGATCTGAAGTGAAGCCTGTTTGTTCCCTAAGGTCATGTTCTTTTAACTATTCAATATTATGTAATAAATCTTTCAATCCAAAAGCAATAAGCCCTTCTTCTTCCAGTTTTAAATTCTCACCTGAGATGAGTAGAGATGTTTCATTTCATATTTATCCTTTTCCTTTTTCTTGCATTGTCTTCACTCTCTTCATATCCATTTCATTTGGTTTTGTGTTAATGATAGGCAAATTTTTCCCTTTTCCAGGTGAGAATTAATTTCTTGGGGCAAAGTTTCATGCATTGATTGTTTTGTTTAAATCGCTCTACAGGTGAAAAGCTCAGGACAGAGCTTGGTACTTATTAATGGCTCGAGAGATTGGTGGTGGTTATTATTATTAGTCTTTGTCTTTCCTGACTCTTTAAAAACATCTACCTGAAAAAAATTTTGATATTTCTAGTTCTATAGTTAATTTCTTTTGGCTGCTCTTCAAATATCCCTGCTTCTGAAGTGAATTGCTGTACTCATCAGTATATATTGCCTCTGTATCACGTTACATCTCTGGTTTGGCAGGTCTCTCTGACCCTGATGGCTTCATTGGTTGTGTAACCACGGTCTTTTTCAATGAAGATCTTTCCAGGTGTATGTCCTGACCTGCTCCAACTTGACCCAGCTCTAGATACCAAGGACCATCAAGCTCAAGTCCATATCACCAAGGCCCCTTTCCAAAGAGAATTACATCTGGCAAGGGATTAGAAGCTGGATCTCCACCTGTAAACCATGCATATATTTAGCCTTACTTCCCTAAACTTGGATCATAAGGTACCTGGAGAATCACTGGAAAATTTTGGGTTTCCCCAAAGTGAGGCTTTTCCCACTCATCTCCTCTTTGGGGGCTCAGACCACAAGTCTCTAGTCCCTGATTTGTACAGTAGTCACCTCTGAAAGCTATGTCCTATCTTGAGCCCACTGAAACTCTGATAAATTTTTGCCTCTTGCATCTCCTGCTTAGCCACTGGCTGTGTTCCTGCTTCAACCCAATGGATTCTCTTGAAAGAAATATGCTATGCTTTATCCACTAGAGACCAAAATCTCCTGTTGCATTTCTTCCACTCACTGGATGAGATGTTAGAACTTCATTTCAATAATCACTTAGTAAGCATCATCTCTGGGCTTAAGCACTGGAGAGAACAAAAATATAAATGACACTTCTTTTTAAAAAAATTTATAGCTTTTTCTGTTTGTTTTTTATTTTTGAGAGAGACAGAGACAGAGTGGGAGTAGGGAAGGGGTAGAGAGAGATGGAAACACAGAATCTGAAGCTGGCTCCAGCTCCCAGCTGTCAGCACAGAGCCTGATGTGGGGCTCAAACTCAGGAACCATGAGATCATGGCCTGAGCTGAAGTCGGATGCTTAACTGACCGAGCCACCCAGGTGCCTCTAAATGATACTTCTTCCTGAAGAACTTTCTAAGTTACAGGATAAACCAACAGCAAAAGGGGGAAGAAGTTTATAGATGGAGGCATTAGAAGTAAGCTAGAAACAGAAAGAAGTATTTAACAAACTCTCCATCAAGGTATGTACATACATGTGCATGCCAGAGGGCGGGGGTGATATGTTTGTGTGAGAATATGTAAGTGCTTATAAACAGCTGTCTCTTAAAATTGAATTCTAAATAATCTCTGTTTTAAGTTGTGTCTATGTTCACATGTGTATACATGTCTTTATTGGGGAGTGAGGGAGAGACAATGAGGAGAACCAGGAAATGATTACTATTGTGGATACTTTATGATTTTATTCTCTACAATGGAAGTGTTTAAACAAAATTGAAAAATGATTTTTTGTTTTTTATGGGAATAACACCAATCACAACATGTTAAAAAGAATGGGAAAGTCAAGAGGCTGAAATGCAAGACTCTAGTGCAGTAATCCAGACTTGGGTGGCAAATACTCTGATTTACTTCCAGCCCACAGGCTACACCTATGAGTCTCTTTTGTTGGGCATTCTTCATCTTCTTGACCCTTCAGTTTTGGAGTGCCCCAGATTCACACTCTTAAAGCTCTTCTCTTGTCTATCTACACTTATGCCCTTATTTCATGACTTTAAATGCCTTACCTATGCTGGTGATTCCAAACCACATGCTCCACATTTCCAATTGGATGTCTAGACATACATGTAGCCAGATGAAAAGCTGACATTTTGGTATTCCTCCAAAACTTGCTTTTTCTCTATCTGGTGGCTCAATGTCAGTTTTGAGGCTTCTTTTTCACACTCTTTACCAACAAATTGGCTCTTTTTCCAAATCTGACCACTTTACTTCCCTCATGTTCTAGTGCAATCTCCCATCAGCCTCCCCCTTCCCTCCTCAACTCTCCAGCTCTTCTCTCCCCGCGCATGCATTGTCTGCTCTCTACATAGTGAAAGATCATTTCATTTTATTTTTTATGTTTATTTATTAATGTTTTTTAATGTCTTTATTGTATTTTGAGAGACAGAGCAGAGAGCAAGTGGGGAGAGGCAGAGAGAGAGGGAGACACAGAATCTGAGCAGGATCCTGGCTCTGAGCTGTCAGCACAGAGCCCGACATGGGGCTCGAACCCACGGACTGTGAGATCATGACCTGAGCCAAAGTCAGATGCTTAACTGACTGAGCCACCCAGGTGCCCTCATTTATTTATTTAGAGAGTGTGAGGAGGGGAGGGGCAGAAAGAGAGGTAGAGAGAACCCCAAGCAGGCTCTCAGCTGTCAGCATAGAGCCCAGTGTGGGGCTCGAACTCATAATCTGTGAGATCATGACCTGAGCCCTAATCAAGAGTTGGACATTGAACTGACTTACCCACCCAGGTGCCCTAGAGTGATCATTTAAAAAATAAAGTCAAATCGCATTACTATCTTGCTCAAAACCCCCCACTGATTGTCTATCTCAGTAGAATCCAAGATTTGTCATTGTCCTCAACAAGATCCTACATGAACTGTCCCCTGCTATCTCTCTGTCTTCATCTTCACCTCCTTTCTATCCCTCAATTTATACCTAATGTACTCAACCTAATGCAGTGTATGCCACCTCTTTGTCAGCTATGGAGAATGTAAATAAATATGAATTGACTCCCTGCCTTCAGATAACTGACAGTCTCATTGAGATGATAAAATATTCAGCACCTGACCATGTTTTAGAGTTCATCTGTCTACTCTTTCAATCCAGAGAGGTGAGATGACTCTCTTGAGCCTGCACATCAGGTTGCACACTCTGATCTTTTTACCCAATACTCTTTCCACCATGCTATATTTGCTCACTATGTTATACATCTCTGCCACATGGATCTCCATATTGTTTCTAGAATATACCAAGGACATTCTCTCCTGGAGCTTCTATGATGGCTCTTCTCTTTTCAAGATGACTATAGCCACCTTCTCACTCTCACTTCATTGAGATTTCTGCTTAAATATTACCTACTCAGAGGGGCCACTAAAATATCAATCCTCTAATACCATGTATTCACTTACCCTGTTCAATTTTTCTTCATATCACTTATCACTCCTTGACATTATATATACACTTAAGTCTATGTTTGTTAATTTTCCCCCTATCCGTCTTCCTTTCTTAGAGACTGAGTTCTATGAAGATATAGAAATTGTCTGCCTTGTTCACCATATTTGTTGAATGAAGGAATGGATGAGCAAATAAAAGAACAGATAGATAGGTATGAGAAATTTAAAAAGTATAAGCAAAGGATGACCCACAAATGAGAGATGTTATGAACACATACTTTATAATCCCTTCTGAGAGGATCTAAGAAGCCAAAGGTGAAGGAATAGTCAAGTAAATTTTGAGTCTCAGGCATTAGGAGAAGAGTACATTTAAAAAGTTTAGGAGTTGGGTAATAGAATAAGTGCTAGGGAAGAGAGTTCAGAAGTTATTTGAGAGACAGTGATATTGAAGCCTGGAGTTATGCTAAGATTTCAGACTGAAGAACAAACAGGAAGAAAAGCACAAGATCAAAGATTAATCCATGGGGCCCATTCACTTTGGGAAGAAGAGATAGGACTTTCTTTCTTCTTCTCTGCAGTTGGGATCTTAGGACTAGGGAATACACCCAACTACAGATGAGTTGATTGATGGCCCAGGTATGACAAAGAGAGCCCAGTAAGAAGGACACACAAAGGCCGTGGTGGTGGGAAATACTCAAGGTGGAAATGTAAAAGGCCCGTGGCTCTGTGTTGAATACTACAGGGCCATGAAACAAGAAAAGGGCTGGTTTGGGCCACCAGAAGGAGTTAGCATGTAGGGCACAAGATAGGGCAGAACGGAAAGTCTAGAAGTAAAGATCAGGAAGGTCCAAGTCCATTTCTAAGAATGGGCATCATTCATTAAATTCATTCATTTCCCAAATTTTAGGCAGGAAAGAGTCTACTAAAATTCATAAATAAGATAGGTCTCCTGCCCTCAAGGGTATCTCAGTGTGTGATTGCAGGAAAAACAGAAGAGAGTAATATGAATGAAGGGAAGTAGGGCAGTTTGAGGAGTTGAGTGGGTAGAAGTAATGAAGTTAAGGAAGTCTAGTGAGCAAATAAGTGATGAAGCAATTAAGGGCTAAGATCATGTGAGCAAGTTGACAGAATGAGCAGGAGATGAGCGTCCCATGGCTGTAAGGATGGTGATGGTGAAAAGAATCATATTTCACTGAATTCTCAGTTCCCTTTTGTCTGCTTACTTTCCACCTGCCCACATGTCCTATTCATTCCTCATGTTATATGTGATAGATAATATTTCCCCCTTATTTATGGATGAGGAAAAGGAGGCTCAGAGAAGTAGAGGGCTTGCCTAAAAGTTCATAGTCCCCAAGCCAGTTTTAAGTTGGGAGGGAGACATTTCACTGCAGTGTCATGCAGCAAATCCACAAAATCCTCTGCCAACACCATTTTATTTCCTAACAATCCATACCCAGATTTTATTGGCCTGTTTCAAGGATAACCTTACAAAATCTTTCCAACAGTTGTAGTGTTTTCTTTTCTTCCTGGAATTTTATCCAAAAAAAGAACATGGTGTAATAGCCATTCTAAAGCTAACATCAGCCTCCTTTGTGCCTAGAAACTGAGTTTCATCAATATATCTCTTGAACTCACACCCTATGTTAATAATTAAAGTTCCCATCACATAATTTCCATGGGTGTTTTTATTTGTATTGCCCAATAATTGATGTCCAGGGACAGAGCTTCTCCAAGCAAGACTTTGAAATGTGTGTCCTCTTCTCTCCAGGAACAAAATTGTCCTTTGGGAAAATTAGCACCACAATGGTTGTTAGAGATAATCCGGTCCAGATTCCTCAAATTGCAGACTGAACCCAAGGTTGCCAAAGATTTTAGTGATATTCTCAATATTCCACAGCTGTTTGAGCATTTTATTAAATCCATACGTGTATACTTTTGCATTTTTATTGGCACTTATATGCCCAGTATATGAAAATCATGAAATATAATTGATCAGGGATTACATAGTTTAACACCCTCATTTAATAAAGGAGACAGAGGTGCGGAGTAGCTAGGTGATGAGTCTGATTTCACATGGGGAATCCGTGAAAGCTGAAATCCAGACCCCTTCATTCCCTCTTTGGAGAGCTGGTGTAGGAGAATGCTTCTCTAAATACACTCCACAGACACCTTTTTGTGTTAAAGAATATCTGCTTCCCACTCTGGACTTAACTGCATGGTGATTTCTGGTAATCACTCAAGACTAAAAGCCTATGCCTGAAAACCTTCTGAGCCTTGGGTTTGCCATTTTCTCAAGCTATGAGAAGATGAATCTTACCTCTATCCCGGATCTTAGATCTTTAGAGGAAAGTGACCCAGGAGTCTATGTAATGCTCATTAGATTTCCATCCCTTGTTCTTTTTCTCCCATCAATAGCATCCATTAAACAAGTGCTCCTTCTGTCTTTAAAGCCTGGTTCCTGTGATTCTTTCCTGTGCCAAAAGAAGGCAACAGAGGACTGCTGGGTGGCCGAGTCATTGAGCATCCACTCTTGATTTTGGCTCAAGTCATGATCTCACAGTTTTATGAGTTTGAGCCCCATGTCAGGCTCTGCACTAACAGCACAGAGCCTGCTTGGAATTCTCTCTCCCTCTCTCTCTTTGCCTTCCCCCTCACTGTATTGTATCTGTCTTTCTCAAAAAAAATAAATAAACTTAAAAAAAAAAAAAGGAGACAGAGGTTGGCAACACTTGCTCTTCATTTCTTCTACCTCCTGATCACTGTTGTGGCTCCTTCTCCACTTTGGTCTCATGATCAGCATTCTCTCAGCATGTCCTACCCTGTGGGTTCACTGCAGGAACTCCTAAATGCTCACTTTTACTGTGCCTAT
Organism: Suricata suricatta; assembly: GCF_006229205.1. Lineage (NCBI taxonomy): Eukaryota > Metazoa > Chordata > Mammalia > Carnivora > Herpestidae > Suricata > Suricata suricatta. The sequence continues at coordinate 17,833,054 of NC_043709.1, read as the reverse complement.
GGTAGATATTCACAGATTCGGGAAGCAAATGAAAAGAGGTGATGAATTGGAGTAAAGGGGAGCATTCTATCTGCATTTCCAAATGCTTTCACTGTTGTCTCCTCTATTGGATAATATACTTTTGGGAACCAGGTAAATATTTTCAAATATATATTTGCATAAGAAGTGGCTGAGCACATGTGTTTTGGGGTCAGACTACCCACATTCATAGAGGTAACTCTGGGATTCACTACTTTCTATCCCATGACCTTGGGCAAGTTGTTCAGTTTCAATAAACTTCAGTTTCCCTCTCTCGAATAGAGAAGTTACCAACTCCATTTTAGGTTTGTTGTGTAAATGAGATAAGAATGCACATTAGGGTTCAGCAGAGGGTCTGGCATACGGTAACTGGTTAGTGAGGTCCCAATTCACATATCTGGCCCTCTCCTGGTGTTTTGCATGTGTCATTTAACTCTTACAACAACTCTTTGTGGTATCATTATCATCTGCATTTTGCAATGAGGAAACTGAGGCACAGAGAGATGTACAACATACCTAAGTTCTTGAAGCCAGTATTGGCAGAACCAGGATTTCAGGCTTTCAGGCTCTAGAATCCGTGCTCTTGACACATATTTTGTACTCCCTTGAAACAGAGTCCAACCTGGTAACTACCTAGGAGTAGTACATGTAAATCTCTCAGGACTCAGGTGCCAGTAAGAAACTGGCACTATTCATTCATACTGGAAAGTGATGTCACTGTGTGTAATTATTATTCATCACTTACATTTAAGGTGGAAACAGATAGGTCTGTTTTCTAATAACACCTGAAGTCCAGTAGCAACTACGCTTGAAGCCAACAGTACAAGAATTCTCATGATGCTTGTCCCTTGCTCCATTTTAGTTTGCCATTCAGCTGTTTACAAGAATGCACCCTGGACTGTCTGAAGTAACCTCCAGTTGGGTTAGCACCTGCCTAAACTATACCTTTGAAGGAAAGGGAATGGAAGATACATTTCTATAAAGAACTGGTGGCTGGACATTCACACTCTGCTTTATAATAGCATGATCCCTCCCAAGAAGGAAACAAAGGTAGCACCCTGGCCCCTTGAAAATCAAGCTCAGCTTCTGATACAATATGCCTCCTGATGTTTGGTGAGGTGCCTCTATTCCTGAGGTAAAATGAGCCTTTATAAACCAAGAAGCAGGATGGTCTCCACAATATGAAACATATTAGGACCCTCAATGAAAAGTCACCCCTAAGCATCCAGCTACAGCTACCAAAGGGAAAGCCAATTTTCTTACCCTGTATTATCCTTTCTGGATTCAGCTTTCCAGAGGGCTCAAGAAAGGTCAGGACTCCCCAGGAGCTAAAACTATCTGAATAATTTTTGGAGACAAAATTGGAGCTTCGGAAACAAGAAAGCATTCTCCAAAGAGGAAAGAAACATCTTTCAAAGCACAGAACTGCCACGTGAGATATCCAGGGACACACTCAGAAAAACCCTAAGGAAAAACTGACTTTCTTGGACAAGCAATCAGATAATAAGACTCCTATAAGTAGCACAGAATCGTTAAATTCATCACCATAATTTAATTGTACAGGTTATTAAAGAGCAGTTCGCCTCCTCTCTTTCTCCGGCGCTGCTTTTGTGTATTAAACTCAGACTAATCAAATTGGGGATTCCAAGAGTACTGTATTAGTCATCCCCATCCCTTTTAATTTGTTTAATGGCCTCCTCTGTGTGTGTGTGTGTGTGTGTGTGTGTGTGTGTGTGTGTGTGTGTTCTGACTGGCTGTGCATCGTTTAGCCTTACCAAGACATGCAAATAAAGAATGGGTAGGGAAACTTTTGCAGAAAAGAATAAAGCGCGTCTCCATCCTAACGTTACATTTGATGCTTGAGTCATTCACGGGACGTGTCCTGCAAGCAACCGTGCTTATTATTTCTGCTTAGCGGTCTCCAGACACAGGAGAAGAGAGAGGGCGAAGAAAGGAAGGAAGGAAGAAAGAAAAGGAGTCTGAATTTACACTCACCGCTTCAAAAGCTCTTTTGTACTCAGCCAACTTCTCCTGGCTGAAGATGCAGTATTTGCCAAAAAGTCGCCTGCAAGAAAGCACGCAACAAAACTATAAAACAGTCCATTAAGGGACTCCTTTTCTGCTCACCCCCACCTTCTTTTTAACAATTTTCCTTTTACGTGAAGGACATATTTTTAGAAAGCAGCACTTGGTGCTGGACAATGCCGACTAGGAGTAGAAAATATTCACCTCGTTAGCGAAGTTTTGAGCTCAATTTGGCTGTTTGGGTCAATTGTCTTTTCACCTGGCTCAGGCCACCAAGTCAACGTGAACTAAGAATAGGGAGTTATTTAGCATGTAGAACCCGTCGGAGAGCAAGCATCTCAGAGTGGTGGTCGGAGGGGAGTGAGAATGGCTGTCTTGTTTGAGTTGTTGTTTTTAGCTCCTCTTACACATTCAGACTTTCTGTCCATTCAGCCCAAGAGGCCACGTGTCCAAAACCTGAAAGGGGCTAGTGCTTTAGAGCAAAGTGGTTAAAGTCGCCTTTTCGTATGTAGCATATTCATGTGGACAGCTCAGGGAATTTTTCTAGCCAGTTCAGGGAATTTTCTCAAACATAAGTGTTGTAAAATGTTCATATAGTCACACGCTTACTAAAACACCAGCATAGGTTGTGGGGGTGTGGGAGAGTAGGAAGGAGGAGAAAGTAGAAGGAAACAAAGAGTGATCAGTAACTTCTTCCATCCCAGGCTGCACGGACACCTGCTGAAAAGTCACAAGTCTAGTGAAATGACTGGTTGAATGTTTTGGTCTCCGATGCCAACTGGCTGACTTTTCCGATGAACTGACCAGTTGTTTTGGCATCTTTCAGGAACAACTCTGGTTCAATCTGAATTATTTAGAAGTAATTATCCAATTGGTGGCTTCTCAAGGCCTTTCTATTTCCTTCCTGGGCACCTGCTTTTTTGGTCCATTTTAATACTAATTAGTACCCCCAACCTTGGGAAGAGTAGTTTGGTTTACTTCAACAAACACTTTATTGAACATTTGTCATGTGCCAAGCACTCCTCTAGCTTCTGGAGATAGAAAAATAAAAAGAGGTGGTTGCTGCCATCGACAAGTTTGAGATTTAATGAGAGACAGACATGATTTCAAAGCAATGCCTCAAAAAGAAATGCAGAGTGGCCTGGGATTGTGTGGAGGAGACTTTAGCACAGTCTGGGTTCTTGGAAATGGCTTTTCAAGGAGGCAAAAAGACTGGGCTGAGTTTTAAAGGATATGGAGTAATAAACCAGTTAGCAAAGAATGAGAAAGGGATCCCAGGAAGAAGGAACCATATAAAGAAAGACAAAGGAGCATAAAATAGTGAGATTTATAGTCCAGTAAATTGGAGCATAAGATGTGAAGACAGAAACATAAGAGATGGGGCAGAGAAACAGGACAGGCAACAAAACTTTAGAGGGTCTTGCCATCATTTTAAAGCGTCTGTGCTTCATTTCAAGGGCATCAGGGAGTCACTGAAAGGCTAAAGTAAGGGAATAAAGAGGATCAGATCTGAATTTAGTCAGATCTTTGTGTAAATCTGTAGTCAAATCTTTGGACTTGAAGAAGACGATAAAGTTGTTAGAAGACTGTTGGAACCATTCAGGAAAGAGGGGGTGGCATTTGGAATTCAGGTTGGGTTATAGAAGAAAATTTATGTTCATAAAGTGTGTGGCAGGTAAGATTAGAAGGATCAGAGGATAGGGAGAAGCTGAGATAATTCCAACATTTCTGGCTGTACAATGCTGTTGACCAGCAGAAGATACTGAGAAAGGATGGTCTGAAGGCAGAGGAGAGAAATGACTAAGAATTGGGTACTCAGTGGCACTGTGGGGCAAGGGCTGTCAGGCACAGACATAGCGAGCTTCCAAAAGCCTTTGATTGAAAGCATGTATTCCCAAAAAGGCAAATATCTCCCCCAAGGGGGTGAAAACTTACTCCTTTTGGGGAGTGGCAAAAACACTTAAATATTACCATGGTTTATATCCCCTCATAGGACCACAGTATCAAAACATATTAATAGTATATTTGTGGTATTAGAATTTTATGGCAAGGAATGAGAAGGTAAGTAGTGAGTAAGAAAGCTCCTAAAGCTACCCTAAAACTCCTTGGGAGGGTAATAATGAGCCAAAGGTTGAAAAAGGCTAAGTTAAACTATGATTTCCCTGTAGGGCATTAAAAGCTGAAAGAGAGTTGACTTCAATGTCTAAAATTTGAATCTGGCTTGCTTATTGAAATGGCAATTCAGAACTCCTACCTCCTATGATACTGACATAGAATTCCATGTGAGTAGAGCCTAGGAACATGCATTTTCAATAAAATGACTAATTGCTTCTCACACCCTGCCCTAACCAATGAAACAATACAGGGATCTGAGCCAGGATTAGGAGGCCGTATCCTAATGGTGGTATGAAATTGCAAGAAGAAGAAACAGTGCAGAACCACTGTATCCCATAAATGGAATTTGGGAGCATGGATTTCACTTTCCAGACCTTAGAGTGGGCAGCCCATCAGGCTTCATAAAATAAGAAAGACAGATAGAGGGAGCTCTGGCAATGTTGCTGTGGATGTTTCAGCTTGAAACATCAGGGGCCTGTGTAAACTGGAAAGGAGGAGTAAAATGACTGGCAGACATTTGTCTTCATGGGGTGGGGGCAGCTAGATTAGTTCTACATAAACCAGGAGCGTGTCAGCATGGAGTTCTTCTGTCACCTAGCCAACTCTACTCTGCCCACAGCACTGCCTCAGCTCTGAAATTGTACAATATCCATCAGAACCTCAAAAAATAAAAAGCATTTATGGGGATTACCTGAAGATATATAGTCGATCCATGTATCTACTCCTCAATGAAGCTAACAATCATCTCTTGTACTCTTGCCTCAACCCCCTCTCCCTTTCATTTGTGCTGCTAAAAAAGATGTCAGAATTACTCACCTCCAGGAGCAAGAAGAGGGGATTCTATATTAGGTGTGTTTTTATTAACCTTGTTCTTACTTCCACTTTATGTTCTTAAATAAAAACTAAATGACAGCCCCTGCATTTATGGCTCGTTAAGGGACCTGTAAATGAGGTTAAAGCATTATGTTATCTGGAAATTACCAGCTAAGCAGGGATTAGTTATCTGATTGACTCATTCAAGTTTAGGGCAAAACTGATAGAAACAGATATGAAATAGATAATTCTAAAGAAAATGGCACAGGGAGGGGTAGCGCAGGAATACTTAGGTCAAGAGAACCATATTCTACCCACTTCCTACCCATGTTATAGTTCTAGATGTATTGGTTAAGGGTTTCTTTTTGTGTGTTTTTTTTAATGCTTATTTCTTTGGGGGGTGGGAGGGGTTGAGAGAGAAGGAGACAAAGGATCTGAAGACAAAGGATCCAATACGGGGCTCAAACTCACAAACCATGAGATCATGATCTGAACCGAACTCAGGCCCTTAACCAATGGAGACACCCAACTGCCCCTTCGCTAAGGGTTTCTTAAGCCAAGCAGCGTTTCCTCTGAATTCGCTCAAGAAGAGCACTTAGCCTCAACTCATCCAGCAAGAAAAACCAGACATTTCCCAAAGTTTAGAGGCAAAAGAGAGTTTTCCTTTCTTTCACCTAATTTGGTAGTGATTTGGTGTGAGATTTGGAGCTACCACAGAATCTTGCTGCCATGATTCCTCTCCTTCTGGTAAGACTATACTGAATTTCCTTTGGAAATCAGTCCCTCTCATCCATAAATGTGTGTTGGTGGGATTAGTCTCATCTCCAGGTCCAAACAGGTTGAATTAGATTTTTCATCAGTTACCAAAAATACTCCTAATTAATACACAGTTCAAAAGACACAGGAAGAGGGGTGTTTGTGGGTTCAGTTCATTAATTGTCTGTATCTTGATCTCAACTCAGGTCATGATCTCATGGTTTGTGAGCTTGAGCCTTGCATCAGTCTCTGAGCTGACAGCATGAAGCCTGCCTAGGATTCTCTTTCTCTCTCCCTCTATCTGCCCTTCCCCACTCATGCTCACTCACTCTCTCGTTCTCTCAAAACAAACAAACAAACAAATTTTTAAAAGCCAGAGTAAGAAAAATATGCTACCAAGAATTCTTTATCCAGTGAGCCTGCCATTCAAAATAAAAGAAGAGGGGTGCCTGGGTGGTTCAGTCGGTTAAGCGTCCAGCTTTGGCTCAGGTCATGATCTCACGGTTCATGAGTTTGAGCCCTACATCAGGCTCTGTGCTGACTGCTAGCTCAGAGCCTGGAGCCTGTCTTCAGATCCTGTGATTCCTTCTCTCTCTGACCCTCCCCTGCTCACGCTGTCTCTCTCTCTCTCTCAAAAATAAATAAAAACATTAAAAAAAATTTTTTTAAAGAAAAGAAACATAAGATAAAGGCAAGACTCGGGGTACCTTGGTGGCTCGGTCCATTAGGTGACTGACTCTCAGTTTTGGCTCAGGTCATGATCTCTCGGTTTCAAAAGTTCAAGTCCCACATGCTTGGTATTCTCTCTCTCTCTCTCTCTCTCTCTCTCTCTCTCTCTCTCTCTCTCTCTCTCTCTCTCTCTCCCCACCCCTCCCGTACTCATGCTGTCTGTGTATATATCATGAGATGTAGCTCTAGGAAAGATGAGCACCCAAACTTTCAGGCCAGAAACTGGCAAAAGGGTGAAGGGGAATAGCAGGAATTTATTTTTGGTAGGAAGGATACTATGGAGGGAAAGACTCCCTAAAGATTAGCTCATCTTCTCCTTGTAAACTAAAACAGCAGTGATAATGAAATCACTCCATCAGCTGGTAAAATCTGGCAGATGCACAGGTCGAATTCCAACTTGAAGGCACAGCTTCAGCCTCCACCATCTTAAATTGATGCCTACATTCTTGGCCCTGAGAGACACATAGGGGAAAAAGGAATTAACACTTTGGAATATGTTAGGGTCAATGGTCTTACTAATATCCAATGAGATGGCCCTACAGCACCTCTGGGAATTGCTGCTCTGAATGACATAGCTCTTTTTTTTTTAATAGTTTATTGCCAAGTTGGTTTCCATATAACACCCAGTGCTCTTCCCCACAAGTGCCCCCTTCCATGACCATCAACCCCCTTCCCTTTTCCCCCTCTTTCTTCAGCCCTCAGTTTATTTTCAGTATTCAAGAGTCTCTCATGATTTACCTCTCTCCCTCTCCCTAACTTTTTCCCCCCTTCCCCTTCCCATGGTTCCCTGTTAGGTTTCTCCAGATTTCACTCTTTCTCATTGCCATGTAGTATTCCATTGTATGTATAAACCACATCTTCTTGATCCATTCATCAGCTGATGGACATTTAGGCTCTTTCCATGATTTGGCTGTTGTTGACAGTGCTGCTATGAACATTGGGGTACATGAGCCCCTATGCATCAGCACTTCTGTATCCTTTGGGTAAATGCCCAGCAGTGCTATTCTGGGTCATGGGGGAGTTCTATTGATAGTTTTTTGAGGAACGTCCACACTGTTTTCTAGAGCGGCTGTACCACTTCACATTCCCACCAACAGTGTAAGAGGGTGCCCATTTCTCCACATCCTCGCCAGCACCTATAGTCTCTTGATTTGTTCATTTTAGCCACTCTGACTGGCATGAGGCAGTATCTCAGTGTGGTTTTGATTTGTACTTCCCTGATGATGAGTGACGCTGAGCATTGTTTCACGTGCCTTTTGGCCATCTAGATGCCCTCCCTAAAGAAGTGTCAATTCATGTCTTCTGCCCATTTCTTCACTGGATTATTCGTTTTTTGGGTGTGGAGTTTGGTGAGTTCCTTGTAGATTTTGGATACTAGCCCTTTATCCAATATGCCATTTGCAACTATCTTTTCCCATTCTGTTGGTTGCCTATTAGTTTTTTTATTGTTTCCTTTGCAGTGCAGAAGATTTTTATCTTGATGAAGTCCCAATAGTTCATTTTTATTCTTGATTCTCTTGCCTTTGGGGATGTGTCGAGTAGGAAATTGCTGCGATTGAGATCAAGGAGGCTATTTCCTGCTTTCTCCTCTAGGGTTTTTATGGTTTCCTGTATCACATTCAGGTCCTTCATCCATTTTGAGTTTATTTTTGTGTGTGGTGTAAGAAAGTGGTCTAATTTCATCCTTCTGCATGTCGCTGTCCAGTTCTCCCAGCACCACCTGTTAAAGAAGCTGTCTGTTTTCCATTGGATAATCTTTCCTGCTTTGTCAAAGATTAATTGGCCATTTGTGGATTCCGTTCTGGGCTCTCTATTCTATTCCACTGGTCTGTTTTTGTGCCAATACCATATTGTCTTGATGATGACAGCTTTGTAGTAGAGTCTAAAGTTTGGGATTGTGATGCCTCTTGTCTTGGTTTTCTTCTTCAATATTACTTTGGCTATTCATCATAATTTGTGGTTCCATACAAATTTTAGTATAGTTTGCTCTAGCTTTGAGAAGAATGCTGGTGCAATTTTGATAGGGATTGCATCGAATGTGTAGATTGCTTTGGGTACTACTGACGTTTTAACAATGTTTATTCTTCCGATCCATGAGCACAGAATGTTTTTCCATTTCTTTGTGTCTTCTTCAATTTCTTTCATAAACTTTCTATAGTTTTCATCGTACATGCTCTTTACATCTTTGATTAGGTTTATTCCTAGGTATTTTATGGTTTTTCATGCAATTGTGAATGGAATCAGTTTCTTGATTTCTTTTTCTGTTGCTTCATTATTGGTGTATAAAAAGGCAACTGATTTCTGTACACTGATTTTGTACCCTGTGACTTTGCTGAATTCATGAATCAATTCTAGAAGGCTTCTGGTGGAGTCGATCAGGTTTTACCTGTAGAGTATCATGTCATCTGCGAAAAATGAAAGTTTGGCTTCTTCTTTGCCGATTCAGATGCCTTTTATTTCCTTTTGTTGTCTGCTGATGCTACAATTTCCAGCACTATGTTAAATAACAGTGGTGAGAGTGGACATCCTTGTCGTGTTTCTAATCACAGGGGGAAAGCTCTCAGTTTCCACATTGAGGACAATATTAGCTGTGGGCTTTTCATAAACTGCTTTTACAGTGTTTAAGTAAGTTCCTTTTATCCCGACTTTCTTGAGGGTTTTTATTAAGAAAGGATGCTGTATTTTTTCAAGTGTTTTTTTCTGTATCTATCAACAGGATCATATGGTTTTTATCCTTCTTTTGTTAATGTGATGTATCACATTGATGGATTTGTGACTGTTGAACCAGTCATGTAACCCAGGAATGAATCCTACTTGATCATGATGGATATTTCTTTTTGTATGCTGTTGAATTCTATTTGCTAGTATCTTGTTTAGTATTTTTACATCTGTATTCATTAAGAATATTGGTCTGTAGTTCTCTTTTTTTGTTGGGTCTCTGGTTTGGGAATGAAAGTGATGCTGGCTTCATATAATGAGTTCAGAAATTTTCCTTCTATTTCCGTTGTTTAGAATAGTTTGAGAAGGATGGGTGTTAACTCTGCTTTAAACGGCTGGTAGAATTCCCCTGGGAAGCCATCTGGCCCTGGGCTCTTATTCATTGGGAGATTTTTGATAACTGATTCGATTTCTTCACTGTTTATGGGTCTATTCAGATTTTCTATATCTTCCCGTTTGAATTTTGGTAGTGCATGTGTGGTTAGGAATTTGTCCATTTCTTCTAGATTGTCCAGTTTGTTGGCATATAATTTTTTATAGTAATCTCTGATAATTGCTTATATTTCTGAGGGATCAGTTGTAACAGATCCATTGTCATTCATGATTTTGTCTGTTTGGGTATTCTCTCTTTTCTTTCTGTGGAGCCTAGCTAGGGGGTTATCAACTTTGTTTATTTTTTTCAAAAACCAACTCTTGGTTTCATTGATCTGTTAAATTTTTTTTGGCTTCTATATTGTTTATTTCTCCCCTGATCTTTATTACTTCTCTTCTTCTGCTGGCTTTGGGGTGCTTTTGCTACTCCCCTTCTAGTTTCCTTAGGTGCTCTGTTAGATTTGAATTTGTGCTTTTTCTAATTTGTTGAAATAGGCCTGGATTGCAATGTACTTTCCTCTTTGGACTGCCTTTGCTGCATTGCAGAAAGTTTGGATTGTTGTATTTTCATTTTCATTTGTTTCCATATATCTTTAAATTTCTTCTCTAATTGCCTGATAGGCCCAATCATTCTTCAGTAGTATTTTATGAGAAGCAAAGGTTCTTAAATTTCATTAAGTTCAATTTACCAGTTGTGTCTTTTATGGCTGATTGTTTTTTTTTTTAGTTTTCTTTTATGTCTTTTATTTATTTTTGAGAGACAGAGAGAGACAGTGCAAGCAGGGGAGGGTCAGAGAGAGATGGAGACACAGAATCTGAAGCAGGCTCCAGGCTCTGAGCTAGCTGTCAGCACAGAGCCTGTTGCAGGACTTGAACCCACGAACTGTGAGATCATGACCTGAGCCAAAGCCAGATGCTCAACTAACTGAGCCACCAAGGCACCCCTCTTCTTTTATTTTGAATGACAGGCTCACAAAGGATTCTTGGTTGCATATTTTTCTTGTTCATCACATTGAAGATTTCCTGCCATTCCTTTCTGGCCTGCCAAGTTTCATTAGATAGGTCTGTAACCACTCTGATAGGTTTCCCTTTGTATGTGAGGGCCCTTTTCTCCCTAGCTGCTTTCAGAATTCTCTCTTTATCTTTATATTTTGCCAGTTTCACTATGATACGTCATGCTGAAGGTTGGTTCAAATTACATCTTAGGGGAGTTCTAGGCATCTGTTGAATTTCAATATCTTTTTCTTTCCCCGGATTGGGAAAGTTCTTGGCTATAATTCGATCAAGCACCATTTCAGGACCTTTTTCTCTGTCTTCTTCTTCAGGAACTCCTATGATACAGATATTGTTGAGTTTGTTTCACTCAGGTCTCGAAATTTCCTTTCGTGCTCCTAGATCAATTTCTCTCTCTTTTTCTTGGCTTCCTCTTTTGCTATACTTGTGTCTTCTTGCTGGATGACACCGTTACAGTAAGGAAATGGCAGACGTTGCACGGCTTCTGCCATAAGAGGCTGAAACTGGCTTCTCCTTCTGCTACTACTGCTCATGTGAAATTAAGCCTGTTGCTATTGATTAGGCCTCACAATGTTCCAAGTCAGACCGATATTCCCCACACAGATACCTCATGGGAAGAAGCATATTCCCACCTCTATAAAGAGGAATTTAAACAAAGCACTGCAGATGTTTGTCGAAAGGCTCTTCTATTGAGCTTCACAAACTTAAGACATGGATAATAAAGGGGGTTAAAGAACACAAGAATAATATTTACTCTGGCCGGAAAAAAAGAGCCTAATTTAGGAATAAGAAACAATCAAGAGCCAGGCATAAGTTACTGCACATACGTATGCTAATTGGAGCCCATTGTGAGGATAGGTAAGTAGTTACAACTTAAGCTCATATGCAAAGACCAGCACACCTAGGGTGCCTATGGCACTTACACCTTCACCATCAAAGAACAAAGTTGACAAAAAGTTTATTTACTAACCAACGGAATACATTTATCCTCCTATAAGCCAGACAGAATGCCTCCTAGCCTTGTTTATGCCTGAATCTTAGCGTTATTGTTATAAAATGTGTTTGTTATCTGCTTCTCACTGAAAACATCCTGCTATCTTCTTAGTTGTAAGATTTACTACTGGTTCAAAAAAATGTGTATGCTATCTGCTTTTCACTGAGAATATCCTGTTATCTTATCACGTGTAAGTTACCTCATTATAATTAGAGTAGTTCTGCAAAAAATGTCTCTGTAAAACCTGTTTCTGCACCCTTTTCAAAGCATCTATCACTGAGAATTATTTGTAAAAATTTCACTTTTTGATGTCATGTTATCACTTAAATCTATAAATAAGGGCACAAAACCTGGCAAGAGAGGGATGCCAGACTGGTGATCAACCAGGCTCTCTCGCCTCCATTTTTGCCGATGCCGCCTCCTTCAAGGGACCCTGGACCAGCTGGAGCTGGATTCTGGAATCTTCTAATTCACCTATTCTCCTCTCTGCCTTTTCAATCTGTGCAATGGCCACTTCTGTTTTATTATGTACCTCATTTATGGCCTTTTTAAACTTGTCACAGTTATTTTGAAGGTCCCTAATCTTTGTATCAATAGCTTCTCTGATGACTTCCATGCTTTTTTCAAGCCCAGCGATTAATTTGATGATAATTGTTCTAAATTCTTGTTCAGTTATGTTGCTTGTGTCTGTTTTGAGCATTTCTGTGGCTGTGATTTCTTCCTAGAATTTCTCTAGAGGAGAGTTTTTTTGTTTTGTAATTTTGACTAGCTTTCTGTCTCTTGTCAGTTTTAAAAGCTCTTTCTGCACTGTGTGCTTGTTCATATTACTCTATTAAAGGAGGCTCATTGACTTTCCAGGGCCTGTCATTTCAGGAAGTGTCCTTTTAATGGTGTCTCTCAGTTACTCTTGTTATGCCTCTGATTATTTTATTTCCCTACTTAGTGATATTTGGGACTCTCCACCATGTATGCTTTGGCTAGTTTCTTGAGGTAGCCTCAGGCATCCACCAATGCTGTCATCTATAAGGACTCTGTGTGTACACTTTCCATTCATGCAAATCAAAGTATTGTGGCTTTAGTCCTTCTCTGTTTGATAGTTGCGGTCAGGTGGAGATTACAGAGCTCCCTACTTCTCCATCATCTTGCCCATCTCTTCCATGACATAGCTCTTAAAGGTTATGGATACACCCTAAAACTCTCAACTTCCTTAAATAATCCCATTATAAAACCATCAGCCCATGAATTCATCTAAACGCTTTTGGATCTGTTCATTTTTCCAGACTACATCTGACAGATTCTCTTTATAGCCTCCTGCTAAGGATTAATTTTTTTTCCTTTTGACTATTTCAATGATCATGCCTTCTAAGAAGAGATTTTAACTTTCAAACCTTAGCAGAATTGGAGTGGCATCCGTATGTTTTTGTGAGTGGATTTATTTATTTTTTTTCTGTTTAAATAACTAGCATCATTTCCTTATGGATTCAATGGCCAAAGCTAAAAAAAAAAACTTGAAGTTAAAATGAAGGCAAATATATCTCTTTGAAAAAACAACAAAACAAAAACATTTCTCTTTCCAGATACTCAAAATGTGTGTGTGTTTTTTAAGGAAAGAATAGTACAAGATACCTTATCATCTCAGAACTAGTGCATTTCACAAGGTATCTGCATCTAAAATGACAGACTAGACACACCAAAAAAGGACTAACCAAAAGGAAGAAATTGATAAGTTTTGGTTACTTTAAAATTAAAAACTTCTGAAACACCATTAAGAAAGGCAACCACAGAGTATCACAAAGTATTTGAAGGATTTATCTTATTGTAATATTTTATACATATGACATATATAAAGATCTTATTTAATTTACTAACATAAAGAGAACTCAACAGAAGATAAGACAAAAACAGATTTTCCTCACAAAAGGAAAAAATCTAAATAGATTTAAAAAATGGGTGAAAAGGTGTTCAAATTGGTTAGTCATCATGGCAATGGAAAATAAAATAATGATGAGACATTTTCTAATTACTTACCAGATAGCTACATTAAGAACAAACAACAATAACAACAAAAATAAAAATAAAAATACTAAGTTCTGAGGAGGATGTGGAACAATGGAAATGCAGATGCTGTTGTTGGGAAAGTACGCTTTGACATTCTGTATGCAAGTTTAAAGTCTATATAGTCCACATCCCATCAATGAGGCTTCTGGGTGCCCAGTCTAGACACACACATAAAAATATGCACCTAGAGCCATTCATATGGTGATATTCATATGGTTTAATGTATACACAGCCCAAATGTCCCTTTGCAGCAGAATGAATGAGTCAATTGGGGTATAATAAAATAGAATATAATACTCAAGGGAATGAATAAATTATAACCGTAGACAACAATGTTGAATCTTAAAAATGTCAGGTTGAGTCAAACAAACCAGATATTAAAAAATACATGCAGCATGCTTAAATTTGAAAGTGTGTAACGAAGTGGTAACCATAAGAGCTAGGGTTGCAGAGGTTGTTTTGCTCTATGGGACCCCCCCTTCAGGAGCCCTGCACCTTCCTCAGCTGCTGAGAATATTCTTTTTTGATGACTCACAGTGGGGTCTCTCACTGGGCATTATCTTTGGCCATAAGAAATTCTACACCCAAGGTCACACCTCCTCCTTCCCTGGGCGTTGGCTTATATCTAATGACTAGTTTGTGTGGGAATAAGAAAGCCCAGCTCACTTGCTTCAATTTAGGACAACTCTGAAAGGCTAGTCCATCTCAGAGACACCTGCAGAAGTGACAATAACCTCTGGGGCAACCATGTGTGAACCAGCTTCTGTCTCTGCTCGTCTTGTCTTTCTGGTTTTCTTACAGGTGCATATCCTAAGAACATCCCTGGTAAACCTTCTGCCTCTAACGTTCTATCTCAGAGTCTTTTTTTTTTTTTTGTAGGAAACTCTAAAAGAGACTTTACTGGTTATCTTTGAAAAAAAATAAGTGAAGAGAGCCATTCTTGGAAAGGGACACTTTGGGGCTTCTAGAACACTGACAAATGTTTGTTTTAGAACTGGGGGTGGTTGTACGTATGTTCTCTCTATAATCAGCCACTAAGCTGCATGTTCATCTTTTCAGATCTTTTTAATAATCGTTATATCTCTTGTACAAAAATTGGATTAAAAATGACTTGTATTCCTCATGGGTGGAAGGAAAAATTATTTCTAATTTAAATGAAGTGTAATATTTGAAAACAGTTTTTCTTTGAGTTTTTTCCTCCTTTTCCACAACTGTTATTTGGCTGTGACACACATAGCTTTCAACCAACCAATTTGGAACTTCACATTTATCAGTCATGTTATGATAATTCTGAAGCTTTTGCTGCACCAGAGCACCATTTTGTAGCCAGAATTGCTGTCTCACAGGGTCGCTGAAAGGAATCAGTCATCCAATTCCCTTACTCTATCTATGGGGAAACTCTACCTATTGGCTGCTAAAGATTGTGTTACTGTGTCTCCAAGCAGTTTGTGTTTTCTTCACGTAGAATGCTTCTCTTTCCCCACACCACTGATGAGAAGCCTAGCTCTGGGCCACGCTTTGGTCAGGGAAATGTGAGCAAAAGTGATAGGTGTCTACTGTAAGCAGAGATTTTTAAGAGTTACTGCATGATTATCATTGTCCCTCTTCCTTCTGCTCTGACACAGGCAATGTCCAGACAGAGGTGGCTCCATCCACCAGGACCCCTGCACAGAGCAGAGCAGAACCACAGTGAACCCTGAGTGCTCTCTTCCTTGTTTGCAGATGGCTGTCTTCTGATTATATACTCACATGACAGAGAGAGAGAGAGAGTACTCTGGTCTCTTCATTCCCTTGTAAGGTCACCAATTCCATCACGATGGTTCAACCCTCATAAAAATTTCAGTTTTATCAAAGAACAACATACATACATGTTTAAAGAGAACTGAAGAAGTAAGTTTCAAAACCCCATCAGATGTGGAAAAAAAGGAACCCTCTTGCACTGTTGGCGGGAATGCAAATTGGTGCAGCAACTCTGGAACTGCATTATCTCTTCAAGGCCCATTTGCAAATAGCATCACACTGGGAATTTGGGCTACAACATTTGAATTTGGGGAGACATGAACATTCAGTCCATAGAAGACCCATAGCATAGACAACAACTCCTTCTTTGTAAACCGTTGAAATTTTAGAGGCATTTGTTTTCAAGACACAACTCAAACTATCCTACCTGATACACAGACCTAGCCAAGGACCCTGAAAATGAAAAGATCTCAGCCATTGCACAGATTCTCACGCAGTATGCTTTTCTGAAGCCACAGTCCCTCCCTTTGTTTACATGTTGAAATGCACACATATACAAAGACATGATGTGCCATAGCTGATAAACAGACCCCACTTATAATTTAAGTTTTTCTGCATAAAAAAATAATAAAACTCAAGAAGGGAAAAATTTGTATAAAATAACAGCCATGATTTGATCTTGCTTAAGAGTGACTCTGCTTTGATGAGCTTGGCGTAGCCCCTTTGCAAGTAAGCTGAGAAATTTTTATTAAAGTGCCTTTTTTGCTCCCACACCTGGAAATGGTCTGTGGCTGCCACATGAAGCTGCAGCCTGCCTTTTCGTCTGGGGTTGTCACTTAAAACAGCAGCTGGACACAGCTGACACATCTTGAATATCCAGTGTCGCCATTGAGCACCATAACATAAAATGGCTAAGGAAAGAGAGATTTTCATAGAGAGGGAGAGAAATGCTCATTTCTAACTTGCTCGGACTCTGCGAGACAGCTGGCAGAAACCTGATCACATCGAACCATCAGAGGCTGCCGCTCGGTCACATGAGGCCAGAATGCCAAGGCTTTTGTTTCAGCGGAATCCAGGCCTTATCACCTCATTCTGTCACTCATACTTCTCAGTCCACCCACAAATCCTCCAGGATTTATTGCAGATGTAGCACGCTTGCTGGGAATAATGGTACAAGCAAAGAGGCTAGTTGGCTATCGACTCCAAGCTCTGGGCAATACCAATGGGAAATTATGTGCACAAAAGGTGCGCTGGGGTGACAAATGAGGAGAGGGCTGGCCCATTGAAGGTGCTAGGACTTAGGCGAAGCTGACACACTGATACCACGCCACGAGCTTTATCTGATTACATTCTGGGGCTGGGGACTCCTCACATCCCCCTTCTGGGACTCCCCTCCTCCCACCCATACATGTTCAAGAAAGACACAGGTTGCTTTCTTTGCTGTGCAGTGTACCATGAAACAGTAATCTCCAGAATGACTACATTTATATAAACCATGAAGTGTTTTTATGCCCCATGAAAAGACAATTTTCGGATCTGCTATACATTTTGTTTTTACATTGTTGACTAAAGAAAAAAGTAGAGGCTTTAGGAAGGAATTAGAGTATTACAAACGGAATTAACACAATTTTTTTACCAAGAGAGATTAATTTTTTGGCTTTGTCTTAGACATGTTTCTTTTAGACCCTGGTCAGACTTGATTGAGGGAAGCATTCAGAACCACAGCAATGCCATTCTTCTTCCGTGTTTCTGCACAAGTGTGTGTGTGTGTTCATTTTCCCATAGGAAGCTTCAGGCAGGTCCATTCTGAGGTAACTTCTTGCATTCATTTGTGTTATTTTTTACTCAGTGTGATCTCCCTCAAAGCAGGTGGAAATGCTGGGTTCCTGGGTGATGTAAAATGGGCTTAATGTTTGTCCCTTATTAGAAAAGCCCTCAGCCCTTGAGTGAGGAAGAATTATCCTCATGGACAGAGTAGGTCCCTTTTTCTAATCTCCTCATTTTCATAGAAAGAAGTTTGTTTTATCTGAGTCCCAGTTGACAGTTAATGGTTCCAGCTGACTTAGTCAAGATGGGCTGTTCCTTCCCATTTCCTTTCCACAGCACTTTTCCTCAAGATTGGTAAAAAGCAGAGTAAAATGGATAAATGATGACATTTGAAGACCATGAATGCAACCAACTCCCTGATGTGGTTTTGGGGTGAGAAGTTACAGACAGAATGTGAAATGTTGAAATGTTCAAAAGCGAACTTTCTTCAGAATGTACTCAATTCATCTATTTTATGGAATGACAAAACTTCAACTTTCTGTCATAAGATCTATTGGAATAGACAGAAATACAAAAATTTCTTATAATTTCAATAGTTTGCAATTCATTCATTCATTCCACTAGGTAGAATGATTCCCATTCTATATCCATATATCCATTTTATTTCCAAATGGTAACATGGTCTAGGAGACATAGGGTGAGAACAGACTCCTGCTTTGGTATTTAGAATATATATAATTTATTAGAAGCTGTCTATGTAAGCACCTCTCCAGCAAAATTTCGTTGTCTGGCTTCCATTTGTTAGCTTATGTCACACAGTTATTAGGACACAGGATTAATAAAAGATGATTTGCAAGCCAATAAAATTCTACCAGTGTCATCCATTCTTAAAATGCCCTGACTCTGACTCGTACCCACCGGGCAGCCGGTATTGAGTCACAGAATTGGGACTATTTTTCAAAGGAAAGGTCTCAGAGGGCAATCTTTGGAGAAGCTCTCATTCTTAAAATTACCTCCCAGCAGATTTGAGGGGCTCAGCCTTTCCCTGGTGTCTGCGGATCCCTTTGTGGAGCTCTGCCTTGTTGCATGGCCGGTCAACCCTGCGGGTCTGTCCCAAACCTTCCATTCAGTAACCACACTTTCAGATGCAGGGTGAAAAGAAGGGTTTTCTCTGTTTTCAGTTTTTGGTGTTCATCCTCCAAACAATTCCCTTCCCAAAAAGACAAAATTTCAGTTTTATCAAAGAACAACATACATACATGTTTAAAGAGAACTGAAGAAGTAAGTTTCAAAACCCCATCAGATGTGGAAAAAAGGAAACCCTCTTGCACTGTTGGCGGGAATGCAAATTGGTGCAGCAACTCTGGAAAATGGTATGAAAGTTCCTCAAAAAATTAAAAAATAGAATTACTTCACAAATTACACGATTAAGAATTTATCCAAAGGATACAGGAGTGCTGATTCATAAGGGCACATGTACTCCAATGTTTATAACAGCACTATCAACAATAGCCGAATTAGGGAAAGAGCCCAAATGTCCATCAACTGATGAATGGATAAAGAAGATGGGGTACATATATACAATGTAATACTACTCAGCTATGAAAAAGAATAAAATCTTGCCATTTGCAACAACGTGAATGGAACTAGAGTGTACTGTGCTAAGTAAAGTAACTCAGTCAGAGAAAGACAGATATATAATTTCACTCATATTTGGACTTTGAGAAATTTAACAGAAGTCCATAGGGGAAGAGAAGGAAAAATAAGTACAGAGAAGGAGGCAAACCGTAACAGATTCTTCAATACAGAGAACAAATTGGGGTTGGTGAGAGGAAATGTGTGATGAGCACTGAAGAGTCCACTTGTTGGGATGAGCACTGGGTGTTTTATATAGGTGATAAATCATGGGAATCTACTCCTGAAGCCAAGACTACACTGATGATAGTTAACTTGACAATAAATTAAAAAAAAAAAAAGAATCCTGCCCTCCTCTGTAAAAGCAACCCCTTCCTGGTCTTTCAGCTCTTCCTTCAGCATTTCTAAACTACATGGCTCTGTCAATTTTAGACATTTTCTGTTTTCTTCTTAATTCAAAAGATGGCCATCTATCCTCTCACCATCTGCCTTCCCTCTCCCATTATTTCAGATTATAGTTCTGTCACAATTTTTGGTTAAATCAATATCAGATATTCACATTATTATGTGTAGGCAAATATTGTTCTTTGTTGAGTCAAGTTGTGAACTTTACTTATATGTTTTTTCCCTTACCCAGCCTCTACTATGAGTCAACAACCTCATTTTCCATCTGTAAAATTTTCTATATTTCTGTATTTGTGATTCTTCCAAAACTCACAGCCTAAACTATAAATCACTTCTCAATAACATTTTCTACACAGTCAGATACTTAGATATTCTACCTCCTCCACTTCCTCTCAACAAAATTGCTTCCTCTCTTAATCTGCAGTGCCATCATCTGCAATCATTTCTGATTGCTACTGACTGACAAGTCCCCGTTCCTCTTCTGTGTGCTTTGTCCATTTCATGAATTTCCTGCTTCCCCATCATTGTTTACATACTCATCTTGTAACTCACTCTCAATTCCTAAAGAAAGGTGAGCAAATAACTGTATGTTTGTGGGGTAGGTAGCAAATGAATATGCCATCCGCCTAGAGGCTATGCTCTCCAGCCTCTCTTGCAAGTGGGGACACATGAGTAAGTTCTTGCCAATACAAGTGAGTAGTATGTGTCTATGAAAAGATCTTTCTTGCCTTTCACTCTTTCTTCTTTTTCATTCTTTGAAAATAGCTCTATTGAGATGTGATTTACATAGAATATAACTCATCCATTTTTGGCATTCAGTTTGTTGAATTTTGATAGTTATATATACTTGTGTAAACTCTACTGCAATAAGGATAAAGAACATTCTCATCATGCCCAAAATGTCCTTCATATTCTTTGTGGACAATCCACTCCTTCTACTTTTGGCCCAAGTAATCTGCTTTCTGTAACTATAGTTTTTCCTTTTCTAGAATTCTATATCAGTAGTGTTATCCAATATATATAGTCTTTTGTGTTTGTTTATTTTTACTTCCCCTACTCTTTTTGAGATTCACCCATGTGGTTGAGTGCATTAACAATTTGGTGCTTTCTGTTGGAAAGTTCCTCATAGTATTGATATCCTGTAGTTTTTTTATTCATTTACCAGTTGATGAACATTTGATTGTTTCTATGAATATTTGCATAGAGTCTTTGTATGGACATATACCTTCATTTCTTTTAGATAATATTTTAAAATTAGAGTCAGGTTATGTGGAAAGAACATGTTTAACTTGATTTAAAAAAATGGGTAAACTCAGAAGTGACTGTAGTATTATGTATCGCCACCAGCAATATATGACAGTTTCAGCTGTTTACCAACAGTTGGAATTGTCTATTTTCTTACTCTAAACATTCTAGCAAGTATATAGTGTATCTTACAGTTTTAATCTAGCATTTTCCTGACAACTGACCATTTTTTCATGTGCTTATTGACCAGCCATATGTCCTCTTTTGTGAATGTCTGTAAATTTTTTGCCCATTAAGAAATTTTTTAATATTAAGTTTACTTAATTATTTATTTTGAGAGAGCAAGTAGCAGGGGTGGAGAAGGGAGGGAGAGAATCCCAAGCAGACTCCATGCCATTAGCACAGAACCTGATGCAGGGCTTGAATGCATGAACTGTGAGATCATGACCTGACCCCAAACCAAGAGTTAGATGCCCAACCAACAGAGCCACCAAGGGGCTCTTGCCCATTTTTAATTGGGGTATTTGCCTTATTTGTTTTAATTGGTTATTTTTATATTTTGGATATAAGCTATAGCAGCCAGCCTCCACAATGGCCTACAATGTTCCCTGCTTCCTGTATAATCCCCTCCTACACTGTGAAAGCAATACCATATGGCCAAAGTAATGGCATGTATATTAGTCATTTGTGGCTGTCATAACCAGAGACTGAGTGGCTTAAACAACAGAAATTTGTTTCCCCAAGTTCTACAGGCTGGAAGCCTGGGATTAAGATGCCAGCATGGTCAGATTCAGGCAAGTGTTGTCTTCCTGATTCGTAGATGGCCGCCTTGTGGTTCTGCGTAAACTCGGCCCTTTCTTGGTGTCTAAGTGTATAGGGAGAAAGATCTTTCTTTTTGCAACAGTTTATAGTTTTAAGTGTTTAGGGAAAAGAAAAGAGTATTTGAAGTGAGTCCTTTTTAAAACAATTTCAATATTATTATTATGCACCAGATTTAATAATTATTCCTTAATAACATCAAATATCTCTCCAGTGTTCTTATTTATTTGATTGCTTTATAAGTGCTTTTTTTTCAGTATATCATTGTGCAACCATCAGTTTGTTCTCTGTATTTGTAGGTCCAATTCTGCTTTTTGTTTGTTTATTCATTTATTTTGTTTTTTAGTTTCCATATATGAGTGAAATCATACGGTATTTGTTTCCCTCTGTCTGATTTATTTCACTTAGCATAGTACTCCCTAGGTCCATCCATCTGTACCAAATGGCAAGATTTCACATTTTTGTGGCTGAGTAATATTCCATTATATAACGTATATAATATATAAGTGTCTATTATATATATCTTCTTTATCCATTCATCTACTGATGGACACATGGGTTGCTTCGATATCTAGGCTATTGTAAACATTGCTGCAATAAACACAGGAGTGCATATACCTCAAATTCGTGTTTTTGTTTTCTTTGGGTTAATTTGTGGACTAAGAATAGATTAAAGTCACTAAACCAGTAATTTATGATAACTTGAAGTTAGACCCATGCAATCTGACCTAGGACCCTATGCAGTAGCCCCTCTTATCCACGGCTTTGCTTTACATAGTTTCAGTTACCTGGAGTCAACTACGGTCTAGAAGCAGATGATTCTCCTTCTGACATATTGTCGGAGTGTCAGTAGTAGTCTAATTCTAAGTCACAATGGCTAAAACATTTACCTCACTTCATCTCCTGATGTAGATATTTTATTATCTCTCACCATCAGAAGAACAATGAATACAATGCAGTAAGATATTTTGAAAGAGAGAGAGCACATTCACATAACTTTACTACAGTACATTATTATAATTGTTTTTATTATTAATAGTTATTTTTGTTATTCTTATTTATTTTATTATTACTGAATCTCTTGCTATGCCTCATTTATAAATTAAACTTTATTATAGGTATGTATGCATAGAAACAACAGTATGGATAGAAGCATAGGGTTTGGCACTATCCACGGTTTCAGGCATACCTTGAGGTCCTGGAACATATCCCCCACAGATAAGGTGGGGGACTATTGTACTCTGAACAACTGCATCTGGGCTGCCATGACTGGATGCTTAGACCTTAGAATATTAGGTCTTATTAACATCACAGAACATAAACATAAGAATCACATCGTATAGTCTGTTGGTACAACTCTATCATCTCTCTCTTCTTTTAGTCTTGTAGTGATGACTTAGGGTATATGGAGAATGCTTCATGAAGACTTGTTGAGCAGTATCTAACTTTGTAAGGGAGAAACCACAGCATGTAACAATGATCTCAGCATCACCCTTTCCAAAATATTGGCAAATGCAGCTTCCACTGACGATGTCCTGCTTCCTCTCAGCACTAACAGCTCAATCCTCCCCCACCACATACGCAAAGGTCCAGTGTATCTAGCATGTGGCGTTCTATATTTAACAAAGTAGGCTGACAAGCTGTTACTCAGAAAATGTGTCCTGAGTAATAAAATTGCTGATGTAAAAACATATCCAAATCAAGCCTGCAGGAGAGCAGATCATCCTCAGGCAAAACATCTGAAGAAGAAACGTCCTCACTGCTTTTGTTTGTTGTATGGAAACAACTGTCATCATGAAGGGACACCCCTCAAAACCCCAAGACCTTTGCTCCCACTGCCTCCTTCTTCACCCTTCCTGATGTATCTCTGCAAGGCTGAACCCTGGAGAGGAGGTCTGTCTATGCAGCACCCTGCTGCCCTGGCCTCCAACACTACCCTAATCTCTCTATCAGCTCTCCAGGACCACACCTCATCAAAACTGCCAAAAAAGATTTCCTTCTCCATCAGAGGCTCCTCCATGTTCCCCAAGAATGACTCTATCATTCAAAGTTCTTCCCAACCAAGAATCTTTTCTACACCTTAAAGTCAATACTTTGATTCAGTAAAATGATTCTCAATAAATATGTATTGCGTGAAAGAGAATCAATCTTTCTCTAAAACAAGAGGGTAAATAAACCTTTCTTGAGCCTCTATTTGTGCCAAAACATTGTTCTAGATGTTTTATTATATTAATACTGACACCAATACTAATTTTAATGCTAACAAACACTAACATTGATAACTGATGATGATGTTGACACCAATACTAGTACAAATACCAATACAAATACTGATACTGTTTACCAATACCAATACTAATGCAAAGACTGATACTGGTACTAACCAACCATTTCTCATTTTTTCCCCCACGTGGATGGACCTCCACAAGAGAAAAACTCCTGGCCTCTTACTCCTTTTTTTACCTATTCCTCTCCATGGAAAAGAAATGAGTAGCTTAATGGGTGAGCAATAACCACTAATCAATTAAAAGGCTGTAATCCCCGAAGATTTATTCTCTTTTTTCTCTCTTTGCCCAAGCACTGCCCACAAAAGGCAGTAATCCTGGATAAGAGTGCTGTAGGACCCAGTGTCCTTCAGGTTCTGCCTGAAGGCCTGGATGTTGAGGGCTGGTGGTGCAGAGAGCAAGCCAGCCCATTTACCTAGCTAAGCATCCCCTCTATGTCTCTGAGAGAGGATGTAACAAAGACTGCTTGTTTTTCCATGCCACCTGTTATGGGATGAATTGCACCCACTCCAAAATCATATCTTGAAGTCCTAATTCCTGGGACCACAGAATGTAACTGTATTTGAAGAAACAGTCTTTAAAGAGATGATTAAGTTACATGAAGTCATTAGGGAGGCCCCTAATCCAATATGATTAGTGTCCTTATAGGAAGAGGAAATTTGGACACAGACATGCATACACTCAGAGGAAAAAGCCTGTGAAACACAGAAAAAAAAGACAGCCAACTGCAAGCCAAGGAGAGAGGTCTCAGGAGAAGCCAACCTTGCCAACATCTTTCTCTTGGACCTCTAGCCTCCAGAGCTGTGAGGAAATAAATTTCTGTTGTGTAATTAAGCTACTTAGTCAGGTACTTTTATTATGGCCACCCTAGCAAATGAATATACCATCCAGCATACCAAAGTGGTAAAAATCGTGTTGAATTGCTCTCTTGATGAGAGAGTTCTACCAGTTGTGTTTAAGTTTGTAGATCACAGGCTCTCGGTGACAAGTATAGACTCACTGGCATTCTGGCAAAGAAACCAAGACAGTTTTCTCTATCTTCTCTCTTTTCCTCTGATATGAGCATTTGCTACATGGACTTTGGCAACACTAATATTTGATTCTAGAAACATGATTCTTTCTGAGGTAATAGTTGTTCTTGCATTTATACAAAAAAGAAAGAAGAAAACTACTCACTGTTATTTCTGATTTCCCTTGAATTTGAACTTATCCCCCCCACCCACCCATGGGTGCAATAAAAGGTCCATAGTGGCTTCTGTGTCTAGAACCCTCTTCTCCAGAACCCAGTCATCTTGGTTTTAATAGCACTTCTTCAAAGATGCCTGCTCCCACTCCCAAGGTGAGATTAGGCACCTCTGTTAAACATTCTCATTGTATCTTATATATTCCTTCATAAGCATTATGACCATTGGAATTAAGTACTTCTTAAATGTGATTAATTGTAAATGTCATTTTCCCTCCTTGTAGACCATAACTTTCATAACAGCATGGGCTGTATTTTCTTCTTCCACTTGTGTCTCCAGGACCTAGCCTAGTTCCCAGCACATAGTAGGTCTTCAAGACATATTTGTTAAATGCAAGAATAAACCAATCCTACCAGATATAGATAAATATTTTTTCTCTTGGACTCAATTTTACTCAAAAATTCTGGTAAGAGCAGAATTGTCATGACATCTTAGGGAAGAGCTCAGGGGTGACTTCATTCAGGGTGGCCAGCTAATACATAAACAGGATGTTCAGTTAAATGTGAATCTCAGATAAGCAACAAACACTGTTTTAGTCTAAGTTGGTCCCAAATATCACATAACCATTATTTGTCGCTTATCTACATTTTACATTTACCTGGGCATCCTGTGTTTATATTTGCTACATCTAGCGACCTTATATTCAGAGGATCTTATTATCTGGAAATTTAAAAGTAAGCCAACAAGAGAGGTTAAAACTGCAGACTTCTTGAGAAAAGGAGCCAAGACCCTCCCTTAGCATATGCCCCATTCATTCTCTCCATTCTCTTTCTCTGTCTCTCTCTCTCTCTCTCTCTCTGTCTCACACACACACACACACACACACACACACACACACACACACACACATACACACACATGCACCCTGTGGTGCCCAACATAGTGCCTGCCCCAAACGCACCAATAATTGGTTTTAACATTTCACTAAGTATCACATGCACAAAGGACTATGAAGAGAAAAATGCCAGTAAAATGAATATATAACAGGATAAGTTAATCATTGCATAATCCTAAGTCTGGAAGGAGGTAAGGACCACCTGTCTACTGCCTCATTCCCTAGGAGGGGAAATGTGGCCAAGAGTGCTTCTATGACTTGTCTAAGACCTTATGATTGACATTGGCGTATCTGGGGCTATAACCAGCTCACCCCAACTCCTCAAAGCCCCTTCTATACCTTATTCTAAAGATATTTCTAACAATGGTAAACTTTTTCTAGCCTAGAAATCCCACACCTACATTCTCAACCAGCCGCCTCAGCTGTATGACCAACCAACATTCATCAAGCTATTATTCATATTCTTCAAAGAAATCCAAGAAAGAGCTTTCCTTTTTTTAAGCTAGTAAAGATTACTCTTATAGATGGGTGAAACAAAATAATAAGTCAAAAACTTTAAGGCCTTTTTCATGAAACTGCCTTTCATTTGTAGACATATCAGATTATACCCAAGATCTCTTTATATGTTTTTTAAAGGGTGGTAGCTTCAGTTCAATAGTGTTAGTGAGACAATCCCTTAAGCTGTGTCAAAATGCCAGTTATCCTAGATGCCACCCACATTTGAATAATTTAGAGAGAGACAAAACACATGCAGAAAGAAGGAATCATCTTTTGACGATGGCTGCTTTTGATGAGGCTGCTTCCCCCTACATGCTCCCTCCCCGACCCAACATCTTTCTCTATCAGTGGTGACAAGTGTCAATCAAACCTTCTGTGGCTGAGGGAGGGGGAGGAATGCCCATGAAGCCAAGGGGAGGGGAGGGGGACAGAACATGAAACATTCTCAAACAATTGCTCAAGGAAGATTCCCTATCAGTGTGTGGTCTGGGGGAAAGAAGTCTTTTCCTTTTTTCACTTCTAATCTCTAACCGACTATTTACCTCTTTTTATAAACTTGAATCTCTCTGTTGCTCCAAAGGCTCCAAAACAAATCGCTGGTCAGCTAGGATTAAGCTGCTTTGTTACCAACGATTAGCAAGTTTGCTGTAGTTTTAACATCTTCAGCAGCAGCTGAATGTCAAATGATTCAGGAAATACTGGCCTTATTTTGACCAAAGCCATATTAATGTTTGAAATAAGTTGCGAGAAAATACCATGTAGAGAAAATTCTAGACCACTCCAGAGAGATAGAATTTAACATGAACAGACTGAGAACTCTAACAACATTTGTATTTCTGTTGTTTTTTATGCAGCTATCAATTTGAAAAATGTTCTAGCACAGCCAACTGCATCTCAGACAAAAATCTGTAAAACATCTACTTTAAGACCAGACTCCAGGAAGTGGTTGCCCCAAATACATAAAATACTTTGTGGATCAATATCCACATAGCATTCATTTATTGAAAACCTACTATGTGCTACATGCTGTGCTAGAATAGAAATGAATAAAATCCAGTCCCAGTTTTCAAAAGTCTTCTATTGTACTCACTTTTATGCTCATTTCAGCAGTTAGTCATTAAAAAAAAGCCCCCAACAATATAATTACCTGGAATTCTGCCTCTGTTATTTGTACAACCTTAAAGGTCAAGGACTTTTCCTTCATTCTGTACCATCTCTTACCACACTTCACATTGATCTTTTAAATGGTAGCTGCTCATGGTAAGTGGAAAGGCACTAATTAGGAGTCAAGCTCTAACTCGCTCTGATCTCATGGTCATGGACAACCCTTTAATCAGTGCATCCTTGACTTTCTCCATTTATAATATGAGGAAAGCCCTCTTCATCAGTCCCTTCCAGTGCCAATGTCTGGGATTCCTTGACTTGGAGGCAAGGAGACTAACTAGAGGGATTCTTATACAAGATCTGTGGTAAAGATATACACACTTGAAACTTATGATTGAAATTTGTGCTAAGTCTATGACGCAGAAAAGAAAGCGACAAGGATAGGTTTATGCTTGGATCAGACCCAAGATTATATGTGGTTGTTTTTAAGGCAACCAATAGTCACCAGTGTCCATGAGGCTTGCAGATAGAATCAGATAATCTCATTAGGGGCTTCTGGGGAAGAATGTTTAGGAAGTGGGACTGGAGTTGAGGGGAAAGCTGCACCCTTGGTAGATCTTAAAATACTGTAACAACTAAAGTTTACACAATCCCCTCATAATGAGTATAATTTTGCCTACAAGGATGATTTCTCTCATTTCTATGTGGATTTATCTTTCCTGTTTCTCTCTTGGGAATCTTGTTCCAACATTTCCCTCATTTTCTATCTCCCTCCATCAGCTTCTTCTATCAGTCTATAAACATGCTCAACTCATTCATTCATTTATTCATTCATTCACTCATTAACTATAATTTTTTTTGGATTTTATTTGAATAATATCTAGGAATGACACCTGTTTCTTTATTTTCCATTTTTATTATTTTTAATTCTATTTCTTGTTTTATTGCTCTATTTAGAGTGTCTAGTATAGGATTGATTAAAAGTGTTTACGGTGAGTATCTTTACATTATTTCACAGTTTAAAGAGAATGTTTTTAGCAGCACTATCAACAATAGCCAAAACATGGAAAGAGCCTAAATGTCCATCATCTGATGAGTGGATCAAGAAGATGTGGTTTATATACACAATGGAGTATTACATGGCAATGAGAAAGAATGAAATATGGCCATTTGTAGGAAAGTGGATGGACCTCAAGGGTGTCATGCTAAGCGAAATAAGTCAGGTGGAGAAGAACAGATACAATATGTTTGCACTCATAGGTCTAACAGGAATACAGGAGAAACCTAATGGAGGACCAGGGGGAGGGGAAGAGGGAAAGAGAGTTGGGGAGAGAGAGGGACGCAAAACTTGAGAGACTATTGAATGCTGAAAATGAACTGAGGGCTGAAGGGGGAGGGGGGCAAAGAGGTGGTGGTGATGGAGGAGGGCACTTCTGGGGAAGAGCACTGGGTGTTGTATGGAAACTAATTTGACAATAAACTATTTTAAAAATAAAGAGAATGTTTTTAGTGTTTTCAGTAAATGTTTACTTGATATCTTTTGTCAGGTGAGGTGTACTCTATTTTTAGTTGGCTAAGAATTTTGTACAAATATTTTTTAACTATATTGATTTTTCTGTATCAGTTTACATAATGCATTATAATAATAGATTTTCTAATGTTGATCCAAGTATCCATTTCTGGAATGAGTTCAAATTATATAGTTTATTTCTGAATTTGCTTTGCTAATAATTTTTGAAGATTACATTTATGAGTTGAGTTATAATTAATTTCTTTGCTATAGTTTTCTTGTTAGCTGGTATCAAAATTACATTAGCTTATAAAATAAGCTGGAATGTAAAAAATTCTTTTAGAAAACTTCAAGGTTAGAAATAGCTATTTATTGAATGTTTTCTAGAGCCCATAAAAATCATCTGGGCCTGGTGTTTTCTTTGTGGAAAGGTTCTAAACTACAGATTCAATTTCTCTCATGGTTATTACACCACTCAGACTTTCTATTAATTTTTTGGTCTGCTTCAGTTATTTGCAGTAATTATCTAGGAATTTGTTTTTGAAATTTTTGGTACAGTAATATTTGTAGTTTACTCTTATTATCTTTTTAAATTTCTGTTGCATTTATAGTTATGTCCCTGTTTTTCATTCCAAATATTATTGAAGTTGTCCTCTCACTTTCTCCACTGATTCTGCTGGAGACAAGAATATTGGTCTCTTAAACGAATTAACCTTTAGCTTATTGATTTCCTCAGTTCTATTTTTATTGCTTTTTCATTTAGTTTTGCTCTAATATTAAATACATGTTCTTTTTAATTTTTGGGATTTATTATGCTTTTTTTTTTCAACTAAAGTTAGAGATTAGTTTATTAACTTTGGGCTTTTCCTTTTCTAGATACAAGCATTCAAGGGTATAAGGGCCCCTGAGATGCTGCATTCAGTAAGTTTTATAAATACTTTTTTATTATTATTCACATGGTACTTATAGTACAATTTCCAGTACAATTCTCCTGTAATTCAAAATTATTTAGAAGTATACTTTACATTTCCAGGTACATGGGGTTTTTAACAATTATCCCTTTTTGATATCAATCTTTAACTGTGGTTTTATATACACTATTTTTTTAACTTGTTGGTGCATCTTTTATGATATATAATGTGGTCCATGTTTATAACTGTCCTGTGCTTAGGCAGTATTACATATTTGTCTATTAGAATACTCACTAAGTTTATTCTTCAGGTCTTATATATCTTTAAAAATTTTGTCTAGTTTCTGTTCTAGAGTGATTTGTCATGGTAATGTCTTGTGGCTGGTGGCTGGTGTGGAAGTAGGAGCACTAAGGAAAGACTTCTAGGTGTTGTGATGGTGTTATGTCTTCTGAAAAACTTCAGTATGGATAAGAGCAGCGCTCAATGCACTTTAGCCTGCCCACTCCCCCTCTGCTGGCACACAACACATCCCACTAACTGATTGGTGTTCTGGAAGACCACAGGTGTCTGCAACTTTGCATTTAATTTACTTTCTTACACTTTCCCTTTAAATTCCTCGTACATTTAGTATTGCTGATGCATTGGACCACTTACCTTGGTTTATTTCGTCATGACATGCCTTTTCTCCTGCTCATCCCTCCTCTTAGAATGAACTTTCTCAACCCACACACACATCTCAAAACCCCCTGTGTTCACTATGAATGATTTCAGCACTTACTCTTTTTCTCAGTTACAAATGTCCCTATTTTATATTGCATGATAATTTTATTTCTCCTACTGGATTATTAAAAACTTTGAAGTCTGGAACTTAATCTTGGTCATTTTCATAGCCTCACATTACCTAGGAAGGTCCCAATATATCAGTGCTAAAAGAGTATACACATTTCCATGTTCAAATGCAGAAACATTCCTGGTTGTAACTTTACTAATTAAAAATCACTTTGAAAGAGTCTCTTTGCCTGAACATTATAAATGTTTCTAAGTTAGAGAAAACTAATTATAGGATATGAGTAAACTTCCATAAATACTATTGTGACATTTTTACGTTAATTATTGTGTAATTCAAGACCCAGATGTTACAGATTTGTTGTATTAAAACAACTGGAATCAATTTGGCTCACTCACACCCATGGCAGGTTTCGTGACAAGTCAAATCACATTTTTTCTTTAGCTGGATTTGTCCCCATTTTCTCCATTATGGTAACTTGAACTGGCTAAAGATGGAAGCATTAGGAGAGGGCTGTGAAAATCAAGAAAGATAAGTTTCTACTAGTCATTTTAGAGGTTTCATTTAAATGTGAACTTTTCACAAAAATATTAATAATGATGACTTTATGTTAGACAAAATTATGTTTATGATGATTTCAAGAAGAATTTTTCCTTCAGAAGTCTAGATGGACAAGTGAACCTTGTGATGATAGTAAGGCCATGGAGATCTGAGTCCAAGCCGAACCCCATTGCCAGGGTCTGAATTCTAACTCCATCACCTCACTAACAGGGATGTTGAGCAAGTTATATAACTTCCCTGCACTTCAATTTCTTCATCCATATGTGGTTTAATTATAGTACTTGTCTAATAGTGCAGACTTGAGCATTAAATGAGTTTATGCATGCAAAGCTTCTAGAACAATACCTTTCTCATATGGTAGGTGTTGATTTCCTATTATGTTAACGTGATTTGGAGATCTGACTACAACTGCCTCTTCATTTAAATGATGAATCCATATGTTTCTAAAATAAAACAATGAAGACATTTGAGCTTACAACTTTGGAGTACCTTGTTTAAGATTCTTGCCAGTTCTGGTGGTGTGTGATGTTGGCATCAAATATGTTTTTGATGGCCCGCATAACTAAGTAAGAAACCATCCTCTGTCAAATGCAAGGCAATTTCTCTGGGAGTATACACCTCCCTGTTGCCATTGTTGAAATTCTCTGAGATTATATTTTATGAACTCCTGTATTTTCTAAATATTTTATTGTTCCTTTTTATTTTATAAACAAATTTACTTGATTTAAACATTTTATTTTATTTCTCATTTTTATTTTTATATTTTGAGAGAGAGAGAAGGCACAAGTGAGCGAAGGGCAGAGGGAGAGAGAGAGAGAAAGAAGTGGGGCTCACTTGAAGCTGGGTTGGTGTTCACCTGATGCTTGCTCCAGGGGGCAGGGGCAGAAGCTCACCCCAAGTAGGGTTCGACCTCACCTGATGCAGGGCTTGAACTCATCTTGGGTGGGACTTGAGCCCACAAACAGTGAGATCATGACCTGAGCTAAGTCAGATGCTTAATTGACTGAGCCACCCAGGCATCCCAACACTTTATTTTATTTCTTTACTTTTTAAAGAAATAAAGTGCAAGCAGAGAAAAAGGGCAGAGGGAGAGAGAGAGAGAGAGAGAGAGAGAGAGAGAGAGAGAGAGAATCTTAAGCAGGCTCCACACTTAGCATGGAGCCCGAATCTGGGCTCATGACCTGAATCAAAATCAAGAGCCAGGCACTCAACCAACTGAGCCACCCAAGCGCCCCTGATTTAAACATGTTAATTAACCGCATTTCAAGATCTTAGTCATCCATTGTGAATTGGGTATGTAATCCAACTCCACATCCGGTTTTGACCTTTAATGTCAAATGCTATGTTAATACTGAGATTCTAAATGTACATTGAGATAATATGTTACTGGATTAGACTTTGCCAGATGAGTAAACTTTGAAGCATAACTTGGAACCTTATTCACCTAATGACTTGAAAAATTAAGCACACCTCTAAAAACACTTACCTTGGGCTCAGTGAGTTGATTTGCCCCATGCGACTTGCTGGTTTTTATCACCAGAAAGTGTTTTCTTTAATAAAGGTTGACATGCAGGTTTGCACTTGGATGGTGTCGGTGATTATCTCAGTTCACTAAACTGCAAACCTGATTATTCTCCCAATTAAAACAGCAGTGGTTGCCTATCTCTCAGCAAGACACATGGAGCCACAACAGGGTCTTGAATGACCAAGATTTCATTTCTTTCTCAGAATATTTTATACGATTCAGTAATCAGTAAAATTGGTTCTTCTACAATGGGCCTCCTATGTCATTAGTGAGAATTAGCAAAGTTCTATGGCTCTAAAAAAATAATAAAGTGGCCTATTGCTGTGAATGAACCTGCTTTTGTGTATGTGTGTGTGTGTGTGTGTGTGTGTGTGTGTGTGTGTGTGAAGACTTCTTTTAATTTTAAGGAAGGCTTTCATGCTTTTGTATTGTGAATTAAATCACCATTTCATGAGGTTTATCTTTGTCCTGGAGGGAAGAAAATCAATCTTTCATTAAATCTGTGAGACCAAAAATTGTGCTTACCCAAAGGACTATAGACCTGGCAGATCCAGCAGCTTGTCAAACACAGGGTGTCCGGGGAAGCATTATTCCTCAACCAGGGCCTCCACTCTGCAGAACATACATTAATATATCTTTTAAGGAAGTATCATTCAATGTTTTCTTTTTAAGTTTTAGAAAGGTACACTGATGTCAATATGCCTTAGTTAAGTAGCTTGTTGAGTTGGGTTTGGAGATATTTGAAGTTAAATCTTGCATGCTCTGAAGTGTATCATATGCAGCCTGGGCCAGGAATAATCACATGGGCTATAAAGTTGTTATAAAGGGACCCCTTAGCATCCAAGTGAGTTGTTGTTCCTTAGTGGGCTTGAACTTCCAATGTCAAGTTCTCTACAATGTGTGTGTGTGTGTCTGTGTGTGTGTGTACATCCTGTGGTTGTGGGTAGAGATGAAGAGGAGGATAGCAACCAAAACTGAGATGACAAACAATGTTTGCATAGTAACAAGAGACTAGACCCTGGGGTTAGTTACAAATCCCAGCTTTGTCACTTACCTGCCATGCTACATTGAGCAAGTTCACTAGCTGAACCTTGGTTCCTTGTGTGTAAAGTGAACATCATACTTAATCATGTGGTAGTTGGGAGGATTCCTGATAATGTCTGTGGTTTATCCCATAGTAGGTGTATCAGTTAGTTTTTGCTGCATAACAAACCAACCCAAACTCTGAAGCATAAAACAAAAATTATTTAGTTTGCTTATGATTCTGAAACATGGTAATTTAAACATGGTAAACATGGTAAACATGGTAATGTGGTCTTGGCTGGCCTTCCACATCAATCTGTGAACAGTTCTGCTTCTGCCATTTTTGGGGGCACCTCTTTGGGCTTTCTCATCCTGCATTTGTGCACAGTTCTTCCTTTGGTGGAGGCCAAGCTCCAAGAAAACAGAAGTCCTTTTGAGGACTGAGCTTTAATTGCTCAGTTTCACTTCTGCCATGTTGTGTTGGCCAGAGCAAGTCACAAGGAAGGCCTGAATTCAAGGAAACGGGAAATAAATTCTGTCTATTGAAGAAACAATCTATAAAGTCATATTGCAAAGAACCTTGATACAGGGACTCCATTTATTGAGGTCACCAATGTAACATATATACTACAGTATGGATAGAGAAACAAATAGAGACAAAACAGCCCCCTGGAGCAGAGTAAGGCACTGCTTTATTTTATAAATAAAATCCTATAGAAATACAGCCATTCCTATTTGTTGACATATTATCTATGGCTTCTTTCACACTGTGGTACCACAGATGAGCAGTAGCAATGCAGATGCTATAGCATGCAAAATCCAAAATACTTAATCCCTGGTTCCTTACAAAGAAGTGTACTTCCTACCCTAAGTGTGGTCTGTGGATCAGCAAATTTGGCATCACCTGAGAGCTTGTTAGAATGCAGAATATTAGGTCTACTGTTTCAGAATCTGCAACAAGTTTCCTCTGGTGATGCAGGTTTGAGCAGTGCTGGACTAGATAGCAGCTAGATGGGTTGGACACATTCTGAGGCACATAGGGTCCCAATGATTACTCCTGAGAAGATAAGTCCTGGCCATAAAACTCAACAGCTGTAGTTCATTTGGGATCCTGGCCACTGTGCTGGTTCCAAGCGCTCTGTCTGTCTTTGGCAGAAGTCATGCCCTCATCCTAGAGATACAGAAGGGAAAGGAAGCCCCATGAGTGCAGACAGTGAGAATGAGGCTATGGGTGTGCCAGGCCAATCAGCTGACCAGGACTGGGCTCAAATTTCTGAGGGACCAGAGGAGGAGAGACCAGGGAATAATCAGGAGCATGGTCTGAATCAAGGTGGCAAAGGCCAGTTCTATAGCATGAGTCCTAAAGGGTTAAGAGAAAACAGGCAATTCAAGGACCACCCTAGTACTGCAGGGGTTGAGCATAGCTGTCAGCTGAGACTTGCAGAGAAACTGAGACTGGGCCACTGTGCCTGCACTTGGGGTGGGGTGGGGGTGCCTGCTCAGGTTGTCTCCTTGGGATTTTATTTTTGTAATTTCTCAAGAATTTATGAGTGAAAATAAGTACACATGAGGGGGTTCTATTAGGTTATAATGATAAGTCCATAAAACTGGAATATAACAGAACCTTCCCTGTGGATTTCTTGTGAGCATTGAGTTAATTCATATGAAGTTTTAAAATATTGCCTCAAGAAATGTTGTCTACTATTATAATCATTTTCCTTCTCCTCCTTCTCCTCATTATCATCATCATCACCATTGGAACAAAAACTCAAAAGTCATCAGGGTTTTAGACCGCTCTTGGGATCAGCTTTCGTCCTTGATTCACTCTTACCTTCCTCCCATCTCTCACCTGTCTCCTCTCTGCACACCACTCTTACGGTGTCTTTCTCTTTCTATGCATCATCTTCCTCCTCCTCTGCTCCTTGTGTTTTCTGGTCACTCACAACTTTGAATAACAAATATCGTTGGCTTGCCATGTTACACTCAGCTGCAGCTTTACTTCCAGCTGGAAAATTCTCTTCAAGTTTCCTATCATGAAAGAGTCCAGTTTGTCCAGCTTATTCTGCACTGTCCATAGATGGTGAGATAGCCAGGCTGTGACTGACTCCCCTTGGGTCAGATAACCATCTCTTGTCCAATCAACTATGTCTGGATGATGGTGGGTGATTTTCCTTGGAAAAGGGTGTCAGTGGGAAAGATACTGAAGTTTGGTCTTTTCTACATTGGTCTAGGGGATGGGAAAGGAGACCCTGAAGATGCCAATCCAGAAGCTGTTGCTTTTGTTGTCAGGGTGAAGGTAAAAGCTAAAGTTTAAGTAGGCCTGAATTTCCAGCTGGAGGCTGGTTGAGATTCCAGTTTGGAAGAACTGTGGAAAGAAATCAAGATACATATGGAAAGGGCCATATTACCAGTAAAACAACTCTGAAAACTAGACACTCAATCCACAGTAAGGGATCTTCCACAATGTGCACAGACCCCTATGGAGAACTTCAGATTATCAAACACCATTGAGCATTTACTATGTAGTATGTTCCTTATAATAATAAATATTAGTATACTATAAAAATCAACATTTACTGGGTATTACCCTGTGCCAGATAGTAGGACAAGGTCTTAACATGCTCTTCTGATTTAGACCTCACAACAAATTGGGGTCAGACAGGAAGACCCCCAAAATGCCTCACAGTCCATATATATGTATATATATATATCAAGATGTCTGAACAGATGCCAGCTAGAAACAATTGGTATGACCACAGAGTAGATGCGGGTTTAACATCAGCTCTAGATGTGGTCTGCATTATTATCATCTTTAGTAAATGAGAAAACTAAGATACAGAAAGAAAAACACATGCTGACAAGTCATTGTGCTGAGTATTTGCAGCTAAGGCATGTAATTCCAGACTCCTCACATCCTTACCTACAAAATCTGGAGCTCTGAAGAGTCATACTTATTCCTGAATTAACCAGAATTGGAGTAATGGTAGCCACCAGCCACAGTATTAGTTGGATTATGTATAGGTCTATAGCTGGAATTTTTATTTAATGCAAGAACCACTGTTTTCATGTCCCAGGATAATAAGAGTGCTAAACAATTCCTCCTTCAAGATTCAGCCCAAATATTGCACTTTCCTTGCTGCCTTTGCTGAGTGTCCCCACTCTGCTCTTTACACAGAATTAGAGACACATCTTCCTTGATATAAGGAATACTTTGTACATATCTCTGTCAAAGTGTTTCCTACAGTATTGCAGGGAACTTAAGTATATGTACACTTCCCCCAGAAGGCTGTGAGCTCCTAGATGTCAAGGACTGTGGCTCTTTTGACCTTGTGTGCCAAGTATTAATATAACATTTAGGACATAGTCAGTGTCCTACACATGTTGCAGAATGGATGAAAGAATGATTGAATTGCTGATATGATAAATTGCTCATGGTAAAGGTTATGTTCTCATGTCATTCAAATACTGTGAAAAGACAGATAATGTTACTAAAAGAAATGCAAATATCTAATAAAAATTTCTATTACATTTATTATGATTTATGTATTATTTATTCATTCATTTATTATTGTATTCTATTATATCTTTGGGGGAAATGCTTAGATTTATTGACAAGGAAGATTATAGAAATCATTGGTCTCAAAATGCACTATGACATTGTTTTAAAAATCTCTATGAAAAACACAGCTGTTTTGTTCAACAACATTTTTTATTAGGTGTTACTTCCTCCTTCTCCTGTCCCTGACTTTCCCTTTCCCCACCCCATAACATCACGCAGCACGAAGATGCCACTTCATTTATTTAGATTCCATTTTAGCGGATTAGTCATTTACCTAATGGAGCTGGTCTCTCTTGTATGGAAAGCAAACATATTGAAAAGTAAATACAACTGAAGAGATCAAGTAACCATGTCCGGTGGCTGCACCTGCCATTCAGACCACTTTCCATGGGCAATTTGAAAAATATCTGGCAAATTTTTGTATTTACCTTCTGAATGTGGAGTAGAAAGAGCACTAGAACATGAGTTAGGAAATCTGGGTCACAGCCAGAGCTTTGATCTTAAGACCAGCGTGACTGTTGGCTGGTCACTTTCCTCTCTGGTTCTCATCTTCCTGGTCTTTAAATGGAGGATTGGACCAAATTCTCCCTAAAAGTCTTTCCAATCTTAAAATTCTCTGTTCATTCAGGTAATAAATGCTTCTTCAAGACCCACTGTGAGGAACGCATTCTGCAAGGCATTATTGGGATACGGAGTTGCAGACAAGATGATTTCTCCTCTCTCAGGGATTGAAAGTAAGCAGAGCATGAACATAGGATCAAAAACAAGCTTGAAACATGTGTTTTAAAGTCATTCATTTTAAGGCTATCTAGTTTATATTATAAATTTTCAACAAATGGTCTTTCTTTTTTTTAATTGTTTAAACATTTATTTATTTTGAGAGAGAGAGACAGAGAGACAGAGCATGAGCAGGGAAGGGGCAGAGAGAGAGGGAGATGCAGAATCTGAAGCAGGCTCCAGGCTGCCCAACGCTGGGGCTCTAACCCACCAACTGTGAGATCCTGACCTGAGCGGAAGTTGGACACTCAACCAACTGAGCCACCCAGGTGCCCTTGGTCTTCCTTATTAATCCTGCGAATTTATACCTATACACTCAGTTAATTAAACTCTTGCTGAAAGCTCCTCTATGGACAATTAAAAATGAAAGCCATAAGTGAGAGAAACATTTTCCCATGGTGAATGCATCTTTTTCTCTTTCTTCTCCTTCATCTGGCTAATGGAATTTAACTACTATTTCAAGTCATAGAACACGAATCATGGATTCTCTAACCTCTTGCATTGAGTAAGCCAACAAAGGAACTAATTGTTAAACTTATCCTCTTAAGCTTTCCAAAGTCAGCACCGGAACCCAGCTGTGAGACCCACCTGTTCTGACATGGGAAAATGTGAGGACACTATAGATTGCATTTGTGTTTCACCTAAATTTATTTTCTTTCATTGTGGTATGAAGCATTTCTACAGACTTCATTTCAGTCTTAATTTTTTTAATGTTTACTTATTTTTGAGAGAGAGAGCACAAGCTGGGGAGGGGAAGAGAGAGAGAGGGACAGAAGATCCAAAGCGGGATCTGCACTGACAGCAGAGAGACTGATGTGGGGCCCAAACTCACGACCTGGGAGATCCTGACCTGAGTTGAACCAATGCTCAACCAAATTATATTTTGCACTAAAAAATCTTAAAAGGTCCCTAAGCACCAAAATTCTAATTTCCAAAAAGTCATTTTATCCCACCAACCATATGCAATAAAATAAGTATCAGGTGAACACTCACAAGATAGTGCCATCTTAACATCTGGAATAGAGATATACGGCAATCATTTTGCATTATGTGATGAAACATCTTTTTAAGAAACAAAAGATATTTTAGTAGCTACTTCGGGGGAAAAAATCAATATATGGAAATCCACATTTATGCAAAAAATATATTTGTGATGATTCACTTTCCAAAAAGATTCACAATAAATTATACTTATTATTACATTTTCATAATACATTGAAAGGAAGTTTGTTAATATAAATTTTACTAAAATCCAATTTTAGTGGCACTTATATATTATGGAAATTATTATCTTATTATAATTACATTATTCCATATTATTATATTACAATACTCTACTACTTGCCATTTTCTGTCTTTTAATCATAATTAAACTCTCTGGATTTCTGTGGGAAATCACTGAGGATCTGAATGTTATGGAAAACCCTGCAATATAATATATTTGAAATTAAGTAAAGATGGGAAAACAAAATTTTGAAAAAGACAAGTAGTTGGCAAACATCCCCATGCTGTACATGTCCCAATCTCAGCAAAAATGCTTACAATCATTTTTTATAATCATTAAAATAATTCCACTTAGATATTCAGGAAATAATGCCTTGTTTCATTCAGTGTCCTACCATCTGCATTTTAAAATCTGCCTGAAAAACATATTAATATTATAATTATATACTTAATGATTTATCATGCCCTTACAAGTAGAAAATGTTTCTTTTTTCTTAGCAAAACTTTATTGTTAATAAGCCTAACAAAATACTGATAAGTATTCTTAGTTACTAGATTTAATTCTATGAAAATGCTTAGGTTTGTCCCTTTTTCCCAGCTGTTGAGGACAAAGTAAAGTTACTTACGTTTTGTTAGAAAACTGGTTTTTATTTATTTTTTATTCAGTGCCAGAAGAGAAAGAACATAAAATAAATGTTTTATAACAGAAAGAAAGGCATACTTGGGGGCAATGGCTTTCAATATTAAATTGTACATTAGAATGACCTGGAAAGCTTTTAAAAATCTTATTCCAGAGGCTACACTCATTCCAATTAAATCAGAATCTCTGGGAGGCGTGGCCCAGACACCAGTGTTTGATAAACCTCTCAGAGAGGATCCCAATGTGTAACCAAGTTGAGAACAGGGACTGCAGGACATAGGAGGAGTAAAGCATCTGACCTTTGACTGCATTCATATCTCATTTTCCGTAGACTGCATTTCTGAGGTGACCAAATAAAATATTCAGCCACCTAGAACTTTTGGTCTTTAAAGCCCACGTCTCATAATAGACAAGGGCCACCACCCCTGACCTGCTGGGCTCTTGGGCTGATGTCAATCTGAGAAGGGCTCTTCCAGGGAAGAGCTGTGCCCTCTGAGAAGATGAGGGCCATCTGCTCCAAGTCCCTCCACCAGCAGCATGGCATCCCCTCTGAGGTCATCCACTTTATGTGCATAGCTTGCTCCATGTGTAGCTTGGCTCATGTGTGGATGCTTGGATAAGGGTAGAGATGGTATCATTCCATGTGCTACATGTGTTCATTCTTCCCCCCTTAAGACCTGTTCTGACAATTGCCTGTCAATTACAAGTATTTCCCTTCACCTAAGCAATGCCCAG
The DNA here is from genome assembly GCF_006229205.1 of Suricata suricatta. Classification (NCBI taxonomy): domain Eukaryota; kingdom Metazoa; phylum Chordata; class Mammalia; order Carnivora; family Herpestidae; genus Suricata; species Suricata suricatta. The sequence continues at coordinate 17,792,613 of NC_043709.1, read as the reverse complement.
CATTTTTAAGAAGAAATAGAGGCGAAAAAAACCTGAGTTAATATCAAGGTAGAATTCTGATCAAAAATGGCGCTGGTGACATATAATACTGTACTATAAATAAAATAATATACCTAAATATCCTTTCTTCTCTTGATTCCAAAGCCAGATGTAGAGTTTATTTTTCACTTGGACATAATGTACTTTTGACTTTCTTTTTCCACTTCTCTCCCAACCCCCTTTAATGCCAGTAATGTTTTCTCCATTGACTTATAGAGATTTATCCAGTGTGTCAGGATACACCATTTTCATACTACTATTCCCGCTAACTAACCAATGATAATTCCCAAATAAATAAACATCTCTGTAGGTCTTTATTTGAGCTGATTTCAAAAACAAATGTTATTTCATGTCTTCGAAGAACATGTTTAATGGCAAGAAGTAAACAGAGCAAAGAAAAAAAGAAAGAGGCTATTATTGTGTTATCCTATCTCCACCAAGTATCAGGGACAAATGTAGTCAATAACTGTCTGAAATGAATAGAATTTACGTAGTCCCAGAGGCTTGATATAACGAGTGTATTTTTCAAAACTTGAGCCCGACTCCAACAACATAAAAAGTATCTAGTACCACTATCTTGAGATCGGAAAAATTAATTGGAAACAGACATTAGAAAACCCACCTACTGAAGACATTATGAGTAGTTTTTTGCTATACAACCTTATGCAAAATGATCAAGTTTTTACCTGTATAGTGATAGTAATTCTTTTTTTTAATGTTTTATTTATTTTTGAGACAGAGAGAGACAGAGCATGAGCAGGGAAGGGCAGAGAGAGAGGGAGACACAGAATCTGAAGCAGATTCCAGGCTCCAAGATGTCAGCAGAGAGCCCGACATGGGGCTCAAACCCACAAATGTGAGATCATGACCTGAGCTGAAGTCGGAGGCTTTACTGAGTCACCCAGTTGCCCCAGTGATAGTAATTCTTGAAGGTCATAACTGCTTCACAGAAGAGCACCTCTGTGGAGTCAGAAAGCTGTGTCATTGAATTCCACTTCCGCTAAATACTAGCTAAGCAATTATAGGCAAGTTACTTAACCTTTCTGAGTTTCACATTTTTCATGTGAAAAAGAGTGAAATAAACCCTTCATTATTTAATGGATTAATATGATAACATGTTTAAAGTGCCTATTTAAATCCTGGGAGCACTCTAAGCACTTTCTAATTGATATTGATTATTAGTCTCCTAAAGTTAAAAGCTACTGCAAAGATTAGTAATTGTAAAAGCCAAAAACTGGGCCAAAAATTCTTAATTTATTCAATAAATATGTATTGTGCCTTGATGCATAGAAGCCACTAAGGAGAAATAAAAAAGAAATGTGTATAACATTACTTTGCCCTCAATAAGTCATAATTTATTTTTTTAAGTTTATTTATTTTGAGAGAGAGTGCGTGCATACACTCATGCACATATAAGCACATGCAAGCAGGGGAAGGGCAGAGAGAGAAGGAGGGAGAAAATCCCAAGGAGGCTCCTGGCTGTCAGCACAGAGCCCCACTCAGGACTCCATCTCACAAAGCATGAGATCATGACTTGAGCCAAAACCAAGAATTGGATGCTTAACCAATTGAGCCACCTAGGTGCCTGATAGGTCATAGTTTAGAAAAGACATATGATACTTATACAAGCAGTGTGTTGGGTACCACGTACCTAAAACCTGGCCAGACCAAGTATTTTAAGAGAGTAGAAGAGAAGTTTCCAGTTAGAGCAATTTAGATTCTAGAGGGAAGAACCAACCTTTGAGTTAGACCTTGAAGGAGTTGGATAGGCCAAAAGAGTATCCAGGTGGGACAAATATGATTTAGCCAATAAAGCAGCCAAATAAATGGATAGAATTTACTTAATTTGGTCATATTTTTGACAGAAGGGACCAGAAGTAATTTGATCACTAACCAGTTATTGTGAATCATCCTAGAATTGTCAATTTGATTACAGATTCAGTCAAAGTAAATTCAAAATAAACTAATATTAAAATAAAAACAACAACAAGATATGGAAGCATTCTATATAACTCTAAGAAATGTCCTTTGAGAACACTGAGGCAGAAAGATGCCACGTGATTGAAGATATCAGGTCTCCCCAAACCAGATGTTATTGGTTTGACAGTTTCTTTTAAGAGAACATAACCGGAAATCAAAGTGACTTTTCCTAGGGAAGTTTCATTGGGTAAACATTTGTCATACATTCATTTACCTCTTTAGCAATTAATTCTATTTTAAGAGGGCAGGATTAGGATTTGGAAGAATACCAGAATATATTCAAATGATCTTATGCTGTATATGAGTCTGTACCATATGTGATCAAACTTAATTAAACTGACTTAAAAAAAGAAGATGTCATTGTTTGCCTACAGTGTGTACATAACCCTTGGAACCTAAACATCCCAAATATTGGAAATGAAGTCATAAAAGTAGTTCAACCGTGCAAAGATTTAATATCTTTTTAAAGACGTAGACCTGAGAGAAAGGGATTAACTGTTCATATGGTCAGAGTAAACAACCCACTTTTGGGCCCAACAGATGGAGGCTTTGAATCTGGGAAGGAGAAAGCAGAGAAGAATGAAAATGCAGAGCTTTAAGTGGCCATTTGAACTATGCTTTAAAAAAACCTTCTTCTCTACTCAGTATAAGCCTGCAGCCTCCCCATTACAGGTATAAGGAAAAGTGAAAATCCTCCCTGTCTGAGATTTCTGACCCAGAAATATATGATTATAGTATTAATTCATCAGTAGGAATGCTTGGTTTTACTATGCATAGTTAATTTTATAAAAACTGAATTAAATAAAATGATCAGAGTTTTTCTCTCTTTTCAATCCTTTATTTCAGTTCCTTTATATTTACCTTGATAATACTATGCTTTGCAAGAAATAAAAGTTTACTATCTTTAGAAAAGAGCCAATTATAAAAATCAATATTCAATAAGAAGTTTCAACCCTGTGAATTCTTAACTTGGTCAAATGGAGACTTCCTTCTCACAGTACAAGCACATTTTCTCCAAACAAACAAAAAAAATTTATTTTCGGTAGTATCATGTTAATATTTTCAGTTAACATTTAGTCGAATTATATTGAAAAAACATACTAGACATGTACATATAACACATATAACACAGCCTAAGACAGCTAAGTGCCTTGTAACTTCTGTAGTTTTGCTTGAAAAATTGAGCAAAAACAAAGATTTCATTTGTTCCCTGACATCACAAGATAATTTGGGCACTGGACAAGGAATCTGCTTAACATTCTATTCATTTTATGTCAAAACAATTTTATGTTAAGAGCCTATCATTTATGAAATCAATATTTCTTATGCAATTCCCAAAAGTAGCTATTTGTTAGTCCATTCAGGGATAAAATATTGAAATGCTGTGAGGTTGAAGTGAGAAAGCAGAAGTAAAGCTCTGGGCCTCTAGGTCCCGTGACCACCCCTAAGCCAGTTGTCTTTCCTACACACACCCCAATCCTTTCCTCTTTTCTCATGATTTTTTAAAAAAGTTATTTTTTTATTTTAAGAGTGAGAGAGAGAGAGATGTGGGAGGGACAGAGAGAGAGGAGAAGGTGGAGAGAGAGAGAGAGAGAGAGAGAGAGAGAGAGAATCCCAAGCAGGCTCCACACTGTCAGTACAGAGCCCAGTGTGGGCTCGAACTCATAGACCTTAACATCATGACCTGAGCTGAAACCAAGGGTTGATGCTTAACCAGCTGAGCCACCAGGTGCTCCATCCTCTTTTCTCATGACTTCTTCTCCCTTTAAGATTAACCTAACCCAACACCTTTTCTCTGGGACTCTGCTTGATTGCCCTAGGTCTAGCTAGGTGAGTTGGACTTGGCTATACAGGCTGGGAATGTAAAGTTTGTATTACAATGATCATATAGGGGCTCCTGGGTGGCTCAGTTGGTTGAACCTCCAGCTCTTGAGTTCAGCTCATCATGATTTCATGGTTGGTGAGATCGAGCCCCAAGTTGGGTTCTGTGCTGACAGCATGGAGCCAGGTTGGGAGTCTCTCTCACTCTCTGCCCTCATCTGCTTGCACACACACACACAGTCTCTCTCAAAATAAGTAAATGAAAATTTAAAAATAAAATAATCATTCAGGAGTGCCTGGGTGGCTCAGTCAGTTAAGGATCCAACTCTTGATCTCAGATCAGGTCTTGATCTCAGAGGCCTGAGTTTGAACTTTCCATTGGGCTCCATTCTGGGTGTGGAGCCTATTAAAAAAAAAAAAAAAAAAAGATCGTTGAGCCATTGTGAGCTACTTATGACCTAGCTATGAAAAGAAAAAAATAGCTAATAGCTCTTAAATGTTCGTTGGGTGGCAGGCTCTGTTCAGTCCTATTGTATGGATTATCATTTCAACCTTCTAACAGGTGTGCGTTATCACTATTCCCATCCTACAAATGAGGACACTAACGCTTGAGAAAAGATAAGCAATCTGCCCAAAGTCATGCTACGTCATTTGCAGTGAGGGAGCAGTTCAACCCAGATTTTCCAGACTTCAGAATCTGTTCTACCTTTCTTTAGGGTTTTATTCTATGCTCAAGACCTAAAACTCCTTTGAGATATAAATTTTAATTTTATAAGAAACACTTATGAAAATAAAACAACTTCATTGTCTTTTTTTTTAATTTTTTTAATGCTTTATTTATTTTTGATACAGAAGAGACAGAGCATGAGAGGGGGAGGGTCAGAGAGAGAGGGAGACACAGAATCTGAAACAGGCTCCAGGCTCTGAGCTAGCTGTCAGCACAGAGCCTGACGCGGGGCTCGAACCCAGGAATGTGAGATCTGACCTGAGCTGAAGTCGGGGGCTTAACCGACTGAGCCACCCAGGCGCCCCAACTTCATTGTCTTTTAAATCTTTTTTGATTAAAAAAATTTTTTAATTAAGTAGGCTCCACACCCAAAGTGGGGCTTGAACTCACTACCCAGACATCAAGAGTCACAGCTCCAGCAACTGAGCCGGTCAGGTGGCCTTCATGGTCTTTTTAAAACAATGAATTGCAGAGCCTGCTTGGAATTCTATCTCTCTCCCTCTCTCTCTGCCCCTCTCCCACTTGCACTTTCTCTCTCTCTCTCTCTCAAAATAAATAAATAAACCTTAAAAGCAACAAAAACAATGAAGTGGTTTTCTCATCAAATGCTCAGCCATTATATAATCAATTTTCAGTATATACTACCCTTATTCATTTATGACTATGGAAATCAACATGATGATGTTTAACACTCACTAGTCAAACACCAGGAACTGACATTACAGTAAGTCAACAATAAGTACTAAAAATAGTTTGATTTAAATGATCTCTGGCACAGTCTTCATAGCTAAATGATAATTCAAGTCAAGAAAAGGCAATTATTTATTTATGGGTTCCATATAAACAAAGCATTTTTAACTCAAAAGTAAAGTTGTCTTTTTTTCAGATGGTTATGTATATATACATAGATATATATATATATGTAAATGGATAAAAATGTATATGCACAAACATATACATTATAAAATATATAAAAAAGATTTGCTCATTCCTTTGAGAAACATAAAGATGTAAGAGTGACCTTGAAAGTATCAAAGATTAAGGAAGTCATGAACAACATGGATTTTCTATTGTTTTGAGGTAATCTTTTTGAAGCCAAATAGAAATGGGATGAGATTCTGGTGTGACACCCTCTAGCTGTGAGACCTTACATAAACCACTTAACTTCTTTGTTGTTCAATTTCTCCATTCTCCATCTGTAAAACATGGCTTATTGAAATAATTAAATGTAATTATGTATGTGAAGGGTCTTTAACAACATTGGTACTTGGTCGACTCTTTTTAAATGTCAGCTCCTTTTCTCTTTCTTATAACATTTATATATATATATTCACTGAACCTCTCCAAGTGTTCTACTCCTGGTTCGTTCCCTGGGAATATAGAAATTGAAGACAGGATTGAGCCTCCAAAATAGTCCACAGTTTAATAAGAATGATGAGAAGACCAACGAAGAAAACACAACGTAATCTGTGCTGCACAAAGGTGAGGACAGCCTGGGGTTAGGAGTGGGGTAGGAGTGTGGGCTCTCAGAGACAATGGGTCTGCAGAGAGTGGTCCAGGCTTGTGAACACCCCTAGAAACTGAGAGTGAGGTTCTTTACTTAGTTTCTCCCTTAACCTCACAATAAACCTGTAAGTTACACAGAACTGTTCCCACTTTCCAAATGATGAAATAGAAGGATCTGAAGAGTGCTTCCCAGTGTTCAGAAGTCTGAACTCCAGAGAATAAACAAGGATGGCAATGATAGGATACTGTGATTCAAAGACATGGCAAAAGAGAGTAATTGACTAAAACTAGGTAGCTGGGCCAGAATCTCAACATAAATGAAGCAAGAGATGGACACCAGCTCTAGTCCAGGTTGGAGTGAATAGTGTTCTAAAGACACCAAAAGGTCTCTGCAGATGTCTTTGGGATGGTTAAAAATTAGGGAACGTCTGCAGTAGCTAAGAAAGCCTCCTCACATTATCCCACATCTCTCTTTTCCCTCGTCCGACTCAATCCAGGAGAGAAGGCAAGCACTCATAAGAGGCCGCTGAATAAACAGAGACTGCCTAGTTTCAGTACAGCTCATATTAAATAAGAGAACAAACTCAAACACAGGGAGAGGACAATACTAAGTGATGCAAATCAGTCAGCTTTATGTTATCATACTGAAAGACTAATATTACCCATTCGTTAGGAAACAAAAGCCAGGGTGAATGAATGAACCAGTCAACCCTTGGATTTTCTTGCCTTCCAGGAAAGAGTTACATATGTCAACATTGACTCAGCAGGGCTGGTTGCTGTTTAGAAAGAAAGCCATGTTACACCCACTAAAGTTTTTGTTCAATTTATGACAATATTCTCTAAAGAACATCAGCTTCTGCAGAGTTAAAATTATGATCTGAGTTGAGGTAAACAAAAATTTTTCCCACTTCTACAAAAATTAAATCTCTCTCTGTTTAATTTAATAAAGGACTCTAATATATTTTATTTCTTAAACGTCAGTTAAGACTCTAAGATAAAAATGCAAAGAGGTTTATCAGTTCTTATAACAGAGACTGGGCTTGCTTAGGCGTGGCTTGACTGGCGGTCCCAGTGATGTCGCCAGGCCCTGGATTGCCTGTCTTTTAGATCTTCTCTCTTCCCTGTTGGCTCCCTTCTCCTCTTGTTGTCACAAGATGGCGGAAGCAGCCCTAAACTTCACCCTCACATCTAGTAGGAAAGGCAAGTCTATTCCTCAAGAGCACCTACAAAAGTTTCTGAGATACTTTCCAACTGGTATAGCTCTGCACTGTGCCCACCCTGGAAGAAAACAATCCTTATGGCCACAGGAATGCAATGTGTTGCCAATCCAGGGAAGGGAGAGGTAAACAATGAATACACAGTGTTCATGAAATATGGTTCAAGGATTCTTCAAAGGAGAAAAAGGAAGGGAATAAAAGCAACTCAAGCTGGCCGTCCAGGGGATGTTAGATGAGAGAGAGTGTCACCATCCTTAAAAAGGTTGACTTATAGCAGTCACACTACTTCAATAGCAAGCTTTATTTTTTTTAAAGCTTATTTATTTATTTTGAGACAGAGAGAGAGAGAGAGCAGGAGATAGGCAGAGAGAGAGAGAGAGAATCCCAAACAGGCTCAGTGCTGGCAGCCAGGAGGCCAACATGGGGCTCAAACTCACAATCTGTGAGATTATGACCACAGATGAAATCAAGAGTCAGATGCTTAACTGACTGAGCCACCCAGGTGCCCCAGCAAGCTTTATTTTAAAATGATGTTTTCCTTGTTTTTACAAATGTCACTTTTTCTATTCACTTATTCTCAGAATCCTTCACCAGATTTTTTTCTTTTCCATTCCTTTGAGTGTGAGTGTATTTAAAGACCTGCCCTGGAGATTCTCTTATCATTGTGTGTATGTATCTATGCATAAGTCCATCCACCTCCATGGCTTCAACCTCTGTTCAAATTCATATCTTAAATTCAGGTCCCCTCTTTGGTGCTCCCAAAGAACGCCCCTTTCTTGGACTCTCAAGTTGCCCTCATCTAATATTTATAAGCACTTGCAATATGCCATTCACCACTTGATAATTTAGGGTAACAACAAAGCAAAAGTAGGATGTTGTTCTTGCCCCCAAAGAGTGCTCATTCCAGCATGGAAGGTCAGCAGTAGGTGAGTAATTGCAAATGTAATTAGTGCCATGAAAAGAGAATGGGATGGACTGGTGGTCTCTAGAACCATACTGTGAACTGCTTGCTGCATGCCTCCGCTCAGTATTCTGCAATGTCTTCATAACTGTGTCTTCTCCCCAAAATCATGTTCTATCTTCAATGTCACATTTATTGAAATCACCAAACACATAATCTCTCATATTAGAAGCCTCTTCTCTTCTCTCACAGTTCACTGAATCTTACTGATTTTTGTTTCTCTCTGTATGCTAACTCCGGCTTTAATGAACTTAAGACTCCTTGAATTTTATATAGTATTTCATATGCTATTCCTAACACCTGGAGTTCTCACAGTTCAGTCTTCTTTTCCCCCTTTCTACTTCCAAGACAATTTGCATGAACCCCTTAACTCACTTTACCAGAAATAGGATATTAAACTATACAATATCATGGCTCATGGTTTTATCTTCTATGTCCTAACCATTAAAAGAGCACTTAGAATATGGCAGATTATTATTCAATATAAAATGAATAAATGAATGAGTAAATGAAAGATGTCTTCCCTACAATTTCCTCCACTGGAAAATAGTATTATTGGTTAAGCCCAATAATTGGTCTTACCCATTATTCCCATCAGGTAAGACTACATTTCCATGATCTCTATGGTGGTTTTATATTGCACCAGCTTGGCTAAGCTGGAATTGTGCTTCCCAGAATCCCCTTTCTTTATGGTCCCCGGTTAGAATTGGACAAAAAGAAATGTGTCGGAGGTTCAGAAGGTAGAAGTGAGGCAGTAGCCACTACACTCTTGAAGATTATTGGGGTTAGTGGTGGTAAAATTCAGTTAGCAAACGTGTTTCCTGTATCACAGCAGAGCCAAGAGCAGGGGTAGTTCTATGCATTCAACAGGTGAGCTTCCTTGGAAGTAGTCTAAGGGATTGACAACAACAACGTCTAATCTTTTCTTCCCTGCTCCCAAGCTGAAGAATGGTGCTGAGCTTCCCAGATGTCAGGGGACAGGAAGGGAGGTATCTTAGAAATATTTCCAGAATGTAAGAGATGCAAAGTTCCTGGAGACTCTTGGAAAGAAACAGATCATGGACCCACTGCTTTTTCCAGACAAGGGAATTCCTAGAAGGGAGACACAGAGAAACCTCGGCTTCTAGGAATGAATGGAGTGCTGCGTTCCCAAGGGGCGCTGCCTCTGGCTGTAGTCACTGCGGAGAAATCCACAGGAACACCAGGGCGCTCCCTTTGGCTTGGGGAGAGAGCTCGGCAGGTGTCTTGCATGTCTACCCCGCCCCCCCCCCCCGTTGTGTAAACCTAGATGCCTGAGGAAATAAAACACCCATAATGAACAATAGAAGTTACATGTGTTGGGTACTTACTACATGCCTGTAGTAATTATCTCATTTAATTTTGAAGCATTATCTCATTTAATTCTCATGCTACAGCCATGAGATGGGTAACATTATCATATCGAATCTACTGATGGATACATAATCAAAGGTGTAAAAAACAGCTTATTTGCTATGCGCCAAAGACCTCTGGTGATACACAGAAGGCAAGGTATTGACTTTCCCCATCACTGAGAAGACAGAATAATCATGTCCTAATAGAGTGGGGCACACACTGATAGATGAGGAATGCACAACTTCCCCCTGGGAAGGGTGATGGGGATGGATCCTGAGAAATATTGTGAAGAGGCTCAACTCGGGTCCAGACCATGGAGTGATAAGGCGGAGCTTAGGTTTCTAATCAAAGGTTGCTGTGTAACCAACCAAGTTCTAACATCCAGGCTTGGGAGTGGGACCTGCATCTTCAGTTAGTGGGACATCGAAAAGATTCCTCCCTCGGTCAGTGGGATTGAGAGCCCAGACAGCCTACATATCAGTCCTAGCTTGGCCACCTCACAGTTTTGTGACCTTGAGCAAGCTGTAAGATAGGCTAATAATAGCATCAGTTTGACAATACTGTGAAGATTAAATAAACTGTGCATGTGTTGGCTAGTACCTACTCAAACCTCGCAGCCTGACTTCAATACCCTGTCACCTGCTGCAGGCTGACTCTGCCTCCACGCTGCACCCTCCATGTCCCCACGCCACAGACCTAACCTTCATCAGGCTTGTGTATGAAAAATGATGGAAATGTACCACCTTTGTGACTATGCTCAGGGAACGCGATTACTCTCTCTGCTCCCTGGCCGATAATACCACAGTTGAAGAGTAACTTAGAAAGGAGGAAGATGTATCCAGAATCAAGACTAGGGTGGAGAGAGTGAGGTGCCTAGAGCTCAACACTGAAGAAGGCACTCATGCTCAGGACCCTGCAAATGCTACATCATGGCTCTAAAGAGAAAAGCCAGAGGGCTAGGATTTCAACATTTAAATTACTGGTGGGTGTACAGTTTATATAAGAGTCATTTATTTTTTAGGTAAATTGTATTCCTCAGAAGTTGTTAAAATGAAAGAAATCGCTTAAATACACTAAGGGAATTTATTAAAGGAATTAACTTTTTTTGTTTTGTTTTTAGTTTATTTATTTTGAGAGAGAGAGAGAGAGAGAGAGAGAGAGAGAATGCCAGGGAGGGGCAGAAAGAAAGGGAGAGAAAGAAAATCCCAAGCAGGCTGTGCACCATTAGCACAGAACCCGAGTCAAAACTCGAACTCATAACCGTGAGATCATGACCTGAGCCAAAATCAAGAGTTGGATGCTGAAGAGCCACCCAGGCGCCACAGGAATTAACTTATATTTTAAATGTTCATTTATTTTTAAGGGAGAGAGAGAAAGACAGAGAGAGAGAGAGAGAGAGAATGTGTGCAAGTGGGAGGAGGGCAGAGAGAGAGGGAGACAGAGGATCCAAAGTGAGCTCTGCACCATCAACACAACCTGATGCAGAGCTGAAACTCACACACTGTGAGATCACCACTTTGGCGGAAGTCAGACACTTAACTGACTGAGCACCCAGGTGCCCCTAAAGGAATTAACTTATAAATGCATTTGTAGAACCAAGAATCCACTGGAAAATAACATGTTGTTTACCAGAAACTGAATTTTCCTTAGTTGGGTTCAGTTATACTCTTCTAGAAATCAACCATGTATGGGGTGCATGGATGGCTCAGTCAGTTAAGTGTCTGACTCTTGGTTTTGAGTCAGTCATGATCTCACAGTTTGTGAGTTCAAGCCCTGCATGGTGTGGAGTCTTCTTGGGATTCTCGCTCCCTTTCTTTGCCTGTTCCCTGCCTGTGCTTGCTTGTGTGCTCTCTCTCTCTCTCTCTCTCTCTCTCTCTCTCTCTCTCTCTCTCTCTCTCTCTCTCTCTCTCTCTCTCTCTCTCTCTCAAAATAAGAAATACACATTTAAAAAGTAAAATAAAAGTTGCCATGTTTTATGCATGTGATAGCAGAATAGCAGAAGAAGTAAATTCATGTCAAGATTTCCTCGTATTTTCTTAAATGCAATCAATGCAGCCTTAAGGGAATTAAAGTATCAAAGGGTCTCAAAGAAGTGCCATGAAGTTTTCTACACGCTGTGAACTGGGTTCAAACATTTTTAAAAGATGCAGCAGTGTTGTGTGAAGTCTACAAGAATGAGTCTTGCTAGTATTTTGGCTACTTGATAATTCTCAAAGAACCATCTTTTACCTTTCTTAAATCTGCTCTTTTTGGGGGCGACTGAGTGGCTCAGCTCATTAAGCGTCCAACCCTTGATTTGGACTCACTGTCAGCACCGAGCCCAATGCAAGGATCAAACTCACAAACCGTGAGATCATGACCTGAACCCAAGTTGAAAACTTAACCAACTGAACCACCCAGGTGCCCCTTAAGGGATGTTTACTTAGGGAAATACAGATTCATGATTTATGGATTCCTGGTGAATTGTTTTCTATGTAATGATAATTTTTAATAATAATGCTTTTTGTCTTAAGGGCTATTTAATTTTAAAAACTTTTAAATCTTTATTTTTAAGAGAGAGAGAGACAGACTGCAAGTGGGTGGGGGCGGGGAACAGAGAGAGAGGGAGACACAGAATCTGAAGCAGGTTCCAGGATCAAAGCTGTCAGCACAGAGCCCGATACAGGGCTTGAACCCACAAACTGTTGAGATCATGACCTGAGCCAGTGTCAGACATCCAACTGACTAAGCCATCCAGACTCCCCAAGGGCTATTTAATTTAAATTTCTATTATTATACCAGTTATATTTTGATTTCTAAATGTATGGCATATCTTTTTCTATCCCTTTATATTAAAATTTTCTGCATAACTATGTCTTAGATATACCTTTTATTAAAAGGAAAAAAACATATAATTGAATGTTTGGTTGTATTTGTAGTTTTTGCTTTTTAAGTCCAATCTAGAGATTCTGGGGAGATGGTGGTGACAGTGTAGTTTTTTTTTATCTTTTTTGAATCCCCACATGAAAGTAGACACAGCAATTAAATAGTAAAACCAAAGATCTATGCACAAAATCACAACAAAATTAACAACAACGTCTCCCCCAATACAGCAAATGGAGGCAAACCAGCAACAGCCACAGGACACACGTGGTATCAGCGTCTGTGCAAGACAAAGTAGAAGGAAGTAAATAAAGTTGTGTCTAATGTTGACCAGAACCTCCAAAACGACCAATAGGTATTTACTGGGAAGCACAGTGGGCCAATTTGGACCACTGGACGACACTGAGAATGGACTTCTCTCTCTAATACCAAGTGGCTGAAAAGGTTGGAGCAGTTTTACCCTTATGAACTCTCAATCCTGAAATAGACTTCCTTTCAATAAAGAAACAATGCTGTGGAGAAACTACTGGAAGTAAAATAAAAATGAGCAATTTAAGGAAAATTAGGATTAAAAAAGAGAAGATTCAGACCCAAGCTGGAGTCAGGAAGACAGTCAGGAAATCTTAGGAAGCAAGTAGCCATATTTTTAAACATTACATAAAAATAACAGAAGAGGGAGCTTTGTAACATTACAAAAGCTTTCCTGAATCCTGCCTCATTCTGAAAGGTCATGATAACCAATTTCACCTAAATATGAGCAACAGAGAAGTATCACGGGCAAATCCCATGTACAGTTATAATAAGAAATTGGGCAATATAGAACATAACATTTCTAGAAATGATGGAAGCATTCCTAAAAAGTATGTTTACAAACAGATCAAAATGCAACTTACCATTTCAGAATTAATCAAAAGACATCAAGAAAGTTATACAGGATATTAAAAATCACAGAAATAAGAATTTTTCAAGCTGAGACCTGAAATGATAGAACTCAGGAAAGAATTAAAAATAAGACAAAATATGCTTTAAGAAATTAAGACTAAACTAGAAGGATACAGTGTGGAAAAAAACACATAGAAAAATGAATGAAAGAAAATCAAAAATGAAAACTATTTTTTAATCAGAGGAAATATATTAAAAACTTTCAAGAGAGAGTGACAAATACAAAATGGACAAAGAAGATCTAACATACAGATACTAGGAATCCCTGAAGAATAAAACCAGAGCAAAAGAATACAACATATGCAAATTTTTTAATTAAAAAAAAAAAACCCAAAATAAAAAAAGTCACCACCTGACACTATCAACTTAAAATGATCAATATCAAGGAAAATCTTAGCAAAATCTATAAACTTTCAAGAAAAAGGGAAAAAAATCCTTTGGGCATCTACTAAAAAAGATCGTGTGACTTACAATGGAAATAAATTAGATTTATACAAGACTTTTAACAGAAATATATTTTATTCCTAAAGAAAATAGATAGCATCACTGAGAATAAAAATATAAGCAATGGTTTTCCTATTCACTAAAACTGACTTTAAAGTATACTGGACACAAATGAACTGTTATCAACACGCAAGAATGAATGGAATACTAATCCAAAAGCCCGTCCTGAGGAATTTACTACAGAGTAAGTTTCAAACAACCTGAATGAATGAAGGACTAAGACTAAATAAGAGCTTGAGGGGGAGAGTATATTATGTAATGGATGTTTGGATAATGTAGCTATCATAATGTAGATTGAGATGTGATCAGAAAGGCAAGAACTATGTCACATACCAAGAACCTGGAACGAATGTTATGTTTCACAATAAAGCATTTAATTTCAAGTCATGAACAAGTCAGAGACGCCCCATCACCACTTCTATTCAATATCATACCAGACTCAAAACAGGTTTGAGGTTAGGAGGAATTAAGTACCTTTCCCAAGGTCAAGGTCAATTGGAGAGTAAGTAATGGAGTTAAGACTTCTATCTGCATCTGTGGAGCAGCAGCACCTGGTCTCTTACTTACTACTCCACAGTCACTACATAAAATATTGTCATTTCTCTGTTTGAAACTGAGCTGCTATACTTTCACCTTAGAATCAGAATAACGGAAAAATCATATAATCTGAATAGATTAAAACCAACCAGTTATCTCTCCCCAAAACATCATTCTAGAACTAAACCAACGTTATTTTTTTAACAAACATATCTAGTCTGCTGCCAGGAAACACACAGGTGATCAGCAGGCACTTTCAAAACAAAAAAAATTTTTTTAAGTGTGAGAAACTTGGAGAGTGTGCTGTGTCCTGAAACATGAGTAAACCCCTAATGCCTCGTTTATGGAGTAGGCCTTGCATTGATACATGAAGAAGCTCTTTTAATTAACTGGGTGGGAATTTAATATCTTCACATGTGCAAGGCAAGTAGACTTGTCCAGGCAACCCGATACATCAAGCTTTGTATATTAGTTCTGCTCTTTTGGCTTCTGAGTGAACTTTCTAAGTCATGGGCATTTCAAGTTGTCTTAAGTAAATGATTTTTTACTCAAGTGTTCCTTTGGAAAATTAGGATATGCTGACCAGTGGCAGAGAGCACAAGGTGACCCAATTAATTAAAAATATAATAATAATAATAATAATAATAATAATAAACCACAAGAGCCTAAATAAAAATAGCCTGGAAATTAATTTGCTTAATATCACGTGGTCCTTACTAAATGGGGACAAAGAGATCTTCAGAGCCTTGCCCAAATGTGAAATTCGCTATTAGGATACTGTGCCAAGTGCCTATCTGTTCTTGCATGACTTTTTCAGAAACCATTTCCAACGATGCCCTACTCAGGTAGCTTTTATGTTCATCTTAGTGGTCCCCTGAATTCTCAGTTTAACAACAGTGAGGACAGTTTTCCTAGAAACAGAATATTATTGCATCTGATATTTTCCTTCAATAAATTTAAGAGTGTCACACTTAGGATAAACATAACACTTCCTACAAAATTTCTTAGCTGTACCATTTATATATTTAGCATTTTATTACCACTTTATTCAATGCTTTTCATGAGGATCCACAAACTCCGTCTCTGTTTATGAAATTATATAACCCTAAGAGTAACTGTCATAATTCCAATTTATTCATAAATGATCTCCCTATCAAAATTCATATATGATTCTTCATATAAGCTTTTCTGCTTATATTTCTGTCTTTCATAAAACTTAAGTGATTACTACCCAGGGGAGGCATACAGTTAAATAGTCTTTGAGTGGAAATAAATTTGTTTATTTTTTAAAGATTTAACTCTACTTTCTATACTAAATTCTGTCATTTTCATTTTTTCCTCATTCAGCACATTTTTATTGAGTCTTTACTGTGTGCTGGGCACACATTAATATTCTATTTCTTGCAAAGCAATCTTTTCACAGAATTACAAAAATCAAGATCATAGAATTTGACAGATGAAAGGTGCCTTGGGTTACTAGTTCAACACAGTGATTGTAGAGAAGGTGGGGGGATCTTGCAAGAGATTGCAAACAAGTTTGCAAAAGTAGTATTGAGACTGAGGAAAATTAGCTGGTAGGGGCCAAGATGGGGACATCCACATCACTTGACTTTGGTGCCAGGACTTTCCCTGTCATGATGGACTTTTTAAAATTTCCTGTATGGGGGCACCTGGGTGGTTCAGTCCGTTAAGCATCTGGCTTCGGCTCAGGTCATGATCTCACAGTTCTTGGGTTCGAGCCCCACGTCGGGCTCAGTGATGACAACTAGCTCAGAGCCTGGAGACTATCTTCCGATTCTGTGCCTCCCTCTCTCTGACCCTCCCCTGCTCGTGCTCGCTCTCTCTCTCCCTCTCTCTCTCAAAAATAAATAAAGCATTTTAAAAAATAAGTAAAATTTCCTGTATGTTTGTAGACGAAAAGTTCATCAGAGTTCGTGTATTGTACCTGGAAATGGTTACTGGTTATTTCTTGCCACAATGCTTCTACTTCAATAGAAGAGAAATAAATTTGCATGAAGAATATTTATAATCATAGTCAAGAAACTTAAAATTACTTGCACCCTTTGATTCAAAAATTCCACTTTTAGAAGTGTACCCTAGGGAAATAATCAGAGACACACACAAAGATTCACGTGCAAGTTTATTACTGCAGGCCTTTTATCAAAATGTCCCACTTAAGTTATGTGACACCTATCTGGTAGAGTATGATGCAGTTTCAAAGAATCTGGAGTCATGGAGCAAAATCCTCTTTGTTTTTAAAAGGTAGGTTTTTAAAAGGTAAATTGCCTACACTTTAATTTTGGTTTAACAAAATGAAATTGGATGTGCGAGATGGTGCAGTTTAGTCTGAAAACAGTAGACCAAACTTGTGTGATTATAACTACACTGTTGATTTGGGTCTACTTTTGAGTAATAGAACTACCAGTGGTTTTTAGTTTAGTTCTTTTATTGTTTCTGCGTATACAATTTTATAAAACAAATACATATGCACATATAAGAGGGGAGGGGAAAAGGAATGTTATAGCCACCCACAAGAAAAAAAATTGAACTCAATGAAGCCATAACACCCTCCCCTTCAAACTTTGGGATGGTCTCCTCACTACTGGCCCGCTGTAGTGCTGTCTCTCCTATCTGGACAGAAACAGCGGGCAGGGGGCACCCACAGTAAATGCTGCAAGAAGATCACCCTTGGCAGCCTGGTCCCGTGGTCCCAGCAGGGAGCTGTCTGACTCCTCCTCCTGCTCCTGACTCTCTCCACCTGCCCACCCTGGCCTTGAGACCGTGAGGCTAACCCCACCATGCCCTTGCATGCCTGTGTGTGGCCCCAGGTCCGCCCCTGCCACCCTGACTCTCACGCCTACACGTCTCTGTGCATCCCCTAATCCGACCCAATCTCACGTGCTCCTTCATGACTCCAGACACTTCCACTGCAGCCTGGGAAAGGTTGTTTGGTCAGCGGCAGCAGGCCCTACATTAGCCACCTCTTCCTTGAGCATCTCCTTCACTTTTGTTCTTTAACTGAAACCTGAGTGTCGCCTGGAGCCATCCCTTGTTTGAGAGGGGCTGAGTTTTTCTTTTAATGTTTTTAAATGTTTGTTATTTTTGAGAGAGAGACAGAGCGCAAGTTGGGAAGGGGAAGAGAGAGGGAGGGAGACAGAATCTGAAGCAGGCTCCAGGCTCCAAGCTGTCGGCACAGAGCCCCAAGTGGGGCTCAAACCCGCCAACCATGAGAACATGACCTGAGCCGGTCAGACACTTCAGTGACAAAACCACCCAGGGCTCTATTTTCATCCTCTACCGCCAGCCTGGAGGGTGAGTTACCTGCCCTGTGTGTTTCTCACTATGGCTTGCAAAACACTGTCACCACAACCCCCCTCAAAAAAACCCCAGTTCTGGTGGAGTTCATGCTGTCGGCATGTACCCTGTCTTGGGAATCCATTTCTTTGTTGCTCTGCATTGTTAGCTTCAAACCTGATGGTGTGATAATGCTTCTAAAACACATACGTGGAGTAAACCCGCACTGAAGACCTCCCCTGGCTGTAGGTCACGGGGGCTGTGTCACTGTACAAGTTGTGCCATCGGATCCAGGATAAAATGACGTCAATCATACTGTTGAAATGGTTAGAAGAGGAAAGGGTTTACTGCAGAGCCGACTGCCCACTGACTACCGTGTCCTGGAGGATTCAGAAAGGAAATGAGCCACTGTCCCATCAGGACAACTCCAGAAAGCCAAAGAGAGAGCCCTGGGGACCTCGGCCCCTGCGGTCCTTGGCACACAGCAGGCCCTCCACACATACCTGTCAGCTGACCCAACAATGGGTTTCAATGCTACACCACACAATTTAAACTAGTTTAGCCCATAAATTCCTGAAGTCTGACATTTCCCATCCACGAATCCACAACTTAGCAGGTCATGTGATCTTGGTGTTCGAGTAATTTACTTCAAGACTGGACTGTATAGGGTCTGTCCCAAGGAAGAATAGAAAACAGATGGACTTAAGAGCTAAGAAATGATTGTTTACTTATAACTCCAAAATTAAAGTCTAACGCGAAAGCACACGCTGAGCATCTGTGCTATCATCTGATTGGATGCCTATTTCCATCTCTGATGGTTTCTCCTGCTCTCCTTTATTTATCTGGCTACCAAGGCACATGAGCCCAAGAACACTGTGACTCATTCTCTGCAGTACTTGCTGTCCTCCAGCAAATACTGACCAAGTGACCTCCATGTGGCAGGTGTTATGGGAAGTGCCAGGGATGCAACAATAAATAAGACTGACTGTGTCCCTGACCTGTTTACCTTCTACCAAAGTGGCAGATAAGTGCCTCACAGATTTTCATTATATTTCCTTTTTTTAACTAATTAGTTTATTTTGAGAGACAGAGACAGAGAGAGTATTGTGTCAGTGGTGGAGGGGCAGAGAGAGAAGGAAAGAAATAATCCCAAGCAGGCTGTATACTTTCAGAACATGGCCCAAAGTGGGGTCCGATCTCACAAACTGTGAGATGATGACTTGAGTCAAAATCAAGAGTTGGATGCTTAATTGACTGAACCACCCAGGAGCCCCTATTCTGATTCCATTTCATCCTGTTCCATTTTAATAGACTTAGAATTATATCATAAAGTGATAAATACCATTTAATAGTGATTGAATATTAATAAAGTAGCTTTACACCCAGTATCTTATTTGATGCTCAAAAAAAAAAAAAAAAACCCCATGGAGTAGAAAAGGGGAGGGTAGTTTTACTGTTATTACTTTACAGATGAATAAGGCAAGGAGCTGAATAGAATGATATTAGCTGGAGTCATTCCAAGGGTACAGAGAAACTGAGACACACATCGGGGGGGGGGGCATGGCAAGTGGGAAAGGGGGAAGACAGAGGTTAGCACCAGCTCGAGAAAATACAGTCCATACACACTGCCTGCCATCACCCTTTGAAATTTCTTAGACAGTTTGTTAGTTGGTTGGTTGGTTTGACTTTTACAGGACACATGCAGCTACCACTCGCCCTTGACCTCCATGCCTATGCCTGCACATCTTGCCTTGGAAAGTCTGTTGACCAAGGCTACCTTTGACCATCCTTTTTTAATATTTATTTATATTTATTTATTTTTATTTTAGAGAGACAGGACAAGTGAGGGAGGGGCAGAGAGAGAGGGAATAAGAGAGAGAATCCCAAACAGGCTTCATGCTGTTAGCACAGAGCCCCCACCATCCTGCAATCATGACCTGAGCTGAGATCAAGAGTCAGACGCTAAACCAACTGAACGCTCCCCCAGGCGCCCCTACCTTTGGTCACCCCGAACAGATGTCCTCTCACTGGAGTTTGGTGGGGAGATTCCTAGCAGGGCATAATCCATCAGCCTTACAGAGAACAGGACGTTTGTCCAGACAAGTTTGCCAGCGTCCTCTGAGTTTGCACCCTTTGAACACAGGCACTGTGTCTTCCTTCTCTTAACTCCCACCAGGAGCTTCTAAATGCACCGAACAAGTGATTACCGAAGAGGTCTCTTTAAAGCCATATCCCCATAATTAAATATAAAAATATGTTTATTTGGAAATGATACCAAAACTCTGAAAACTAGATATCCAAAATAGAAGGAAGAAATCTTATAAAACACAACCTGCAGGCTGGTCGTATTTATGTCTGTATCTTTCCCGTTACAGGGCTGATGGCCTATTCCTGGGCTGTCTGGCTGACCGCTATTATTTTGGAGAATGTGCATTTACTGTGTTGCCAGAGAAGTCAAGGGGGGGACTTTTGATTAGATTATCTAGTCTGAGCAGCCCCTTTTGCAAAGTTCTTTTTTTTCTATTGTTAAAGTGGCTGTGTTTGTATCTCTTTGTGGTTTTTAAATTCTAAAGAAATGTAAAAACTAATAAAAAGCAAAGCAAAGGAATATCAACTCAGTTAAGGTGAGCATGTGCCAAAGTGGGGGCATCTCTTCCATCTCTCTGCAGACTTGGAGTGTAAGAAACATCAGTCAGTCAGAACCCAGGTTAGCCTTGAATGCTTTTTGCTTAACTTGACTATTTAAACTTTTTAAGTTAGTTCTTTTCCATTTCACATCTTTAAAAAAAAGTAGAGTATTTTTAGATGAAAGAAATAACATATTTTGTGAACAGGTGGGGAGCTAGAAAATTCCAGTCACCAGGTGTCACACTATCAAACAGCAGGTGTAAAATGTGGAAAAATAACCTTCTAGGGTATCTGGGGAAAATTCCAAGAAAGGCCAGACAGCAATTATCCTAACCCCTGGCAGCCATTTTGCTTTGCAACTTCACTACAAAGAAAATATGACTATTAAAAAGATATATGCTAATTAGGAACACCTTCTAATCCAAACCCAGGGAGAAGCATATAGAGAGCAGAGTAGAAGCACACGGTGCCTGTTTCCAGCATCACCAGCTTTTTTCTAAAGTTATTCTCAGAGGCAATGCCCGTCCATTATTCACTTGCCTATGGAAAGCCTGCATAGCCTTCCAGTCTCAGACAGAATGTTGCCACTTCCAGAAACTTTCTCTGGTTCCAGTTAATTCACCAACACTGTTCCAGGTAGTAAGGGATCAGCAGCAATCAAAATAGATACTGGCCTCATATTACTGAGCATCTAATAGAAAGACACCACACACTCAACAACCATTCACTGAGTGCCTCCTATGGGCCAGGCACTATTCCAGTGATACACACTAACATGGTAGATATCAAAATCAGGCATTGAGGGGAGAAAAAGAGGAGTTGTAGGGTGTGTGTGTGTGTGTGTGTGTGTGTGTGTGTGTCAATTTATGCAAGTTATAAGCCCATATGTAGTATCACAGTTGTTCATAAATTGTGTTAGAATTATCTAAAAATAATAACATAACATTACTATTGTAATTTACAGTGTACAAAACACCTTCAAGTCAGAATCTTCTCTGGTGCTCGAAGAAGCCCCTTTGGATGGGGACGACGGCTAGTTTTAATGCCTTCTTTTTAAAATTTTTAAAAATTTATTTTTGAGAGAGAGAGAGTACAAGCAGAGGAGAGGCGCAGAGAGAGGAAGACACAGAATCAGAAGCAGGCTCCAGGTTCTGAGCTGTCAGCACAGAGCCCGACCGCGGGCTCGAACTCACCAACTGCGAGATCAGGACCTGAGCCGAAGTTGGACGCTTAACTAACTAAGCCACCCAGATGCCCCTTGGTTACTTCTTTTTATTTACAGATGACAAATGCAAAGAATCAGCAAGTGGCATAAATCTATAAACACATCACCTGGAAGGTACAGGAAATACAGCAAGGGGCTGCCTCTCGGGAGGGAGGAAAGATGCGGCGTGAGGTAGGAAAAGGGAACCAAGGTGGCTTAAGTTTTGTCAGCAGCATTCTCTTTCACTTACCTAAATGAAATCTGAAGCAGAAGGGGCAAAAAGTGAACTTCAGCTAACTCTTGGTGATGAGTAAACAATTCCTCTATGTAATAGTGTTTTTCTGTATTTTGAAAAAAAAAATGTTTTCAAATAACTAAGAAGGAGATAAACTATGACAAAAAAGGAATTGATAGCATTTTCAGAATGTTTACACTTCGCTGCATGTTGTCATAATATCCTGACTGCAACAAGTAAGTGCTATCGAGAAGTGGAGGTTGCAGCCTGCATTAGTATTGACTATGAACATCTAATATCTGTCCTTTCTTTTTGTTTTCATTTTCATTTCCTTTCCTTTGCTTTTTTCCTTCTTTTCTTTTTCCCTACATTCAGCGATTCCATTATTCTGATTTATATAACCATTACAGCAAGTAATTTATAGTCTTTTGTCCATTCATAGACTAGCACATCCTGAATGCAAGTCTCCTGTCTCGGTCACCCTTGGATATTCAAGGACTGCCACTGTGCTTTGTTAACAGGGATGTAATCAATGTTTGTTGCAAAATACACACACACACACACACAGACACATACACACCACAAAAACCACCATTAGGGATCAAGCTCACCATATCTTTTAAGTGTGGCTTTCCTAATTACAAGTCCTCCCAAACTTGTAAGCAAGATTGGGTTGCATTATACTTGGAGAAAAACGAAGACTTAGTATTGATTTTTCCCCTTGTCCAAAGAGAGTGCAGGTGTTTTCAGCATTTATGAAATTGATTGGCTCCCCTCTAGCAGCCAATTGATAATATGTTTAAGCTTCGGAGTGAGGCTGTAAAGGTTTGATTATATTAACAATACTAATAGTCATGGGTTCATAAATCTTAAGAGAACGGATGCATATGTCGCATACAATGCATGAAAAAGTTGTTCTTTTATCATGGATAACTCACTATTGTGTGGAGACCTAGTTGATCAGCTATTCCATTATTTGAATAAGTATCTGATGTCTTGTTTTCTTTCAAGAAGGCAGGTGCAGGATGAAGCAGGAAGCCTGCCAAGAAAGATGATAAATTACCATTTGGTGCCTGCGACCAGGCAAGCCTATGATTGCAGGCTGCCAGGAATTAAGAGGAAAGTAATCAGAAACGAGGAGGGAAATGACTTCTGACTACAACTTCAGAGGTGTTTACTTTTTGTCTTCATTGTCTTTGTGGTATTTCAAGGATCTCTGTTAGTTTTGTAACCTGCAAAATGAAGGACTGTTTTAAAACAATCATACACTACCTCAAAATATTATGTTACACCTGCCAAAGTCAAATAAAAAATCAGAGTGGAGAGAGAACTGGTCAGTGAAAGCAAATAAACGTCCTAAGTCGACACATGACAAGGTAACGCAAAGGTGAAGGGTGGCTGGAGTTTCGTCTGAGAGCAAGCATCTGGGCCAGACTCTGGGGGGGTGTCTGGCGTGGCTGTTCACACCAACCACCCTGGAAAGGGGCACACTCATCTTGTGTTTCCTCTTCCAAAACTCAGAAAAAAATTAAGAACAAGAAGTAGCGATCACAATCATGGTTTTTGGAATCAGTCTGTTCCATTAACATCTATCTACCCACAGGTTATCTTTTCTGTTATCCTATGACAAGTTTATAAATGAGCTTTTATTTTTTATTTTATTTTTTTATTTCTCTGTGTGTGGAGGAGAGCACAAGTGGGAGAGGGGCAAAAAGAGGGATACAGAAGAGGGTCTGAAGCCGGCTCTATGCTGACAAGCTGACTTCAGTGAGCTTGACGCGGGGCTCAAACCCGTGAACTGTGAGATCATGACCTGAGCTAAAGTTAGGCACTCAACCGACTGAGCCACCCAGGTGTCCCTAAACACCAGTTTTTAATATCCATGCAGTGACTATTGGAATCACCATTGACAATGGCTGTTCTTCATTGATTAAATTCAGCAAGGATTTATTGAGCACTTAAAAAGTGCCTGGCACCCAGCTGGGTGCTGGAGATGAGCAGAGAGAAGACCCAGATTCTCCGCTGAAGTCATGGTGGGATGGGAGAGATAAACTCAACGCAGTGTGCCAGCATGGTGGTAATGGTGCCAGGAGCGTCGTGGGAAAGCACAGAAGTTGCACCTTGGGAGCCAGGTGGGCTCAAGAAAGGGCTCCCAGGAAGGGTGACGTTCAGATGTCCCCTGGCAAAGGGTGGAGGAGGGGAGGTGCTCTAGGCACTGGGGAAAGAATGAGCTGGAGTTGTAGACACGAAGAGCCTAGCCCTTTTTAGCCTCTCAGCTTTCTGCCTGCAGCTCAGGATAAAAGTGTGGGTGGTGAGATATGTAGTGAGGGCTTCTCGGGGTTTGGTGAGAGAGGGTTCTGGGTATCAGACCCAGGACTTGGGACTTTACACTTTATACTGAAACTAAGAAGTCCCAAAAGGGTTTGAGTGGAAGAGCCATGTGATCCATAAGCATTTGGCAGCAAAGTTTTACAATACGATATGGTGGCACTCTGAGAGAAACGTGATCTAAGTACTATGCAAACATAGAAAAGCAGACAGACAGAGGGACAGAGGGACAGACAGAGGGCGAGCGAAGTAGTCACGCTTCAGATGGGTTTTAGAGGATCAGTAAGAGTATACCAGACACAGAGGGAATGGAAAGCATTTCCAGTAGATTGTGGAGGAGTATTGGGGAAAGAGAGAGAGAGAGAGAGAGAGAGAGAGAGAGAGAGAGAGAGAGAAAGGAAGAGAGAGAGAAGGGGAGGGAGGAATCAAGGGAGGGAAGGAAGGAAGGAAGGAAGGAAGGAAGGAAGGAAGGAAGGAAGGAAGGAAGGAAGGGAAGAAGGAGGGAAGGGAAGGGGGAAGGAAGGGAAGGAGGGAAAATTTCCACAGAATTGTGAAAAACTAAGGAAACCTCAGAGCAGATTATGATTAGTGGTTTTCTGTTTTTAATAATTTTATAAAATTCAGATCTTAAAAATGAAAAAAAAATCTAAAACATGTCAGCCTGATACATAAAAGAAGCATTAGCCAGTACTCACTTTATTAAAATTGAACCTATTGTTATTCTTTAATTACAGCAATAGCAAAGTGAGATTATTTTGACAGTTTTCCAGAGCAGGGTAGGAAAGAATTATGAAATAGAGGACAAAACCCAGAACCCAGAAATGTGAATCGTATTACTTTCTCTGCTGGGGACAAGGCAATAATTCTGGAAGTGTTTGTTTTTTTCTCAGCTCTAAATTAGCCAGAGGGCACCTTGTCATGTGTCACAAAGGGCTGTGTAACTTTCACTAGCCTCTGTGGCCTCCCCTGCAGAGTAGGGTGTGGGCGTTGGGATCACTCCTCTCCATTGGAGGCTCAGCACCTACACTCCGTGTCTGCACTCAAAGTTGGAAATCACTTGCACATTGAGGACAGCAGTAGCTTAACCACAACAACCAGACAAACAAACCCCTTTGAAATCGTTGTCCTTGGGAAGATACAACGTTCAGAGGCAAATTTCATATTATGCTGAGACTAAATCCACTCTTTGCATGCCCATCTGTGACTGTGTCTAACAGGCAGTGCTAGAGAGGGGCTTTGAGTCAGAGGGACAGCAGGACAGTGAATCACAGAGGAGCAGAGACCCATCCTCTGTGATCAGGGCTCTGCCTCTGTGCCTCTTGTGGGACTCAGCAAGGCGCTCTCTTTGAGCCTTAGTTTACTCATCTTTGAAATGGAGACAATGATACCTATTTCCCTGGATATTTATGGAGAGATAAAGAACTACAGCCAGCATTTTAGAGACTGTGGAGTATATGGAAACTCTGGGCGGATGACAGAGAGCCTGGATTGCTAACACCATGAGAAGTAAGAACAAGGGCACAGCCGTAGAAGGAGTCGGTCACTCAGAGCCAGTCTTCACCTGACTGGCCGCCTGCAACTGACATTTCTTTCCAGGAGGTTCTTTTAAATGGTCTGACTTTTTCTACCATGTGGTTAGCTTTTGATAATTATTTCAGGAATGAACACAGCACTGACCTTGGCCACACTGCTGTGACTAATTGTCACTGGAACAGCATACTTTTGGCTCCACCACCGACTCTGTGATGTTGGCCACAACCCTGAACTCTCCTGGCATATTTTCTCCTCTACCAAATGAAAGATATGGACTCTTTAATTTCATATTTGTACATCTGTCAAGTTTACTAGTATACAGAATGCAGTGACTAAAGACCTAAGAGGCGAGAATAGAGAGGTGGTGTGAAATTGGATGACTAAATTAAGCATGATGTAATGCCATGGAAGAGGAACACGTTGTCCTGGGCCATAACATTGACTGTGACTGTGTTATTTCTCCTTCTGTAGCACTGACTCAACGGTGTTGACCTTAAAGAGATGCTCAGGTAGTCTGTTGAGCTGAACATGTTTAGAACAAGTAAGGAAATGACCAGAACACTGAGTGCCTACTATGTGCCAAGCACTGTGCAAAATCCCTGCTCCCTCCAAGCCCCCCTGAACCAAGGGGCCATGGCCTGGGGCAATTTCACAACTTGATAAAGGGCACCCAGCTAATTGTGATGATGCCCAGGGTCTGCCTCCAAGGCCTATGCACCCAATCATTAGGTGGACTTGCCCCCCACTGGAAAACTGGATTTCCCTTACTACATTTTTCATAAAGAGCACTCTTGTTTTCTTTCAATTTTTCTTTTTTTTTTTACTTTATTTATTTACATTCAAGTCAGTTAACATACAATGTAGTATTGTTTTCAGGAGTAGAACGCAGTGATTCATCACTTACATATGACCCTCAGTGCTCATCCCCACAAATGGCCTCCTTAATTCCCATCATGGTCTAGCCCGTTCCCCATCTCCCTTCCAACAATCGCAGGTTTGTTCTTTGTATTTAAGAGTCTCTTGTGGTTTGCCTTCTCTGTTTCTGTTTTTATCCTGTTTTTCCTTCCCTTCCTCTATATTCATCTGTTGTGTTTCTTTTTTTTTTTTTTTGTCTTTGGAGGAGAATTTTTATTTTATTTTATTTTGTTTTGTTTTGTTATTTTATTAAATATTTACATGGTTTTTTATTTTGAATCTTGGATTTTATTTATTTATTTTTCAACTTCATATATAGTTTATTGTCAAATTGGTTGCATTTCTTAAATTCCATATGTGAGTGAAACCGTATCTGTCTTCCTCTGACAGATGTATTTCACTTAGTGTAATACTCTCTAACTCCATCCATTTTTTTGCAAACGGCTAGATCGCATTCTTTATGATCAACGAGTGATATTCCATTGTGTGTGTGTGTGTGTGTGTGTGTGTGTGTGTGCGTGTGTGTGTGTGTGTACACACATATATATTCACATCCTCTTTATCCATTTGTCAGCCAATGGACATTTGCGAAAAGCACTCTTGTTTTCTGGAGTACCACCTGGGACACGTGGGGACCACAGTGGCGTCTGCTCCTACAGCAAGCAGGCTCATAGAAAGTAGCGTAAAATCAAAGCAACATAGAACTGTAGACTTTGAATCACTGAAAGTCTCTTTACAGAGAATTTAGAGACCAGTCGATCTGAACCTTTCCTCACACCCAGGAGAAAACAGGCACAGGCCAGCCGGACACGTGGCTGGTGAGAGGGCGTGGCAGGCCTTCTGACTGGCACGTGACCCACCTTTTTCTGTCTCTTGACTGCCACCCAAGCATGCTTTCTGCTTGGCACTTGGTCGGGCTCTCTGCTTCCACGGAATCACAAGTTCGTCATATTCACACATGAAGCCAGTTGTGTTCATTTGTGCCAGCTTATTTTTAGGTTCCCTGTGTGTTCCCTGTTAGACACCTGGCACAAGAATATTTTTAATGCAGGTTGTTTACTTTCTTACATCTTAACACCTTCTGATGATGAGCTGTCAGGATATTAGTCACTCCTGCTATACTGGTGTGACTCAGTCTCGGGGCATCTGAGAGCTCAGATTCACGTCTCCAGCCTGGACCCTCCAGTGACCCATCGGGGAAGTCTCTGCTTCTTTTTTCACTTAGGGTTGCTAAGGTTAAAAAAAAAAAAGTAATAACAGAAGAATAAGAATGTATTGTATGTACATAATTTACTACCCAGTTGAAATGATAAGTAAAATGTTGATGGCCATAATGATTGCTTTCAATAATGATTTTAGAAACAGGCACATTGTTGAACATGGGCCACATCCTGCTGTGATGGGGAGTGGGAAATCCTAACCTCTGAGGACACTCCCCAGCTTTGTCATTTTAGCTCTAGCACCTCTGTCATATTGAGCACCTCACTGAAGTCTCCTGGCACATTTTCTCATTGATGAAATGAAAAGCTGGATTCTTCATTTATTTAAATGAGCTCCATCCCCAGCAAAGAGACCAATGCTGGGCTTGAATTCAAAACCCTGAGGTCAAGACCTGAGCTGAGATCAAGAGGCCAACCTTAACTGACTGAGCTACCCAGACGCCCCACGTATGGACTCTTTAATTCTTAATTTCATGACTGGAAAATGTGTCAAGTTTGTTAATGTGCAAGATGCTGGGTCTAAAGGTCTAAGGATTAAAAATAAGGAGGTGGTATGGGAATAGGACAAGCTAATTAAGAAACCAGAAACTGGGGGAAAATAAAAGAGAAGAGGAGAAGGGGGAGGGAGAAGCAGAGGGAAAGTTCAGGAAGGGGGAGAAGCCCCAGTGTGCTTCTTGACTATTGAATAGGTCTAAGACAACATTGACATGTTTACAGTTTCAGAATGCAACGTCTCCTGATACTGGCTCTTCAAACTTTCTAGTTAAAGTCCAAGAAGGGAAAGAAGAACTGTTAAGTATTCAGTATGTTCTCTAGGGTCGAGAAAAATCCTCCCAAGAGCATCCCTATGCCCTCCCTTGCTTCCCCATCTTCCCTCCTTTCCAGATTCACAGCAGGATATTAATGAGGCCTTATCCCAGGACAGAAACCATTCTAAATGCTTTACTACGTGTTCATCTACTACTTGGTTCTATCTACATTTTACACATTTTAGAGTTTTCTTTTGTAAGAAAAGAGACAATTTTTGGAAAGAAATTATTCTTTTTCTCATCGACAGTTTATTTAAAGACTTATAGTGAATGCCTTACCTAAGTTCAGCTGAATTTTAATCCTTTATTACCTATTCTGTATTTTTATTGGTTTATCCTATATCTCCATTTTCCTACAACTGACTATTGGAAAAGAAGAAACTTATTTCTGGGAATAATTCATCCAGAAGCATTGGGGATAATAATTCTATTGAAAATAAATTTATTGAAAATTAAAAAATAAGATGAAAGAAAACAAGTTGATAGAATTAGGGGGGAAGGATATAATAGCTATCTTCTACACCATAAAAGAACATCAGAAATAACCTTACACCAGTAATTTTGAAATCTATATTAAACACATTAATTTTTGGAAAAAATGTAAAAAGTCAGTACTGACACAAAAAGAAACAGAAAACTTGATTGCCCCAATCTATTAAAGATAATGAAGTCATATGCATAAAATCCTTCATCTCCCCTCAAAATAAAGTTTTAGCATAGCTTTAGGCCAAACCTTATTTTTTATATTGAAGTATAGTTGACACACAATATTATAATATTTTTAGGTATATAACATAGGTTTTGATCATTATATACATTATATAGGTATAGTCACCATCTATCACCACACAACTTTATTACAATATTACTGACTATATTTCCCATGCTGTACTTTTCATCCCTATGACTTACTTATTTTATAACTGGAAGTTTGTACCTCCCAATCCCCTCTCCCACTTTAAAAGAACTTTACTTTAAACCTTAAACTTTTATTTTTACTTAAACTTTAAAAGAACCTTGATTTCATATGTGTTCCAGAGCACAGGAAAATAAAGGTGCCTAATTCATTTTATGAGGCAATGAGTTTTATACCAAAACTAGTTAAGGACATATAAGAAGATAAAACCTGTAAGCTAATTTCACTTCATAGACTAGATGCAAAAACCCAAAATAATATATTAGATAGCTAAATCCAAGAGAATATTTAAAAATGTATCATGGCCAAGTAGAGTTTTTTTTTTTCCAAAGAGCAAAATAGACATTTTTAGAATGTTTACCTATTTATTTTTGGAAGAGAGAGAGAGAGAAAGAGAGAGAAGATCATAACACCCTTTGTAAATATTCCCCGTCCTCTCTACCCAGCTCATATCTAGAGAACTGTTCCCTGGGATCCTCCCCTTAGTGGAGTGGACTTCCCACCCCATTGCTACCAAGTTTGGCCAGGCCACACCCCACAAGAAGCTTGAAGAGTTACCGCAGGATTCTGCCATTGCTCCTTTCCCTTTGCCATTGGAAAGGCATTTCAGACTAAAAGATTCTTCTTCACGTGAATCCCTAGAGAAGGGAGACAGACTTGCCGTCCAACTTGCTCCTGATCGGTAAATACGATCAAGAAATCGTGATTCATTGGTAAACCAGGCAATTTAGGAGTATTTCTCATCATGCCATAATCTAATTAAAGCTGACCAATACAGTCCTGAAGGAATGTTCCAAAATTAAAGATTTTCTAAATTAGATATAAAGACAGAAAGGGAACAGGACAAATTTTCGTAATGACTAAACACAAAAACACAAGACATGCAAAAAAAGTATGAGAACCAATAAAGTTCAAGGAGGTTGCTAGATATGAAATCAACCAAAGAATCAATAAGTTAATACCAGCCAAAACACACAAATGATACTCATCTCTCAAAGAGGTAGACCATACTTCCGATCTCTCAAGTTTGGGTTGCCCATAGCAACTTCCTTCCAAAGAGGACAATATGAAAAGGGAATAAAAATAGTGACTTTACAGGGGAGGAGCCTGACAAACACCACCTCAGCTGAGTGATCTCTGTTAACATCAACACTAAGTCATGTGATACCATCTACCCTTGATATGGTGCAATGAGAAGGGACTTGACTTCTGTGGTCTGCCTCCCCAAACCCACAACCCAGCCTACTCATGGTAAAAACATCATTCAAATCTTATCTGAGGAAACTTCTATGAAATTCCTGACCAATTGGTCAAAGTCATCAAAAAGTATAAAGAGGAGTACTAAGGAGGCATCACTGGAAGAGAAAAGTCACACTAGGTAAAAACTAAGGGGATCTGAACAAAGAATAGACTTGAGTTAATAATAATATATTAATATCAATATAATAGTTGTATGAAACATGCCAGACTAATTTAAGATACTAACAACAGGAAAAACTAGGTGTGTCTGTACTATCTTCTCAACTTTTCTGGAAGTCTAAAACTATTCTAAAGTAAAGTTTGTTTGAAAAACACCAATAGCAATAACCAACTGGCAAATGTGGTAGAAAATAAAATCCTACTTGCAGCAGCAACAAACTGTAATCTAGGACAAAGGTTTTCCAATTTTTTTAATTTAAGAGTCTTTTTACACACTGAATATTTGTTGAGGACCCTAATATTAAGAATTATACATTTAAATTATTATGTTAAAATATATTAAGAATTATACTAAAGTTATTATATATAACATACATAATATTTAAAGAAAATAGCTATGTTCATAAAAATTTAATGAGAAGAATGGCATTGTTTTATGTTTTTGGAAATCTCTAATGTTTGGCTAATTGTCATGTCTGTTTCTGCATTCGATCTATTATATCACATGTCGTTTAGCTTCTGGAAAATGAGACTAAAAAAGTAAATAATTTCTTGGGCCGGCTGGCTAGCTCAGTCAGTTAAGTGTCCAACTTACGATTTCAGTTCAGGTCATGCTCTCACAGTCTGAGAGTTCAAGCCCAACGTCGGGTTGCACACTGACAATGCAGAATCTGTGTGGGATTCTCTTCTCTCCCTCTCTCTCTCTGCCCCTCCCCTGCTTGCATGCACATGCATGTGTGTTTACCAACACACACACTCTCTATCTCAAGATAAATAAACTTTAACAAATAAATAAATAGCTTCTGAATATAATTATTAAAATCATTTTAATCATGCAGACTCCTTGAAAGGGTTGCAGGGACAATGAGAAGCTTCTGGGCCATACTTGACAACCAGTGATAAATAAACACATCTGATCCTGATCAGGATAATTTTGAACTCCTTTAAAAAAATTTTCTTAAGTTATTTATTTGTGAGAGATAGAAATAGCATGAGTGGGGAATGGGCAGAGAGAAAGGAAGACACAGAATCCAAAGGAGGCTCCAGGTCTGAGCTGTCAGCACAGAGTCCGGCGCAGGGCTCAAACTCACAAATCGTGAGATCATTGACCTGAGCCGAAGTTAGACACAACCTACCAGGCCACCCAAGGGCCCCAATTTTTAACTCTTTTAAGAGATACATAAAGGCCTGAATAAATTGGAAAATAAAGTATTTTCGTGGATTGATTGACAATACTGTTTAAAGTAAATTTCTTTCTCAAAATTGCTCAATGAATACAAAAAGGTTGCAATCAAAATTCCAACAAGATTTGGGGGGGGAGTGGAGGGGTGAGGAAATGTAATGAACTCATTCAAAGATGAAAATATCAAAATAGAGATACACAAATAACAAATATTTAAGGAAAACAAAAAAATTTTATAAAACCATTTAGTTTTATTAAAATCTATTGATTTTTATGTTAAAGTGCTTTGTTCTCATCAGCATGTAATTCTTAGAAGTTGTGAAACTAAGGGTAAATGATAAAAATATTGGCTGAAGGGGTTGCTATGTAACAATGGTATTTAAATTATAGTTTCAGTACCACCTGCCCTGGCGTCCAAAGACAGAAATTGAACAGTGGAAGCAGGAAGTCACGTCCCTTGGCTGAGGGCCTGGGGGACCCCAAGTGGCTCCAATCAGTAGATGCTGGAGAGGCTCCACATGGTGTAAGCCAGCACTCCATCAACTGTATGACCAGATGAACAGGGAATTCTCAGTGGAATTCTAGAAGGCTTGCATTGGATCAGCAAGTGTTCACTTTCAAGGCCCTTCTTTAACTGTTCTATGGATCCCTCCAAAGTGACCCCACCCAATGGACCGATGTGGAAAATGGCCTTTCAGAAAAGCTGGTTCAGTTCATCTTCAGATGTGATATCAGCAAATGAGGGTACAGCTTTCCTCCTGGTCACGGGGCCCAGCTCCCATGTGTGACACTTCCCCCGGCACTGATAGACATCACCACTTGCCCAAGAATTGAATTGAATTCGGTGTTACCTTTCACCGAGAGTCTTAAAATGTATCAACACTGTATCAACTAATTTATGTAACATACTTAAGGTAAATATTTGTTCATTGAGAGACCAAATACATTTCTATGCGAGATCACTTTTCAAGAGCAAACCTCAACTTTTAATTACACTAGTAAATTTCATAACTATAATTGCTGTCTTTTATCTTTGCCAGAAAAGAAAGGCCCAACCATTATCATTTTACCTTTCATTCTTACAGATTTGGGTTTGAAAGCCATAGGGTCAGGTGTTGACCCAGACATCCACTTAGGATATACTATTATGGGCTATTCCAATCTCTAGCAAAATGTAGATCTCAGCCCCTCTTTATTTTCCCAGACAGAATCCACTTCCCTAAGTACAAGTGATTGATAGAGATTTTACTCAAGATTTTTATGAAAAACAGTGAAGTCTTTAACATTATATATTCCACAAGAGAGCACAACCTCAAAAATACCTGACTTGTCTTTTCTCCTCGGCCCCCCACCTGCTCTGTCAAATAGATATTCTACACTCTTTGGCTCAACACCCTGCCCAATCTTCATACCTTGCTTTCCTTCTTCTCACTTTCTAGGATCTTCCCCACCTGCCCCCCAACATGGCCCTTTCTCAAACAGGGAAAATGAGTTGCATCCCATGCCTTCCAAACTTTTATTCTCATTGTCTGGGTGCTGGGCGAGCAAGATCTCTGATGATTGCAGCCCACTTCATAAGAAAACAAAGAGGATTCTAAATAAAAGATCAATGCAATTATAACAGTAACATCAACAATAATCTTACTCAATAGACGCTCAATGAAAAGTAAATAATGCTGGGCCATTTTCACTGATTCACCCTTTCTGCAGCCAGTACCTTCTCTGCCCAAGATCTTACTGTACTGAGGGCAGTACCAAGATGCTGAGGTGTGTAAAGCAGTTAGGAAAATATGAAAAAAAATCTTAATTTGGTCAGTACTTTCTAGAAGCTTATTTTATTGATGAAAGTTTATACTCTTGAAAGATTGCTGTACATAATGTTCACCCACTCAAATATTTTTATGCCTCTATTCTGAGCCAGAAACTTAAATCTTAAGGATTTTAATTCTCATCTCTTCACAAAAATCTTAACCTGCTATTTTTATTACCATCATATATGGCACTCTGCCATGTTAGAAACGTCTGATTTGTTAATTTACTGCCTTCAAAAGGATCAACTAACCCTGGCTCAAGTAGATTATAGAAAATCCATTTAAGAGCCATAAGGTTATAAATGTAGCACCATTAATTGTTATTAAGGGTGCTTGTTTTTACCTGTATTAGTCAAGGTTCTCCAGGAAAACAACCAATAGAGTGTGTGTACATGCACATGTGTGTGTATAATATCATCTGTCTATCATCTATCATGTCTATCATCTGTCTATCTATCATCTATATGTCTGTTACAGCTTCACTCTGTAGGCATTCTACTAGCAGAATCCTCTCTTCCTCCTAGGAGGTCAGTCTTTTCCTTATAGCCCTCGATTGATTGGATGAAGCCCATGTGCATCATGGAGGGTGTTATGGTCTGAGTGTTTGTGTCCCTCCAAAATTCATAAGTTGACATCCTAACCTTTAATGTGATGGTGTTGTGGGCGGGGGGCAGGGTGCTTGGGAAGGTGATTGGTCATCCCAGTGGGGTTCTCATGAATGGGATTAGTGCCCTTCTAAAAAGTTCAAAGAGGTTGCTGGATATAAAATCAACCAGTGCGTCATCAATAACACCACCAGCAAAAACACACAAATGATACTCATCATGGACCATCACTCCCCATCTATGATGTGTGGGCTGCCCACAGTGACTTCCTTCCAAAGAGGACAGTATGAAAAGGAAAGAAAAAGAGTGACTTCACAGGGGAGAAACCTGACAGTGATTTCTCTCCCTTCTTTCTGCCATGTGGGGACCCAGAAAGAAGATGGCAGTCTGCAACCCAGAGAAGGGCCCTCACTAGAATTTGACCATGGTGGCACCCCAATAATAGACTTCCAGCCTCCAGAACCATGAGAAATAAATTTCTGTTGCTTATAAGCTACCCTGTTATAGCAGCCTGAACTGCCTAAGATAGAGCATAATCCACTTTGTGCAAAGTCTACCAATTTAAATGTTAATTTTGTGTAAAAAATACCTTTAAAGCAATATCTAGATGTTTGGCCCAGTATCTTGGGTACCATGGCCTAGCCAAGTTAATACGTAAAATTAATCATTATGTTACCAAATGTAAAAATGGAAAATATTTTCTATGACAAACCTCAAAAACATTTTTTATTATTGTTTGGGTCTTTTCTTATGGTAAAGGAAAGTGGGAGCACCTGGGTGACTCAGCCTGTTGAGCATCTGACTTTGGTTCAGGTCATGATCTTGCAGTCTGTGACTTCAAACCCTGTGTCAGGCTCTGTGTCAACAGCTCAGAGCCTGGAGCCTGCTTTGGATACTGTGTCTCACTCATTTTCCTCCCCTCCCCCACTCGTGCTCTGTCTCTCTCTCTCTCTCCCAAGAATAAATAAACATTAAAAAAATTTAATGGTAAAGAAAAATGAAAATGGCTATTTTCAAATTTTACCTCTAGAAATCATTTTTTCCCTCCACTGCACAAAAACAAGCATTTAAAAAAATCATCTCTTTTTTTCTACACTAAAAAAAAAGAGGAAGCAGAGACAGTCCAAGGAGGTAATATCACGGATGAAGCATTATGGGATTTGCAAAAATGAAGCCTGCACCATCATCTGGCAGGAAGGCGAAGGGAGCATTGGGGAGAGTTTTGAGGATGCTGGATGGCTGGTCTCTGCTCACTCACTTGGCTTCGGCTGGGCACATTGTATCCGTCGTCAGCAAGAGTAAGCTGCCCCATGGCCTCCTGGTAGGTGCTGATTTGAAACATCAGGGAAAGACAGATAAATGGAACAAGCCTCTGTTTGGCTGTTCACATTAGCAAATTGGACATTTCACAAAGGCTCTCTGTGGGGAAAACACCCTGTGGAGGAGGGTCTGATGACACCTCAAGACAATGGTTTTCAAGTTATTCTATAGAAACACCTCTATTATCAGAGGCAAATGACATGTGCATGAGTGAATGCACAGACCCATACACAGAAACCAAGAGGCAGAGACCACAGGATCTTGACCCAAACAAAATATCTTTGAAGTCTTCTGTTTGGGCTTTAAAATGTCATTATGAATGTTTTATCTTTCCCATATCCTTTTTTATATAATATAAAACATCTTAAATTGATATATGAAATTGTCAAAGTTCCCTAGCATTTTATCCTGTGCCCTGGCATGTCGCCATCATCATCTGTGGGCGTGGAGTGAGGTGCTGACAGAGAACACAAGGGTCAATGACTGGCACCAATGGAATGTGTTCACTTGTTCATTTCCTCCACCGCCATCTTAGTGCAAGTTACCATCGTGCTGTCCCTGGACCGCAGCAGCATGACCTCTGTCTAAGCTGAACAGTCTGTTTTTGCTCAATCTACCTCTCTGCTCTGTCCATAGAGTGTACCCCACTACTAACTCCCCTTCCATGGCGTAGCGCCATGGGAGAAAATCAAAATTCTCAAAAGCAAGCCCTCCTGGTCTGGCCTCCATCAGTGCACCCAATCTCATCTCTGACCACAGTCTCCTCACTCTTTGTGTCCCAGACAAATTGGCCTCACACATGCTAGTTTGTCTCTGCTCCACTGTCTTGGACCAGCTAATGTGCTTCCTGAAATACTCTTCCCCTGCCCCTTCTCTTTTGTTTCAACCTCCTGAATAAGCCAATTTTCTCTGAAGCCGACAGCATTGTGTGTCTCCCACCCACTGGCGCTGAGCTCCTTCAGGAGAAAGGTAATGTCTGCGTTCTCTACCAGTCTGTTTCTGGTGCCTAACACCTTCCTTGACATGTAGCAGCTGCTCAGTAAGTGCTTTATAAATGACAGAATGAATGAGCTAGAAAATCATTCATCTTCTTTCAGGTCCAGTAAACTAAAGCTGAGAGAGAATAAGTAACTTGCAAGATTTTTCAAATGCAACACATATTTTTTTTTAAGTCCATTCTAATTATTAGGATGGGAAAAAAGTTAGCCTGAAAGCTTTGTGCCAACTTCATCTAAGGAACTATATAGGTAACTTTGGGGGTAAAGAGGAACTTCTGAGTGGCAGAGTCTCATCTAAACCTTGTGACAGCAGTGCCTGGGTGGCTCAGTCAAGTAAGAGTCCAACTCTTGATTTCAGCTTAGGTCATAGTCTCAAGGTTCATGACTTTGAGCCTCATGTCGGACTCTGCACTGACAGTGCAGAGCCTGCTTGAGATTCTCTATCTCCCTCCCTCTCTCTACCCCTCCCCTGCTTGTGTTCTCCCCCCACTCTTTTCAAAAATAAATAACATTTAAAAAAGAAAAAAAAAAAACTTGTGTCAGAATATAAGAATCTCTCCTGAATTCAGACACCTGAGAGTCAAAGCTGTCCCCTGAGAACATGAAGTGAGGTGGCAAGGGCTTCTTACCTTTCCAAAATTTCAAAACTGCTGTAGATGTAAATTACTACTTGGAGTTTTTGGTTTTTATTTCATCATGCTCATTCAGATACATAGGGAAACAGATTGTTTTGCTCACAAGCATCATCATCCCTTGACCATGATCTTGTACTGGCTTGAGACAAATATGGAAGAAAAGGTAGAGTTAACTAGAAATGAAGCAGATAACATTCATTCAGTAATCATTCCACTGGCTTTCTGGAGATCCACCTGCTACCTAGAGATGAAAGGAGAAGTGACGAGGGCCCCCTCACCACAGGTGACCCAGGGACTTATGGGTAACAGGGCATCATCACAGAGGCATCAACAGTCTGTGATTTGGGTCTGGTTCCCGAGCTCTCTCCATCTGTTTCCTCACCTGTAAACTTTGAGGAAGTGACAGTACCTACCTCTTAGAATTGCTGTGGGGTGAAATAAGGTAATGACCATAAAAGGCTTAGCAATGCCTGGCACAAGATGATCTATGTCCACTGGAATGCTTTTGCTTACCAGGGGCAAAAAACCTGACTAGTAGTGGCTTAAGTCATGTAAGCACTTGTAATTCTGTTGACAAGAAGTCTGGAGGTTGGCTGTCCATCACCTGTGTAGCACTAACACGGATATTATCCAGCATCTCTGGAATTCCCTTGACCTGCCTATCCGGAGTAAACATGGCTGCCGCTGTTCTGAACCGGGACTTCTGACCTCCTTCTCCTTTAACAGTGATGAGTAGATCTTTTCTGAGAAATCCAACAGATTTCTTTTATGCTCCACTGGCTAGAGGTATGGATAAAGTGCTTAGCACAGGACCTAACACATACTAAGTAATCAGTAGAGTTTAGCCATTCATCATTACCAGTATTATTATTACTATTACTTTGTAATAAAGAGGCAAACATTTATAGTTTCTCTTTATAATTAAGATTCAACTTCTGGATGTTTATCCCTCTTTTCTAAGGTCTGACATAAAGAAGAAAACTAAATGGATTAGAAAGTATGGGAGTGAATTGGAATAAGATAAAGTATTCTATGGGGTAGCAAATAGGAGGGATAGTGCTGAATAAAACAGGCTGGAGAAGAGTAAGGAGATGTGGACAAAGCTGGAGAAAGCACAGAATCATAGAACATCAGCTCTGAGAGTCCTTCTCATTATCCAAATGAGGAACCTTGGGCCCAGAGAAGTGAAATATCTTATTCAAGATAATACAGAATTTAAATTAGAAATCTGGTCTCCTAAAGGTTAGGCTTTAAAAAAAAAACTGTAATGAAAATGCACTCTCAGGGTAACAGAAAAAAATACCTAAAATAGACTCAATTGGTAGGATCAATTGCTGTCAATCTGCCATATTTTTATCCCTCCACCCTAGCCTAGGAGGGGTTAATAAACAGAAGTTTTCTGAGTGTTAACAACAGAGAATTTCAAAATTTCCTGGGTTAGCTGAATGACACAAAAGCCTGGTGGAAATACCTTGCTTTCAGAAGACTTCCTAATCTATAGTGTGTGCTTTAGTCACAAACTGAACTTTTGATTCCTTGCCCCTGTGAAAAGAGAAATCTCTAATTCAGTACTCAAATAGGTGGTCTGGATCCCAATCATGGCTTGTTTTCCCTTGAAAAAGTCCAGTTTCTTTGTCCCTCTGGAAAGAGAAACAGCCACTCAAATAATAATTCAGAGATATTTAATAGTATATATTGGCTTTGTTTTCTTTTTTATTAATATTTATTCATTTTTGAGAGAGAGAGAGAGAGAGAATGTGTGAGTGGGGGACAGGCAGAGAGAGAGGGAGACACAGAATCTGAAGCTTGCTCCAGGCTCTGAGCTGGCTGCACAGAGCCCAATGTGAGGCTAGAACTCATGAACCACAAGATCATGACCTGAGCCAAATTTGGACACTTAACCGACCCACCCAGGTGCCCCCTTGGCTTTGTTTTCTGATTTAGCAATTTGTCCATGGACTAGGTACATATGCAATAGATGAGAAGTAAGTGATGTGTCAAATGCTATCTCAACATAAATATGTAAATATTTTTGGATCCTAAAAATGATGGGATAAACTTCACTATCAGAGAGACAAAACACAAAGGCACATCAGAGACAATGGCAACCAGAGCTAAATCCTTAGTAATAATAATAGCTAATATACAATCAACACCTTCCATGTGTCAGATATTACGCTAAGACTTTGATGTGCATTTTCTATTGAGTTTAATCTTTAGGATGACCCTCTAAGGTAAGGATAGCTATTGTCAATCCCACCTGGTAGAAGAAACTGAGGTTCAGAGAGCATCACCCAAGTGGAAAATGATAGGCCAGAATTTAAACATATTCAATTGTGTATCATAAAAACCAGACTTCAGTAGCTTAACCAAATGAGTGTAATCTTTCTTACATAAGAAGAAATCCAAGGGAAAAGAATTCAGGGCTCCCACATCAGCTCAGTTTCCTTCTAGCTTCCAGCTGTACCATCCCTAGCTTGTGGCTCTTGTCCTTGGGGTCAGGAGATGGATGACCATTCCCTCTCTGGGTATTGCATCTGTCATGAAGCAAGAAGGAGAAAAGCAAGGGACAAAGGACATGCCAGCTGAATCTGTTTCTTTTTTCTTTTTTTTTTTTTTTTTTAGGAAAATGGTAGCCTTTCCAGTAGAATTCTGATTCTAACTAGTTGACCAGAACAGGTTAACACAACTACTCTGGCTACAAGGAAGAATGGAGATGAGAATATTTTTAACCTACCATATCGTTGCCCTAAATACAACTGGGGGTCTGTTACTAAGAAGCAGAGAAGGAATATTGGGTAGACAATTAGCAGAGCCTGCCACAAACCCAGATGGCTATTGAATACTCAAGCTCAATAAATAAATGTGTACATAACCTCTGTGCCAGCAAGGAAATCAGATATTCTGCCCCCATCCCAAAAATGTTTGAGGCCAACTTGTCACTTGAGTGATAGTTTTTGTTACACTGCCTCTTCTGAAAACCCAGCCCTGGAAGACAGAGGAAGAAGGCCTGAATGGTGTCCCCCCTATAATCGCTGCTTGCCTCCCCTACTCTTTGTCAATGCAGTAAATGACCATCAAGCCTTCTGCTCCCTGATGACCAAATACCGAAAATAATTTTCTTTGAGAAGACTTTGTTCCACCTAATTTGTGAGTAAAATTTCCTAAGGGCAGCAGTGAAAAGCCTAAGATAATGAGGAAGTCTTCAAACGCAGGGGAACGGATGAGACCTGCTCTCAGAGTTACCACACACCATTAATCAATTGTTACCAGGCAGAGTCGCCGAGCCCAGATAGAGGTCAGCAGATCACATGACCCACGGCCTGCCAAACGGCCAGTGTCCTGCTGCTCCAAGGAAAGCAGAAGTGACTTCGTAACTATTCCCGCTTAGCAGAATTCACTGCCTCCGCTGATTTCTCATCTCCACTGTTCAGTTCAGACTGCAGAGAGCCACAGAGCAAAACCAAGTAGAAAAACTAGAGGTGGGGCCTAAGGGTCAGGGCTGGGGAGTCGCAGAGTAAGGCGGAGGAGTCAGCCATACAGTTTACAAGAAAAAAAAATGGAAATACACATTACATTTAGCACTCTATGCAATTTCATTTAACGTGTCCTCATGAAAATTCTAGGTACTTTTACTCATTATTTTCAATACACATTTAAATTTAATCCTGCCTTTCTTTTTTTCAACCCAACCCACAGATGCTATACTTCATCATTTTCCACAGAGCACAGTATTTTGACTTTTCTGGCATTTTCTAAACCAGGTGCCATTATGTCAGACTTGGGACAGATCTTACTCTTCATTGACTTCTGTTTGATATTGCTTATAGAGAAGGTACTTCGTTTATAAGTATCTTCAGATGACTCTGAAAGTAAATACATAAACATCTCTATTTCTAATGTTAGCAAAACCCCAAAGGCAAATTCCTCTTTAGTTCATTCTTCCTCCAATTCTGAAATTTTCTTAGTACTAAGGAAAAAATATGAGAAAATAAAATAAAAAACAAAAAAAATGTAAATTAGAACAAAAAATACTTATTACACGAATGGGGCAATTTTTATTTTATTTTATAGATGGTGTTCATTTTAGTCATAGTGGGGCAAGGTCCTTGGCAACAACCACATTTAATGGAAATATACAAAAGAACATCCAGAGAAACACACTGGACAAGGTTAAGTTTCTGTTTCCATATCAGTCTAGATATGGAGCAATTAGTGCTGTTTCATTATATATCTGGAAGCTCCCAGTTTTAGTTTTTGAAGTGAAAGAAATCTATTTTGTAAAAACTTTTCCTCCAAGCAGAAAAATCTATGTAGATCTAATTCATCATGACAAAAGGTGAAGAGGCAAAATGATTTAATTTAGGATCTCTGGTGTCTATCTTTGTTTGGGCTAAATCTTTTGTAACATCACAATTTTTAAGTTCTGGAAGTCAGAAAGCATGTCAGATGAAACACTTAGCAATCTTTCTGGACAGGGCAAAAGATAATCTGAAGTTAAAGCTTACAGGCATTTTGACCAACAATTCCACTTTTAAGAATTTTCATTACAAAAGTAACCAGAAAACTACATATAAGACTATGTAAAATATACTCATCATATTCATCACAAAAAGTATTTGCAATAGTGAAATTTGGAAGTCCCCAAAAATGTCCTAACATAATGAATTGGTTAATTAAATTATGATGCTACAATGAAATTCTTTGTAGGTATTTAAAATGGTATGATATCAACTATTTGTTGATTTGGTAAAGATATCCATATTCACTGTGATAGGGAAAAAAAATCCAGACAGTGTGTGCAATGTGACATAATTATTCCAAAGAAAAAATGTAAAAAATATAATGAGCTAAGAAAAATATATGAAAGGATATGCTCCAAAATGTAAACAATGGTGGTCATTGGGCTATTAGGTTATAGATGATTTCTACTTTTTCCACAATAAACAAGGCACGCCAGGGTCTTAGCATTATATTTGACACATGGATGGTCTCGATACCTATTAGGTGTTATTATTTTTAGGGTTTTACTCTGTCAGCCATTGCCTCTGACGTGCCGCTGTGTTTTGTCCCACTCCGAGTAATTTCTTTTTCCTTTCTTTCTTTTTTTTTTTTAACAATAATGAGAAAACTATGCAAGAAGTGATTTCCATTTTGAGAAAACAAAAAGCTGGGGGGAGGTTAGGGGAGAGGTTCCTGCACCAATGCCTGCCGTCCATCTGGGTTAGTGACATGCATGCAAAGGGCCTAAAGAGTGAAGTGTAGGGAAAGTGAGGAGGAAGCCTTCACCACACTAAATGAGAAGCAAACAGTATGCATATCAGCACCCTCAGATGTACCACTCTGCTGGGAAAACCCAAGACAAAGGAATTATCGGACACAACAGTTCAAAGCATATTGCACCTGTCAAAACGTCTGTCATCTTCTATAGAAATGCACCATTCTGAGAGAGAAAAGGGAAACTTTAGCAAAGTCACTCAGGAACAACAGCTTACTTTGTCTCCTTCCTCTGGCCAACTCCTCCATCTGAAAGCCATTTAGCGCCATGCTAAAGATTGCCTGGAAGGACCAGACAATAGGAAGGTCTCTTTCATTGTCAAGGACAGTTACACTTTGAAG
The DNA here is from genome assembly GCF_006229205.1 of Suricata suricatta. NCBI lineage: Eukaryota > Metazoa > Chordata > Mammalia > Carnivora > Herpestidae > Suricata > Suricata suricatta. The sequence goes on along the minus strand of NC_043709.1, from coordinate 17,749,471 downwards.
ATGACGCTCAAAAGAGGTTAAAATGGGTCAACAAGCAATTGTTGGGCTTATGCAAGGACATGTGAAGAGAATATTGTTAAAGTCACACACACAAAAAATCGCGATCTCAAAGAGTTCAACTTTAACCTAGAGGAGGTGTGGGAAGGGAGGCACTAACATGCAATACTGATTTCATCCCAAAGAAAAATTAAAGTAGGGGGGGAGAGAACTTGTTAATAGAGTTTGGAGATGGCCTTTGCCATTCCAAACCTCTACCCACAATGTGTATTAGAAACATAAGTGAAACTTGGGGCAAAGTGAGAAAAACGTGATTTTTTTTTAAAAAAATGATACAAAACGTGCAAGGGGTGCTAATTCCAGGCAGGCTATGTTTGTAAGAATGATATTTTATGGATGCTGTTTAGGAAATATATGTAGCATTTAGTTGGATGACAGGTAAATGGCTGGGGGTGGTAGGTATATTTAAATGGCAGTTATTACTTTTGTGCAATTTCTTAGACATCCTTAAAAAGAAAGCCCAAGGGACTCCTGGGTGGCTCAGTCAACTGAGCGTCCGACTTCGGCTCAGGTCATGATCTCACAGTTTGTGGGTTCAAGCCCCGCATCAGGCTCTGTGCTGACAGCTCAGAGCCTGGAGCCTGTTTCTGATTCTGTGTGTCCCTCTCTCTGCCCCTCCCCTGCTCATGATCTGTCTCTCTGTCTCTCAAAAATAAATAAATGTTTAAAAAAGAAAGAAAGAAAGAAAGAAGAAAGAAAGAAAGAAAGAAAGAAAGAAAGAAAGAAAGAAAGCAAGCAAGCAAGCAAGCAAGCAAGCAAGCCAGCCCAGAAACCCCTCTGAGAAGAGCTGGCCAAGAGAGAAGCACGGGGTTTATGCCCTGGCTCTGCTTTGCTTGGGTCACGTGACTTTGGACAAGTGCCCTAACCTCGCAGTTCAGTCTCCACCTTTGCCTTAGCGGGGGCAATGATAAGCCACAGGAGTGCTGAGAGGACTAAAGCAAAGACTGCCTCCAGGAGGAATGAAAACATGTGCCTCCCCAAAAGCGTGCACACAAATGTTTACAGCAGCGTTACTTGTGATAACCAAAAAGTGGGAACAACCCTCATGTCCATCGACTGAAAAACGCATAAATGAGGTGCAGTAGAGCCACATGGTGGAATATTGTTTGGCCATGAAAAGGAATGAAATACGACACCTGCTTACAACATGGATGAATTGTGACAAAGAATGATAAATGGAAAGAGCCAGCTGCAAAACACCATGCATTATTTAATCCCATGCATACGGAATTCCCAGAATAAGGACATTTATAGGCACAGAAAGGACATTAGTGATCATTTAGAGCAGGGGCAAAGAGGAGGGGTGGAAGATAATAGCTGAAGAATGTAGAGTTTCTATGTGAGCATATGAAACACAAAACTAGTTGTGATCACTGCTGCACAGATCTGTGAATATACTAAAAACCAGTAAAATATCCACTGTAAACAGATGACTTGCATGATATGTGAATTACATCTTAAGAAAGCTATTAAAAATAAATAAGAGGAGTCAAGCAAGAATGACAGAAAGATCTTCATGGCAAAAATAAAACCAAAGACAGGAGGGTGGAGATACCCTGTGATAAAGGAA